>NC_134087.1:40417847-41022026 GCF_000715075.1 Nicotiana tabacum
TATTTGAATTTTTTGGGAGTAATTCTCATATAGGGCAAAAATCACGTGCTTACACTATACATACATTTTTTAAACCCTCCGTCTTCTTCGTCGATTCATCCTCCATTATTTTAACCTTCCCCTCTCTTCTTGGTCCCCCACCCCATATCCGCTTCTGCCCTCGTTTTTTAAAAAAAAAATTGGGTCCCCCTGACACATAAAACTTGAAGAACGTAGGTCCCACATTCGAGTAGAGCTTCGTGTTATTGTTGATTCACACTTTCGGAGTCAAAATTTCAATCTTTTTGCTTTCCGAAAATTCTAAATCGAGGTATTTCAATTTATTTTAAGTTGAAACATTTATAATAATGCATATTATTTGATTTGTATGTGTTCTATTTCGGTTTGTGTTTTTTTTCGAAACTAGCATGTTAAATTTATCCGGATTTAATATTAGTGTTTTCTAAAAAAATATAAATTTGTAAAATAAATTTGTCTATTAATATCCTGATTTATATATATGTATTTTCATGTCGTTTTTGTTTTATTTTCAATTAAATTTATTTGTTGTTTATGATTAGTTTAGATTATTTTTTAGCGTAATAAAATCTAAACCTTTTTAGCGTAGTAAAACGTAGACCCTTTTAGCGTAGTAAAATTTAGAGCCTTGTAGCGTAGTAATGTGTAGTATTTTAGCTTAGAATTCCTTTTGTTTAAGTATCTTATACTGGTTGTTGAAAATGCAAACTTTGTACAATTAAGTTAATAATTGTATCAACACACATAATTAGTAATTTGTACAATTAAGTTATTAAAAAATATGAATTTAAATTATAATCAAAACACATAATTATTAATGATAGTTTGGTGCCATTGGTCCTCAAAATATCGAGCTCTGAACCCATATATATATATATATATATATATATATATATATATATATATATATATATATATATATATATATATATATATATATATATATATATTTATATATAATTTGTACAATTAAGTTATTAAAAAATATGAATTTAAATTATAATAAAAACACATAATTATTAATGATAGTTTGGTGTCACTGGTCCTCAAAATATCGAGCCCTGAACCCATATATATAATTTGTAATATATATAATTTGTACAATTAAGTTATTAAAAAATATGAATTTACAGTTGACGACATGGACGCGACTATACATCCCGGTCCTCGGACGTTGGATCTATTAGCCCTATAGCCCCAGCATAGATCCGAGTATATATGGGACGGACAGTTGCTTACGTAGACTTTTCGGGCTAGGAGAGTGGATCTATTGTGGGAGTTTTTGAGTCCTCCCCGCGTTCTACATCCCCGCGTGGTCCATTACCTGGAGGAGATAGGATTATATAGGATTATTAGGATTGGCCGGATACAGCTCGACTATGCTTTGATCACGACCTTGATTGAGTGGTGGCGACCGGAGACACACACTTTCTATTTTCCCATCAGCGAGGCCACCATCACACTCCAGGACGCTGAGATTTTATATGGCCTGTCCGCTGATGGCTTGCCAGTTTTACCGCCTGCGACCATGAGATATTATTTGCGGTAGGCATATTGGGATATGCTGCACATGCTCACGGGTTTCATACCGGAGGATGAGGCAGTAGCGTCTGGGTCCAGTCGTATACAATTGGTCCCCATTAGAGACCACCTGGTGCAGTCCACCATACTATCACTGACGAGTTAGCGGAGGTGGATGTACAGTGATATACGAGGCTGCTATTGCTCCTTCTATTTGGGGGGGGGTCTTGTTCCCGAACACTTCGGGGAACCTAGTGAGCCTCCATTTTCTGCATCATATTGCCCGGTTCGAGGATACAACCATCTACAGCTGGGGTGGTGCTGTCATCTCATATTTGTACAGGCAGATGTGTCGGGCTTGCATCGGCACATAGAGAGACGTTGGTGACTTTCTGCCGCTTCTACAGGTGACAACATATTCAAATAATATGTCCATTAGTTACAATTCTACCTAGTTATAGTTAATCTTATACTTTACGTCAACTTTGTATATTAGGTTTGGGTCTGGGAGCGATTTCTGCAGTTTCAGCCACCTCTACCACAGCTACCGGCTAATGTAGAAATTCCGTAACTCCCTCTAGCTTGTAGGTGGGTTATGCGTCGTACTCTTGCACGAGAGTATGATGCCCATCATAATCTCCCCCTCTGCAGGGATGTGTTGTATCTGCTGGAGGACGCACATGTGAATATCTAACTAAACTTACTTGTTATAGATTAACTTAGTGTTGTGCATACTAACGGTTTGTGTTCTTATTTGACAGTTCATATGGACGCCGTACAACGATGAGGTGATAGGTACCCTGCCAGCATATTGCATGTTCGGCCGACATATTTGGAGGGCTTCTGTCCTGCTCATATACCTCGATATTGTCGAGCACCATGCCTCTGAGCGGGTATTTTGTCAGTTTGGCCTGCCGCAACCTATACCGACTCCGCCTGCATGGCATGCTTTACATTATGAGAGGGATGATCGGTCCAGGGCGGACGGCACATTTATGGCATGGCTTAACGAGTAGTTGGATACTTGGGACAGGCGAGGGGACTTGACCCCACCTCCGCAATACTTTCCTATTCAACGTTATATGGCATGGTACCGCACTGTTTCCCGACTTTTTATCGGGAACCCAGTTCATCAGGCACACAGTCGGTACGTCCCATACGCCGGGAGACACGAGGCCCTGGTATATTTTCTGTTATTATTAGTTATATACCTGTAATTTAGTGCCAAATATGTAGTTTATATTTTTTACATTGTGTAGGCGATTGGATTGCATACCGTCTATCATATGGGGCAACAGATGCAGAGTTATGTCCACGATCTTCTGGCCATGCAGGAGTATAGTCGTCGATTCATGGATGTGGCTGCCCAGACACTGCAGCGAGCCCGATCAGATTAGCGTTTGGCATACGAGGCTGATTATATGGACCCAGCGCAGTACCATCGAGGTCGTGGTATCCCACGAGCTGGTGGTGGCAGGCGAGCTGGTGGTGCCGGACGACGTGGTCGTGGGCGGAGAGGAGGTGGTCCCCAGCAAGGGGGCGTTGAGGCTCCTGCTGATGATGTTGCTGCTAATATGGCAGGTGGCATGCATGAGACGGACATGCCGTCTTACAACCTTGGAATTTATCGCACTCCAGTGCCATCGCAGGTGACCCCATCGGGTCAATTATTGATCACAGGCTCAGATATTCAAGGAGTTGATTGGGGTAGATACTTCCCAGGCCCGTATACCACTGTTGAAGATCGACCGACCCGATATTTTTATAGTGGGCGCCGACTGAGTTATGGCTCCACATCACATGCGCAGGTATGAGTTTATTAGTATTGAATTTGGATTTGTTTTAACTGTAACTTATTTAATTTCTTTAACTTTATTAATTTCCTTTTTAAGGCTTCATGCGATGCAGGGACAGATGACTACATTCAGGATCTAGAGACGATGATGGTAAGACAATATAAATTGTTGTAAATTGTTATGTAGTTTTCTATACTAAGTTTCATATTATTATGTAGCCTTCTACTGGAGCTGACATCACCACCGATACATGTCATCCTGCGCCGCATCCGGCTATAAGGAGACAACTTGATGATGATGATCCTGATAGCGTACCCGGGAGGGAGGGGATGCGCCTCAGGCCAGCGGCTGCATTGAGACACACCGGATACGGGACACATTGACATGGTATAAATAATATTTTTGTATACATTAACAACAATATTTAATCGAATATGCGCATTAGTTTTTTTTAGTTCTCCATTCGTTTGATAGTTTCATAAAATAAAATTTAGTACAACACAAGCACTTAATGTCAGCTAGTCAGCTTTTTCAGTTCGACAAGACAACACACACATAACGTACTATCTAATGACGCTATACTTTGCGTGTTAAATATCATGATGTTGACAAGACAACTTTATGTCAGCTGGTCAGCTTTTTTAGTTCGACAAGACAACACACACATAATAAATATACAGATAATTTTATTAAATTATTATTTAAATAGGTAAAATGGGAAAGTACAAATCATAGTAAACAAGCATAATTTTATTTCATAAATCTTGCAACATAGACATAACAACTAATTATTACAACATCAACTCATGGGTAGTTTGGTACACTAGAAGAACACCCACTACGAGCTTGATTAGTTTGCCACCCAAACCAGCTGAAGGACATTTACGACGGTCGTGTCCTGTTTGCGAGCATATACCACATTTGCGCGCATAAACGGTGTCACTAACATCCATTTGGTTCCGTACACGCGTTCTCTTCTGCACCTGTCTTTTACGCAAATAGGACTTGTTACACACCATTTTAAATGGTTCCGGAGGCCAATAATGCTCAACACCCACTGGCTGCAACTGACCACTATATGTGTTTAGGTACTTGGAAACACTATATTATTGATCAACATAGTTGGTCTCCACATAACCAACACGTTGAAAACACTTGATGGCATGTGAGCAAGACATGTGGTAGATGAACCATTTCCCACAGGAGCATAACCTTATTGATTCATTTAGGGTATGTACATTATTACCCCGATTATTATGGATAGCGGTGCGCACTTCAAAAACATCTCTTTCGTTATCATACTACAAAAATGAATGCCAATGTGCTCGCCGTCTGTATTTCTCAAATCTTTGCATCGACACTGGCATAAATTCAACACCCCTCTCCATCAATTCCGTTGCAGTTGCAGACCGTTCAACAAACCTCTCCACCATCTGCTTGAATGACATTCGCACCATGGCTGTGACGGGCAATCCTCTTGCCGACTTCAATAATCCGTTGAAGGACTCTAACACGTTTGTAGTAAGAATTCCCCATCGTCTGCCACCATCCGCATGCAACGTCCACTTTTCAGGGTCATGTCGCATTAACCAACGATAGACTGCCTCGTCTTCTTGCCTGATAGAATCCATATGCCTCCGGAATTTATGTTGTTGGTGGTCTGTTGCTACCATCCACATCAAATCATGTATATCCTTGTTGGGATATGCCTTCTGGAAATTGGCCTTAAAGTGCCTCACACAGTAACGATGGTATGCATAAGGTTCTTGCTATGTAGGCAAGTTCTCCACAGAACTTAATATACCACCGTGCCGATCAGATATTAGACAAATACCTGAACCCTGTTTGACAACGTGCTCTTTCAGGTGGTTCAAAAATAGCGTCCACGTCTCCGTGCTTTCATTGGCACAAACAACAAAAGCTAGAGGAAATATATATCCATTAGCATCCACTGCCATGGCTATCAATAGCTTGATATCGTACTTTCCATAGACATGAGTTCCGTCAATGGATATTACGGGCCGGCAATGCGAAAAACCATCAATTGCTAGCTTAAAGGCCCAGAACACGTAATTGAATATGTATTCTGGTGTTCCCGAACTCTGCTCAAACTTCCATTCAACAACTGTCCCGGGGTTAAAGTGCTGCAGTGCGGCCATGTACTTTGGCAAAGATGCAAATGACTTATCCCAATTACCGTACACAATTTCAAACGCTCGTTTGCACCTGAGAAATGCCTTTCTTTTCGTAATGGTATGGCCATATTCCTGGTAGACGGATGTAATTCACTCTTTGATTGTATACCTTATGGACGCTTCAAGGTGCGGAATAAGTACAAGAGAAATCAAGTCAATATCCAAGTTGAAGTGATTCCCATTGAATGTGTCCATTTTCATGTGTGGGTGGGAATGTATTTACCCACTTTCCGCATACCTTTCTTCTTCTTGGTCGCACGCAACATCCAATTATATGGCCAAAACCACATGCGACAAACAACCTTGTATACCATCGGACTTGACTCCCATATCTGCATATCACGACACTCTTTTACGTTGTTCATTTTACAAGCCCTGCTTAAGCGCGCTTTATCAGGAAAAAACATCCCTTTTGCAAGCACCGTTGGTCTAGACTCATCCCACATTGCTGTTCGGATTTCATCAAAATCCCTTGTGAGAGCTTCCATATCTGGCACGATTGGCAAGTTATCAATGTAAGGAATCTCCCTTGAATGAAACGGCACTTCGGACTCGTACACTCTTCGTCTAGGGAGGTCTCTCTTCAAATCAGGTCCTTCCTGCTCATCCTGCTCATCACCATCCTCACGAAAAAAGGGTATCTCATTTCCGGATTCATCAGCATTGTTATCGTAATCACTGTTCTATTCCTCACTCTGTGCATCTGCCAGATCCCGATGTAATACGTCGTTTTCGGTCAACTGAGTGAGTACGAGTGGTTCAACTTGCTCGTTTTCACTACACAAACAACAAAAATATAAGCTACTAAATTAATAAATGCTTTCCATATGGCTATATCACTTCACTTACAAGTCATAATGTGATGAAATTCCATGATGGGCGTTTTCAATTAGGTGATGACTACCTGATGGGCCACTTGTAAAATCATATCTGGACGGTACCCCCTAAAATATATGAGCGTTAATATAAATTCAATACGCCAAAAATATACATAATTAACACAAATGAAAATTGAAGTTTACCACTCGTCTTGTGAATTATAGAAAGCAGGGTATAAATTATTTTCTCGCTGCTCATTCGCCGACGGTAATAAGTTTAAATCAAGGAAAACTCTTTCATCCGAAACCTGTCCGACAAAAACTGCTCCAGAATAACCACCCGATGACTGAGGGTTATCTCTACTACGCACAACCTCGTTTTTTGGAATGGCTTCAACTTTCACGTACATCTCAACATTGTGATTACAAGAACTTCCCGGCATTCGTCCGGAGTCCTCAGAAAATCACTCAAAGTTTCATCATCGTCGATGTTAAATTCCGAGTAAAAAGCAACCCCTTGCGGAGTGACGTAATACAGATATCTTCCAGTTACTTTAAGTATCACTGAACGTTTCCTCCTACTCATTTTTTTGCATAACAATGATATCAATTTATCGTACTCTATTGTAAGTGGCAATTTAACATGACATTGAGTAAGTAAACTATAGCCTACAGAGTTATTCTCCATCACAACCTCACCCCCCCCCCCCCCCAATATAATGAAACTCTTATTCTACGCTCTTCAGACATAATGAAAAAATATTGGAGAATTTAACAACAATAAACGTTTCAACAAGAGTTAAATTTTTTTTGAATGAATTTCTATACAATCCTAACCTCTTTATATAGGAAATGGCTAGCCGATTTTTTTTTAATATATATATAGCGCCCAAAAAGTTGGCACTATATGCTTTTGAATTATTGAAGTCAGGAATTGTTGGTGGGGCCAGGAAAAAGGAGTATAGCGTCACAATACCTGGCGCTATATATAAAATCTATGTATAGCGCCAGGTATTGTGGCGCTATACCTGGGCATGTCAGATTTTACAGTATAACCCCATAATACCTGGCGCTATACATTAACGGTGCCGTTACTGTTAATGTATAGCGCCAGGTATTGTGGCGCTATATATAAACATGTAACTTTTTTTCCCACCTATTTATGTATTTTGAGTCCAAAAGAACCACAATTGGGTTCCGGAATCGTAATTTCATTCTCCTAGTTCTTCAAAACCTAAACAATCCGTGCCTATGCAATTCTCTAGATCAGATTTCTGGTGGCAATTTAAGGTAACACAATTCACTTGTCTTCTGCATATTGTTATACCTATGAGACATGTATTAACTATTAGCCTCAAGTAACAGATTCCTACTCTTAGTTATATATTTTTATTGTGGGATATTAACTATTAGACGTATATTCTCTTGTTTTTAATAACTAGTAACTAGTAATAAAAGGCGGTGAAAGCAACAATACCCTATATGTTATAAATATATTATATTATAGATGTTCATTTAGTACTCCGTTGTAAATAAATTTTCTGAAAAAGCTTATCCATATGGGACTCCGCCATAAATATATTTATGTATTTAGTACTCTATTGGAAATAAGCTTCCCGAAGAAGCTTATCCCTTCGGTACTCGGTTATCGATAAACATTATCCCCGGTAGAAGATTATCCATACAGGGTATAATAAGCTTATCTTTTCGATACTCCGTTATGGATAAATATTACCCCTGGTAGAAGATTATCCATACCGGGTACAATGAGCTTATCGTTTCTGTACTCCGTTATGGATAAACATTACCCCTAGTATAAGATTATCTATACCTGGTACAATAAGCTTATCCTTTCAGTACTCCGTTATAGATAAAAATTACTCTCAGTAGAAGATTATCCATATCTGGTATAGTAACAGCTTACACAGTAGCTTGCAGTAGCAGCTTACACAACATCTTCCTTTTTTCTATAAATAGAAGAGATTTCAGTTCATTATGTACATCAGTTTGAATTTGAATAATATATCAGTTTCTCTCTATACTTGTCTTTACTTTACAGTCTTTATTTTATAACACGTTATTAGCACGAGACTCTGCCATCTCGAGCAAATACTTTGAAAGTATCTGAGGTACGAACTTTCCTTTTTTATATAATGTCAAATCTTTCTAAACTTGAATTTGTAGCCCTGGATATATCGGGCAAAAACTACATGTCTTGGGTGCTTGATGCTGAAATTCATCTTGATGCAATGGATCGTGATGGCGCCTCTCGTGAAGACAAGGCCAACCGACACAATTCCCAAATTCAGTTTTAACAGTTTAATAAGTCTATTTAAGTCATTTATAAGGATAAATCCCCAACAAGTATAGATTTAGCGAAATAAAATAAGTGCGGAAATAAATACAGCCCGACATCAGGGTGTCACTAGTCATGAGCATATACCAAGGTCCGAATACAACCGGAGTCTAAAACTATACTAAATACAGTAATGAAAATGAGAGGAAGGAAGCAATGCTGCGAACGTCGTGCAACCACCTTGCTAACTTTGATGACTCCACGTTTGAGCAATCAACACCCGCTACCGAGTTCTGAAATACCTGAATCTCCACACGAGGTGTAGGGAGTAATGTGAGTACTCCAACCCAGTAAGTAATAAGAGTAAATAAAGACTGAGCAGTAGGAAATGGTGAATCCACATTTATGATAAACTCAATAAGCATAACAGGCTTTCAAATAAAAATACGAGGTAATTGTCTCTTTTAAAATCCAGCTTTTGGTAAAAATCATTTGAAAAATACCTTCTAACAGTTTTAGTAGGGGTTCAATACCATTTATAATAAAAGAGGTGAAAACCATAATCGGTCCCTCGGGCAAAACATAGTTCGTAAACAGCCCCTCGGACAAAACAAGAATCATAAACACCTCATAACATAAAAACCTCAGTAGAAATAACAAAGCCAAATCAGTGATTAAATACCGAATATCTCAAAAAAACTCCCGCTTAAATGAACGTTGTTTAAAAACATTTGTTCAACAATTCAACAGAGGCTCAGTATAAAGAGGAGTGAAGACATCAATTATATCAAAACAAGCCCCTCGGACAAAGCATCACTCATATATGTATACGGCCCCGCGGCAAGCCTCTCAGTCACTCGAGATTCAACTCTCATCAGTCAGTGCTCACGCTCGGCACTCACACTCAATAAGTACCATATAGTAACCACTGCGGCATGCAACCCGATCCATATATCGATGCGGCGTGCAGCCCGATCCATAAATATAGTCGACTGCGCTCATTGGGGGTGTGCAGACTCCGGAGGGGCTCCTACAGCCCAAGCGCTGTATCGCTGCGGCGTGCAGCCCGATCCATATATATATATTGCTGCAGCGTGCAGCCCGATCCATAAATTAAAATCCTCATGACCCGCCCCTCGGCCTCTCTCAGTCATTAACCTCAAAATCATACCCTCGGTCTATCTCAGTCAATACCCTCACAATCAGACCATCGGTCTATCTCAGTCATCAGCCTCACAATCACTCTGACCATTAGAAAAACAGAGAACTCAACCTAAATAGTTTTTCACATTTTAAGAATTAAAGTGATAAAACCAGGTTTAAACAATAAACAGGTAAATCATGACTGGGGATATGCTTTCAAAACAAATGGAGTGAGGAAAAATAGTAAAATGCCCCTAAGGGTCTCAACAGGTCGGCACAAGGCCCCAAACATGGCATACAACCCAAAATATAATATCAATCTCTAAAATATGGAATATCATAAGATTTCAAATCAAATACGCGACTTAACAGTCGTACGAGACGGACCAAGTCACAATCCCCAACGGAGCACGACTCCACGCTCGTCATCCAGCGTGTGTGTCACCTCAAAATAGCACAACGATGTGAAATCCGGGGTTTCATACCCTCAGGACAGTATTTACAATCATTACTTACCTCGATCCGGTCCAAACTCTAGCCCGCGATGCCTTTTCCCTCTCGAATCGACCTCCGAATGCTCCAAATCTAGCCACAATCAGTACATAACCATTGGAATATGCTAAGGGAACAAAGCCCACTGGAAAATATCCATTTTACATAACAAATCCCGAAATTGCTCAAACCCGGCCCCCGGGCCCACATCTCGAAATCCGACGAAATTAACATCAATGGAATCCTCATCCTCTCACAAGTCTATACATACCAAGAACATCAGAATCGGACCTCAAATGGCCTCTCAAATCCCAAATTCTAGGTCTCCAATTACAAGCCCTAATTCTTCAATACTAGGCTTAAATTCCATGATAAATTAGGTAGAATTCACATAATAAACGAGTATAAAGTCCATAAATCTTACCTCCAAGTGATTCCCCTTGAATCCCTCTTCAATCCTCTTCAAAAAGCTCCAAAAATGACAAAACATGGTGGAAATAAACCCCAAAATCGCGGACAAGACGACTATTTAAACATTTTGCCCAGACCTGAAATCCTTCTTCGCAAATGCGATCAAAGCCTCGCGTTCGCAAAGCACAAAATAACTTTGACCAGAATTTCCTCTTCGCGATCACGACCTTCCAATCGCGAACGCGATGCTTCCTCAGACTAAATCTTTGTGATCGCGTTACACCACTCGCGAACACGATGAATAAAAATGCCTCAAGCCCAGCTGACCAAATTACTTGTGCGAACGCGAAGATTCACCCGCGAACGCGATGCCCAAACAATCAGCCCTTCGCGAACGCAGAGCCTTCCTTGCGAACGCGGAGGCTAAAATTCCAGCCTTCACCATCTAATCCTTTGCGAACGCGAGGGCCTATTCGCGAACGCGAAGGCCATTTCTCTGCAACACTGATCAACAATTTTCTGCAATTCCAAACAACATGAAATGGTCCGATTGACCACCCGAAACTCACCAGAGGCCCTCGGGACCTCAACCAAACATGCCAACATATCCCATAACCTCATTCAAACTTGTTCCAACCTTTGGAATGCTCAAAACAACATCAAAACACCAAAATCACATCGGATTCAAGCCTAAGAATTTCAAGAACTTCCAAATTACGCTTTTGATAAAAAAACCCAACCAAACCACGTCCGAATGACCTGAAATTTTGCACATACGTCACAAATGATAGAACGGAGCTACTGCAACTTCCGGAATTCCATTCCGACCCCTATATCAAAATCTCACCTATTAACCAGAAAACGTCAAAATTTCAATTTCGCCAATTCAAGCCTAAACATTTCACGAACTTCCAAAATGCATTCTAATCACGCTTCTAAGTCCCAAATCACCTAACGAAGCTAACCAAATCATAAAAATTCCGATCCGAGATCATATACCAACAAGTCAAATCTTGGTCAAACTTTTCAAATTTCAAGCTTCAAACTGAGAACTGTTCTTCCAAATTCATTCTGATTACCCTGAAAACCAAAACCAACAATTTACATAAGTCATAATCCATCACACGGGGCAAGTCATGCCTAAGAACTGGCGAGCAAGGTGCAAAAGCTCAAAATGACCGGTCGAGTCGTTACATCCTCCCCCACTTAAACATACGTTCGTCCTCGAACGTGCCCAGAGTTGTTCCAAAAGACAACCAATCGCTAAATAACCTTACCATGCACATACCTGAGGGTAATACCACGTCACCCTATCTCACATAGGTCCGATAACACAATGTAACTGAAATTTTTCACAATCCAACCTAGCCCATAAACCTTAGAACCACATTTCCACTTCTGAAATTATCCATAAGATCTGAATCTCACATCTATACTCTGAATAAGCCCGAACAAGTGGTAGTAACCCATACCTGTAACCTCAGTGCAATTACATGATATACCACATAACACAAACGGTTGCAGCGATAACTTCTAATCACAGCAGCTGCACACAATAACCGAATATCATTAGGAAACCTCTTATCAACCTAATCTCATTCCAACACTTTCATTTACTGCCAATGATAAATGAAACACGCAGTAAGCCATAATCGTTTTCTAAGGTCAACCATTCATGAAGCCACTTCTCTTTTGGCAAATACCATAGCAAATTTCTGCGCCAATCCTCGATGTTATCCTTCCAACATGCTGAAATCAAATTCATTTGCAGTCATTAAAGATCCCGACGATCTCACCTAGTCCAACACAACTACTCTGGTGACATTGACACATCAATACAGACTAAAGCCACGACTTGTGCAATCCGTGCACCAATAAGCCACAATCTGAACTGACTCAAATCATGAAAATAACTCAAAGGAAAGAGCTGTACAACAAGCTCACTAGTACCACCACAACACAAGGTTGAGAACCCGCCACACATGGTAGAAACAGAACACATGAATCTTACCCGCAAGATCATACTTCCACATAACTTCGCTCTTATGCACGACCTCGTCCAAACACTGGTCCACATGAGACACCTTAAGTTACTATGCTGAAAATCGACAACCGTGCGCAATATGATGTCTAAAACCAAAGCAATTATCATAACCACCGCGAGGCAATTACATAACAGCACACAACTCGAAAGGACATAACCGGTACGCCATCCACCGAGCAATGCCCAGTAGTCTTCCCACTCGAATTCCACTGAGAGGCCCTAATAACGCCGCACCATATATGCCTATAATCAACAAATCCTAACGGCTTGCAACACGGAAAGGTAACTCACAGACTCCCTGATTACTAATAGCTCAATAACAACCAAATCAACACATCCCTCACCAATGGAAACTCGAAGTCAACAAAGCCGTCTCGATGTAAAACACACATCCATATAGGTCTACCAATGAACCGCACAAAAACTCTAGTCACACACTGATAAATAATCCTCCGAAGGTTCACAATGACTGAATCATAGCAGACACTATCATCTGACTAACTTACTCACATCTTTGCCGTCCACAACCACGAGCTAACCTGTATATGAGAACTTCTAGTTTCCAAGTCCATAAAGCACACGAATTACCATAACTGATCCCAATTTTGCCGCTCGCACATATAACACAAGGGCGGTCCGTCCATAAAGCAGGTAAAGCAACTGCTTTAGGCCCCATATTTGTGGAGGCCCCATTTTTTTTACACCTAATAGGCTATATATAATTTTTCTTAAAAACGTTATGTGAAGTGAAAAATTTGATTTCTTTATTTAACAAATATAAAGATGAAGGATTTGCAATTACTTTGATTTTTACCAAAGAAATTGCATTTGAAATTAATATCATACCCGAATTTCATAAGAAACCTATAATATATAGGAAGAAATAATTTGAGGAGAATGTTAATAGTGAAACGTCAAAATCTCTCAAAGAGTCCTTTAGAGTTGGTTACTTTTTATACATACTCCCTCTGGTCCATAATAAATAATTTTTAACCTTTGTTGTGCCCCTTAAGAAAATATTGACTCCTAGAACAAAAATATGTGTTGACTAAATTATCCTTAATTAAAATTTATATGTTGTTAACTTGACACATAGAGATTTGTAAATAAGGGCAAATTTTGAAAAAATAAAGTTAGTTCCTTCTCGATTATATAAAAAGGCACTAAATTTTGGGCAAAAATAAAAGCCAAAAAAGTCACTTATTATGGACCAGAGAGAGTAGTAGACAAGGTTATTTTTTCACTTTAAAATAGATTTGAACAATTAGAGGCATATGAAAATATTTTTGGTTTTCTAGTTAGTACTAAAAACTGAGATTACTAGATGATAAAAATTTGAAAAGTATTGCCTTCGTCTTGAATGCTCCTTAAATCATAATAATCAACTCGATATTGATAGTTTAGATTTATTTTTTGAATTAAAAATATTTTTTTTAAAATAGTACAATTAGAAGATAACAGTTTAATTGATATATTCAATCAAATAAAAAAATTTGATTATTTTTCAAATGCCTATTACTTATAGAATAATGTTAATAACTCTTATTACCGTTGCTTCAGCGGAAAAAGGTGTTTCAAAATTAAAATTGATAAACCTAAGATCAACAATGTCTCAAAGATATTAAATGAATTAGCTATATTGTCAATTAAGAAAGACTTATTAGGAGAAATTGATTATAAAAAATTAATAATAACTTTGCATCTAAAAAAGTTAGAAAAATAGATTTCAAATAAAAATAAAATATTTTTTATTAATAAAAAAGCTAAGCCCCCTTATAAAAGTTTGGCTTTAGGCCACGAAATTGGTCGGGCCGCCCCTGATATAACACACCTCTAGTACTCAATCATCTCATCAGGGGTACACCTATTATTCTTCTGAGCCAGCAAACAAACTCGAATATCATCCGTCAATCGGACAAGATAGCGCCGCAATACTAATAAAGCATCCATAACTCAAACACATCGCCCTTTCTGAAATGTATACCCTCATCAAGCCACACCAATCAGTGATCTCATTATCTGGTCACCTGAAGCTGCCCATGCTATCTAAGAATTTTTTACCTCCCTTTTCGAATCTGAACCGTGACCTTACACCTGCAAATCTCAATCCTACACAACATACCGCATAACCCGTACCATCCTAGGATAACCATGAGAACTTCATATCTCCTCCGAACCACAAACAACTGTGTACTCCAGTAGCCAAGAACTTCCCATTGATCCCATCTAGAGGTGAATCACTATACATCCCATGTTCCTCACGTCAATAGGAAAAATATACCTCTCTAACTGTGGTGGAAACCATCTAGAGCTCTCCAAATTTCATTTGCACAAAACTAAACCATCCAGACTGAATCCTTCTAACTCAACCAGGCTACGCAGGCCACTAAAACCCAAGAGAATTGTTGCGAAACACCTGTATAAACTCATTACCTCATAAGCATCCAAAGAACTAATCATATCCCTACCACACCGATCCAACCTACTACCAAGCTACCCCATCTATTCGAGTTTCCTTCCGATCTACCATCATCTTGACACTTCTTCTTGCTACCACGCCATAATTTCTTAACCTAGACTCACCACACAAGACCCAAGCACAAAACCACACCGTCTAAGACTCATAAGTCGCTGAATACTCTCTTAAATATTCCCAAAAGCACCACATTCAAAATACCTTTCTCTGAAGAGACTTCCTGCGAATCTAAATTCGTTACCTTTACCTTTCTAATACTGATACATAGAATCACATAATTATCATAGAAAATACCACAAGTCTTGACATCTTCCAAAGAAAACTCAGTTTCTAACCACATATACAACTTTAAAATACCCAATTATTACATGTAGAATCTTGAACACATTAGAACCATTCTCGAAAGTCATTCACTCTATTCATACTGCAATTAGCCTGATCAAACGAACAGAACCACCCGTGCCTCAATAGCACTCCAACACCACATAGTGTAACCTCATCCTAGAACAAACAAGCCACTTCCTGCTCTATGCACCGAGCATCCATTACCAACAAAAACTCAAGACATTCCGTAATTCTCATACACCTATGAAGCATGACATAACCTTTGTCAAAATTTTCCTTTACTCGAGACATCCTCGATCTCAATCTCCGTAAGCCATAACTGATTCACCAGTACGCCTCAAACTGAAACCAACATAGCACATAACCGTGCAATCAACTAAGCAATAGCAGACTCCCCCACTTGGCTCGAAGCCATAGATCAAACAACACACAATAACTTATAACGCATATACTCTATTGTTGCCATAATACCATAGTGAGATAAAACTCAATCCTTCATAAGCTCGTGAAACACAGACCATCTAGTACTTTAAATCTTATGCAAATCTCGCATTCACCCTCGTAACAATTGAACCCCACTCTCTTAAGCGACCCAAATTTAAGTTGCAACACATATATTACACTTGTAAATGAGATCTCCTAACAGACAACATAAGGATCACACAACTTCAGAACACTCTACAGGAGATAACCCCACCTGCTTTGCCTCAAAATAACATTTCTGTATAGCTTCCACCGTCATAAACATTACGCAGTCACTTAGTCTTCCTGAGTCTGAACTCATACCGTAACACGATATTTACTTCACTCCCAACTAGAACACATGAAATGATTCTTCACACACCCATAACTCGGGGCTATACCTCCAATAGAGATGAAAATCAAGTACCTAATAGTTCTTCTATCCTCCAGCAGACCCTTCTCATCGTTTCCAAATCATATGAATACACCTCGCAGTCATAACATACTCATCACATAGCTATCCAGTCATTACTTATACCAATAGGGCACTACCGAACGTATAGGTTCAAAAACACTTGCTCACACAATCAGCACCTCGGTGCTCAAGCTATAGGCAAAAATACGGCCTCAAGTCCTCCAGACTGGCCCAACATCAACACACAGAGATCATATCTCGCCCTTTGATCGGGGAATCACAAGCCATTGATGCATATCGGATACTGAGTTCTCATGCGCGCATATGAACACGTGGAGGGAATTCAAAGAGTTACTTTTCAAGTTGAATCAAAGACGCACGATAAGAATTTCAAGAATGTGAAGTTTTTCCTAAAGGTTCTGCAGCCTCCCGAGAATAAGTACAGACGTCTCCATAGCGATCCACGAGACTCTACTAAACCTGCTCATGACTCGTGAGACCTATGTAACCTAGGCTCTGATACCAACTTGTCACGACCCTAAATCAGACCCGGTCGTGATGGCGCCTCTCGTGAAGACAAGGCCAGCTGATACAATTCCCAAATTCAGTTTTAACAGTTTAATAAGTCCATTTAAGTCATTTATAAGGATAAATCCCCCAAAAGTATAGATTTAGCGAAATAAAACAAGTGCGGAAATAAATACAGCCCGACATCGGGGTGTCACTAGTCATGAGCATCTACCAAGGTCCGCATACAATTGGAGTCTAAAAATATACTAAATACGGTAATGAGAATGAGAGGAAGGAAGTAGTGCTGCGAACGTCGTGCAACCAACTTGCTAACTCTGATGACTCCGTGTCTGAGCAATCAACACCCACTACCGGGTTCCGAAATACCTGAATCTGCACACGAGGTGCAGGGAATAATGTGAGTACTCCAACCTAGTAAGTAATAAGAGTAAATAAAGATTGAGCAGTAGGAAACGGTGAATCCACATTTATGATAAACTCAATAAGCACAACAAGCTTTCAAATCAAAATACGAGTCAATCGTCTCTTTTAAAATCCAGCTTTTGGTAAAAATCATTTGAAAAATACCTTCTAACAGTTTTAGTAGGGGTTCAATACCATTTATAATAAAAGAAGTGAAAACCATAATTGGCCCCTCAGGCAAAACATAGTTCGTAAACAGCCCCTCGGACAAAACAAGAATCATAAACACCTCATAACATAAAAACCTCAGTAGAAATTCTCTAGCTCGCGACGCCTTTACCCCTCGAATTGGCCTCCACGTGCGTCAAATCTATCCAAAATCAGAATGGATATGTCACAATATGCTAAGAGAACAAAGCCCAAGCGAAAACATTCGAAAAATATCAAAAATCCCGAAATTAGCAAAACCTGAGCCCCGGGCCCACATCTCAGAATCGGGTAAAATTTACATTTTCGGAATCCTCATACCCTCACGAGTCTAACCATACCAAAATTATCTAATTATGATACTATTTGGTCCTTCAAATCATCATTTTATATTTTTGTGTCACGACCCAAACTGAAGGGCCATGACTAGCACCCGACCACACTTGCCGAGCACCAACGTACATTTCATCTAACCTTCATTATTATCTTTTAAGGCTGACGAGATCAATATAAATGGTAGACCTAGATCATGGACAACCAGCAATAAAATATGACGGCATGAACTTACATAGCAGGGGATGACCAGACAATCAAGAAACTACGTATAAGGTATGAGCTACCACGCTACTATGAAAGACTATACAACAAAAACTAGCCGACAAGGAATACCAAACTATACATGAGCCGACACCTGTCTATGAACCTCTAAAAGAACATAAGTGTTGCAACATAGCCGGAACAGGGCCCCGACATACCCATAATGTCTATAACAAAAATTGCATACCAAGACCAAGGCAAGTCCGGAGAAGAGATCTCGCCAATCACCGCTGAACTAGACAGTCTACTGTGGTGGGGGAGCTGCACCTGCCTGTCTATCAGGACCTGCAGCACGACATGCAGCGTCCACAAATAAAAGGACGTCAGTACGAATAAAGTACTGAGTATGTAAGGCAAGGAACCATAAATACGATCAGTAATGTAAGCAAGGATAGAGAATATACAACCTGTAACATCTTAGTACCTCTGAGGGCTACTTACATGAAATGCATGATACATATGTATAAATACATAAACCTTTAAAGCATTCGCCTCTGTGGGCATCATTATCATCATATCGTACCCGGCCATAATAGGCTCGGTAGAATCGTACCCGGCCACGTGGAGCTCGGTAAAACCCAACTGATCAGTGGTTGCACAATAGGTGCCATACCCGGCCAACTATAGCGTGGCTCGGTAGAGTAAAATAGATACATATATATAATGCATGCTCGACTCATGGAATCACATTCTAAACCTTTCAGAGTGACGTAAGGTCGGTATCCTCTATACACGTTATTAGGACTAACTCTTCACTATGAACCTTATAAGAATCAGGAAGTACCAATAACATTGATAACATAAGAATAAGAGAAGCAACATTAACATCAATCGTTCCATAAGAGGGAAAACAATGTAAGTACTGCTAGCTTCTAAGAGTAGAGTATCTTTGGAAGCTCGTTCATTACATTATGTACGATCGGAGTCGTGCAAAAGAAGGAAAGGGATAGCCTCACATACCTTGTATATACTGCCCCAATCTCAAGCTATGCAATTGTCAAAACTCCTTAGTCTACAATAAGAGAAACGATACTATCGTTATCATTTAAGCGTCATAACTATTATGTATCGACCACAACCTATTTTACGATGAAACGGACAGCACCTCCCCTATATATATGACCTCACACCATTCAAAACATTCACCAAACAGCCCAAACAACATCAATAATAAACATATTGAGCCTCCCAAAATAGTCCACACATAGCCTAATCACTCCATACATACGACGACCACCATAGTCGTGTCAAACAATCTGGAAATGTTACGAATAACTATCAGCCCATAACCCTACATATATATGGTGTTTCTCCACACCCTTCCTCCTCCAAAACTCCACAATATAGTAGTAAAATATGCAGCCCAACAACAACGCAAAACAGTCCACAAAACAATAACATTACTACCAAGCCTTTCGATATATATCTCACAAGTTCTAGCTTCAATGGCTTAGCCGCAACTTGGATAATCTTAAATACATATAGAGTAAGAGGTTCCTTACCTTTATACAGAGAGAACAACTCCAATTTGACCTTAAATTTCCAAGAAATATCCCTCCAATGCTGCCACAACAACAAAAAAATGAAACTAGCGATCAATTAGTGTTTTTCGGCACAAGAATCACTTTAGAAGGCTTGAAATCACCTAGGATTGATATTAAGAACATTAGGGAGTATTTACAGAACATAAACCCTTTAAAACCACCTCCCACACGAGCTGGAACGACACAAAAATGAGCAACAACAAGAAGAACAAGAGACTTACTAGCGCCACAGAATTCCCGACACATGATTTGTGTTGTTTGCCCTTTTTTTGGGTCTTGAATCTTGAGAGAACCTTGAGAGGATATTCCTAGGGTTCTAAGGTCTGAAAATAGTGAAAGGAAATGACTTAAAACGGGTTGGAGTCATCCTATAAAGGTCCAAATATCTTAAACCGACTTAGTGGGCCCCATAGAGAGGTGCTTGGCGCAGTCTCGCGAAAATGCGAATATCTCTCTACTACGAAATCGTATCGATGAACGGTTTAATGTGTTGGAAACTAGACTCATAGATCTTTAATTTGGTTGGCAGATCACCCCGTAATTAGTTTTAAATTATGAGAAAAGATTAGAAACATTTGACCTAATGTTTAAGTAAAATTATGAACCTAAGTTGCGACAACTTTTGTCGACTTTTGTTTCATAACTCGTTTGACTTCAAGACTTATGATACGGATATTATATGATTAAAATACCTTCATAAATGACCTCTTGAGTGTATTAAGCACCGCTAGATTACCTGAAAATTCGAGTTACAACATCCTTGATTCGTTTAACTTCTAATACTGGTTAATCACCCTTATACACTCTTGTATCACTTAAGACCAATAGGATAGACTTCTTATCATCTCAAAGATAATTCCTTCTTGGATTTATGTTAACTAATATATGGCATGAACTAACACATGTGGATATGGGTTGTAACACCCTCCCCCCCTTAGGAACATTCGTCCTCGAATGTAAGGGTTTATGGGTAGTTTAAATCATCGTGGATTCTAATTGAAATTTCTGATCAATTTTCCCCTGTAAAATGGTCACTAGCAAAACTTGCAAGTAATTAATCCCAACATATGGCTTCACAAGGCTACACAAAGCATTATGCGTATTTACATTATCTACATATCACCATTTTGTATTAAGGAGGAGTATTCTCAAATTATTGCTTACCTCATAGAGCCGTTTCACCTTCCAATGTATTCTGTCTTCCACCAGCATCCTTGTTATCTTTATTCTGGAATAAGTAAGGGTATTTAGACTTCATCTCCTCTTCTGCTTCCCATGTCATTTCTTCCATATTTTTGTTCCTCCACAATACTTTGACGGAAGCTACATCTTTTGTTCTCAGCTTGCGGACTTACCGATCTAATATCGCCACTGGCACTTCTTCATATGATAGGTCCTCTGTAACTTGTACATCTTTGATAGGGATGACTCGAGAAGGGTCTCCAATACATTTTCTCAACATAGATACATGGAATACCGGGTGAACAAATTCCAATTCGGATGGCAATTCTAACTCATAAGCAACCTGTCCAATCCGTCGAAGAATTTTATACGGCCCGATATACCTTGGACTCAGCTTACCTTTCTTCCCAAAACGCATAATACCCTTCATTGGTGAGATCCTCAGGAAAACCCAATCACCAACCTCAAACTCTAGATCACGACGTCGGACATCAGAATAAGATTTTTGCCTGCTTTGTGCCGTCCTCAATCGCTCCTGTATCACTTTCACCTTCTCAATAGCTTGGTGAATCAAATCTGGCCCATATAATTCTGTTTCACCGACTTCGAACCATCCAACTGGTGATCTACATCTCCTCCCGTATAGTGCCTCATATGGAGCCATTTTAATACTGGAATGGTAGCTATTGTTATAGCCGAATTCTATGAGTGGAAGATGATCATCCCAATTCCCCTTAAAATCTAGAACACATGCTCGTAGCATATCTTCCAGTGTCTGAATGGTACGTTCAGCCTGTCCGTCAGTCTGCGGATGAAATGCAGTGCTGAGATTTACTTGTGTGCCTAAACCCTTCTGGAAAGACCTCCAAAAGTTAGCCGTAAATTGAGCTCCTCGGTCTGATATAATAGATATGGGCACACCATGAAGCCTAACAATCTCCTTGATATACAACTTCGCATAATCTTCAGCCGTGTAAGTTGTCTTCACCGGCAGAAAATGGGCACATTTTGTAAGTCGATCAATTATCACCCAGATGGAGTCAAACTTATGATAAGAGCGAGGTAATCCAATAATGAAGTCCATATTAATCACCTCCCACTTCCAGGTCGGAATCTCTATATTTTGAAGCAATCCACCGGGTTTCTGATGTTCTATCTTTACTTGTTGACAATTGGGACACTGGGCCACAAATTCTGCAATAGACTTCTTCATATTATCCCACCAATACTGCTCCTTGACATCATGATACATCTTTGTCGAGCCGGGATGGATGGAATATCGGGATTGATGAATCTCATTCATAATCTTCTCTCGCAACCCTGCCACATTAGGCACACACAATCGGCTCTGGTATCTCAGTGCCCCATCTTTTCCGATCCCAAAAGCCATACTTTTACACTGTTGAATACTTTCTCTTAATCGTACTAAGATAGGATCTTCATATTGTCGTGCTTTTACCTCGGCTACCAAAGATGATTCTGATGTATTCTGTACAGTAACACCTCCGTCATCAGAGTCTAACAATCTGATTCTCATATTGGCTAGCTGATGAAGCTCTTTAATCAACCCTCATCTACCTGCCTCAATATGTACTAAGCTTCCCATTGATTTACGGCTGAGAGCATCTGCCACAACATTGGCTTTACCGGGATGATACAATATCTCGACGTCGTAGTCTTTCAATAATTCAAGCCACCTACGCTGCCTCAAATTCAACTCTTTCTGCTTGAAGATGTATTGTAAACTCTTGTGATCTGTGTAGATGTCAACATGGACGCCGTATAAGTAGTGCCACCATATCTTCAAAGCATATATTACTGCAGCCAATTCCAAATCATGGGTTGGATAATTCTTTTCATGCTTCTTCAATTGTCTTGATGCATAAGCAATCACATTCCCACGCTGCATCAATACGCACCCCAAACCTATACCTGAGGCATCACAATATACCACATAATCTTCTGTTCCTTCAGGAAGAGTGAGCACTGGTGCAGATGTCAATCGATTCTTCAGCTCCTGAAAACTATGTTCACAAGTGTCAGACCACTGGAATTTGGTAGCTTTTTGTGTTAACTTAGTCAATGGTTGATGATATAGAGGAAAATCCTTCTACAAACCGCCTATAATATCCTGCTAGTCCTAGGAAGCTGCGGACTTCTGATGGTGTTGTAGGTCTCGGCCAATTCTTTACTGCATCGATCTTCTGAGTGTCGACACTAATACCCTCATCAGATATCACATGGCCAAGGAATGCTACTGAGTTCAGCCAGAATTCACATTTGGAGAGCTTAGCATATAACTTACGATCCTGAAGCGTCTGTAATACTATCCGCAAGTGGCCCGCGTGTTCCGCCTCCGAACGAGAATACACTAGAATGTCATCAATGAATACAATCACGAACACATCAAGATAGGGCCTGAATATAGTATTCATGAGATCCATAAAAGCTGCTGGGGCATTTGTTAGCCCGAACGACATCACCAAGAACTCAAAGTGCCCATATCTTGTCCGGAAGGCCATCTTTGGAATATCTTTCTCCCTAACCCTTACCTGATGATACCCTGAACGTAAATCAATCTTGGAGAAATACTTGGCACCCTGGAGTTGGTCAAACAGGTCATCAATTCTTGGAAGTGGATACTTGTTCTTTATAGTAGACTTATTCAACTGTCGATAGTCGATACACATCCGTAACGACCCGTCTTTCTTCCGCACGAATAGGACTGGTGCACCCCAAGGTGAAGTGCTAGGCCTAATAAAGCCCTTATCTAGCAAGTCCTTCAACTGCACCTTCAACTCTTGCAACTCTGTCGGGGCCATTCTGTATGGAGGAATAGAGATCGGTTGAGTGTCAGGCAACACATCAATGCTAAACTCAATCTCCCTTTCAGGAGGAAGGCCTAGGAGTTCATCTGGGAAAACATCTGGGAATTCGTTGACCACAGGGATTGATTGTAAAGTAGGCGGTTTCGCCTCCGCATCCCTAACGCGAACGAGATGATAAATGTAACCTTTTGAGATCATTTTCCTTGCCTTAAGATAGGAAATAAACCTACCTTTCGGTGTAGCAATGTTCCCTTTCCATTCAATGACGGGTTCACCCGGAAATTGGAACCTAACCATCTTCGTACGACAATCAACATTTGCATAGCATGAGGCCAACCAGTCCATTCCCATTATCACATCAAAATCAACCATTTCTAACTCAAATAAATTTGCCGAGGTTTGACGACTACAAATCATCACAATGCAACCTCTATATACCCTTCTAGAAATCACAGAATCTCCTATCGGAGTAGATACCGCGAGGGGTTTACTTATCAATTCAGGTTCAATGCCAAACTTATTAGCCACAAAGGGTGTAACATATGATAATGTAGATCCCGGATCAATCAGCGCATATACATCATAAGAAAACACAGATATAATACCTGTAACAACATCTGGAGACGACTCAAGATCCTGTCGACCTACTAGAGCATAGGTTTGATTTTGAGTACCACTCGAACTCGGCACTGCACCCCTACCCCTACCACGACCTGTCGACTGCTGAAAACCCCATGCTAGAGGTCGAACTGATGAGGAAGAACCAGACACAGATCCAGTCGGCTGAGCCATACCATCACCTCCTCTATTAGGACAATCCCGCATCATATGGCCAGGCTGCCCGCACGAATAGCATGCATCAGAACCTCGACGACACAGTCCAAAGTGGGCCTTGCCGCACTGATCACAATGTGGTGTTGGGGGTCTCATCTGACTAGTATCCCTGTGATGTTGCGAGCCAGATGCCTGCGAACTCTGACCTGGACCAGAATAGGATCGATCATATCGAGGCCTCTGAAACTGTGGAGGAGCACTAGCTACAGGTGGCGCCGAACTCCTCGAAAACTGTGGCCTGATGCGGCCTCTGAAGTCATCAGAATACCCTGCAAATCTCGCCCTCTTATGCTGGCCCCTATCCTGCTCCCTAACTGCCCTCTGCTGGCGCTTACGATCCTCTAGGGTCTGGGCATAAGCTTGAATACGGGAAATATCCATGCCCTCCACCAAGGAGGCTGTCGTACACTCATTTATCAGATGTGGTCCCAACCCATTCACGAACATATGCACCCTATCACTCATCTCGGCCACCATATGGGGAGCATACCTTGCCAAAGAATCAAACTGCATACTGTACTCTCGCACACTCATATTACCTTGTCTAAGGTTCAAGAACTTATCAGCTCTAGCTCTTCGTATCTCAACTGGCAAGTAGTGACGAAGAAAGGCCTCAGAAAATTCCTTCCACACAGCTGGAGGAGGGTTCGGACCCCTGGATCTCTCCCAACTATCATACCAGAGAACCGCTAAATCCCGTAGCCGATAAGAAGCCAACTCTACTGCCTCTGCATCACTAACATGCATAACCCAAAGTGTACGATGAACCTGGTCAATAAAAGTCTGTGGGTCCTCCTTCGGGTCTGATCCGGTAAACACTGGAGGGTCTAAGTTAATAAAATCCCGAACTCTTGTACTAACTGGTTTCTCAGCAGTATTCTGCCTCTGAGCCTGAGCAGCTACCAAGCTAGTCAATAACTGCAAAGCACTCCGCATATCCTGGTCTGGAGTGCCAGACGGAGGAACTGGAGGCGCTGGGTGCCTTCTAATATCCTCTGGAGGAGATGGAGTAGATGAGGTATGAGAGGGCATCTCACTTTGAGCCTCACTTTGTCCTGCTCTGACTTGGGGAACCTGACTGGTACCCTCTCCCGCTGCTGTATCAAGCCGTCTACTAATCGTTTGCTTCCTAGTCGAAGGCATCACTGAAAAAAACAAGGTGAATATTAGAGACGAACACTTACGACTCAACTCTACGCACGATCTAGATTCAGGAAGAAGGTAACAACCCTAGATGTCATGTAGCCTCCTGATTATAAATGTGGCGCGCTACACATCCATAATCAAGACTCTACTAGACACGGCTCATAGACAACCCCTAGGACAGACTTGCTCTGATACCAAGTTTGTCACGACCCAAACTGAAGGGCCATGACTAGCACCTGACCACACTTGCCGAGCACCAACGTACATTTCATCTAACCTTCATTATTATCTTTTAAGGCTGACAAGATCAATATAAATGGTAGACCTAGATCATGGACAACCAGCAATAAAATATAACGGCATGAACATACATAGCAGGGGATGACCAGACAATCAAGAAACTACGTATAAGGTATGAGCTACCATGCTACTATGAAAGACTATACAACACAAACTAGCCGACAAGGCATACCAAACTATACATGAGCCGACACCTGTCTATGAGCCTCTAAAAGAAATAAGTGTTGCAACATAGCCGGAACATGGCCCCGACATACCCATAATGTCTATAACAAAAATTGCATACCAAGACCAAGGCAAGTCCGGAGAAGGGATCTCGCCAATCACCGCTGAACTAGACAGTCTACTGTGGTGGGGGAGCTGCACCTGCCTGTCTATCAGGACCTACAGCACGACATGCAACATCCACAAATAAAAGGACGTCAGTACGAATAAAGTACTGAGTATGTAAGGCAAGGAACCATAAATACGATCAGTAATGTAAGCAAGGATAGAGAATATACAACCTGTAACATCTTAGTACCTCTGAGGGCTACTTACATGAAATGCATGATATATATGTATAAATACATAAACCTTTAAAGCATTCGCCTCTGTGGGCATCATTATCATCATATCGTACCCGGCCATAATAGGCTCGGTAGAATCGTACCCGGCCACGTGGAACTCGGTAAAACCCAACTGATCAGTGGTTGCACAATAGGTGCCGTACCCGGCCAACTATAGCGTGGCTCGGTAGAGTAAAATAGATACATATATATAATGCATGCTCGACTCATGGAATCACATTCTAAACCTTTCGGAGTGACGTAAGGTCGGTATCCTCTGTACACGTTATTAGGACTAACTCTTCACTATGAACCTTATAAGAATCAGGAAGTACCAATAACATTGATAACATAAGAATAAGAGAAGCAACATTAACATCAATCGTTCCATAAGAGGGAAAACAATGTAAGTACTGCTAGCTTCTAAGAGTAGAGTATCTTTGGAAGCTCGTTCATTACATTATGTACAATCGGAGTTGTGCAAAAGAAGGAAAGGGATAGCCTCACATACCTTGTATATACTGCCCCAATCTCAAGCTATGCAATTGTCAAAACTCCTTAGTCTACAATAAGAGAAACGATACTATCGTTATCATTTAAGCGCCATAACTATTATGTATCGACCACAACCTATTTTACGATGAAACGGACATCACCTCCCCTATATATATGACCTCACACCATTCAAAACAGTCACCAAACAGCCCAAACAACATCAATAATAAACATATTGAGCCTCCCAAAATAGTCCACACATAGCCTAATTACTCCATACATACGACGACCACCGTAGTCGTGTCAAACAACCTGGAAATGTTACGAATAACTATCAGCCCATAATCCTACATATATATGGTGTTTCTCCACACCCTTCCTCCTCCAAAACTCCACAAGATAGTAGTAAAATATGCAGCCCAACAACAACGCAAAACAGTCCACAAAACAATAACATTACTACCAAGCCTTTTGATATATATCTCACAAGTTCTAGCTTCAATGGCTTAGCCGCAACTTGGATAATCTTAAATACATATAGAGTAAGAGGTTCCTTACCTTTATACAGAGAGAAAAACTCCAATTTGACCTTAAATTTCCAAGAAATATCCCTCCAATGCTGCCACAACAACAAAAAAATGAAACTAGCGATCAATTAGTGTTTTTCGGCACAAGAATCATTTTAGAAGGCTTGAAATCACCTAGGATTGATATTAATAACATTAGGGAGTATTTACAGAACATAAACCCTTTAAAACCACCTCCCACACGAGCTGGAACGACACAAAAATGAGCAACAACAAGAAGAACAAGAGACTTACTAGCGCCACAGAATTCCCGACACTTGATTTGTGTTGTTTGCCCTTTTTTGGGTCTTGAATCTTGAGAGAACCTTGAGAGGATGTTCCTAGGGTTCTAAGGTCTGAAAATAGTGAAAGGAAATGACTTAAAACGGGTTGGAGTCATCCTATATAGGTCCAAATATCTTAAACCGACTTAGTGGGCCCCATAGAGAGGTGCTTGGCGCAGTCTCGCGAAAACGCGAATATCTCTCTACTACGAAATCGTATTGATGAACGGTTTAATGCGTTGGAAACTAGACTCATAGATATTTAATTTGGTTGGTAGATCACCTCGTAATTCCTTGTAAATTATGAGAAAAGATTAGAAACATTTGACCTAATGTTTAAGTAAAATTATGAACCTAAGTTGCGACAACTTTTGTCGACTTTTGTTTCATAACTCGTTTGACTTCAAGACTTATGATACGGATATTATATGATTAAAATACCTTCATAAATGACCTCTTGAGTGTATTAAGCACCGCTAGATTACCTGAAAATTCGAGTTACAACATCCTTGATTCGTTTAACTTCTAATACTGGTTAATCACCCTTATACACTCTTGTATCACTTAAGACCAATAGGATAGACTTCTTATCATCTCAAAGATAATTCCTTCTTGGATTTATGTTAACTAATATATGGCATGAACTAACACATGTGGATATGGGTTGTAACATTTTGAAAGGTTTCACAATTTTCTTCCCAAATTCCATCCCAAATCATGAATTAAATGATGAATTCAACGATAGATTCATGTACTCTAGCCAAATATGAGTTAGAATCACTTACCCTGATGAATTTCTTGAAAAACCTTCGAAAAATCGCCAAAATCCGAGCTCTCTAGGTCAAAATATTAAATAAAACCCAAAACATCGTATTTATAGAGTACCTTCAGATTTCAGCCTCCGCGGTGTGCACAGAACTACCGTGGTCCGCGCAAAAGCTCCGCGGTCCGCACAAAACCACCGCAGCCCGCAGAAAACCACTGTGGCCGCACTTCATTTTGCGCGGTCCGGGCCGCACATACCGCGGCCGCACTACTTTTTGTGCGGTCCGCGCGGGTGAGTTCCGAGGTCTGCAATCCTTCTAGACTTGCTACAGCTATGCTTTTCGGCCTAAAACATCTCGGAACCTACCCGGAACCAACCCGGAATTCCCAGAACTTCAAACCAATTGTACCAACACATCCCATGACATCGTTCAAACTTGTTCAGAACTTCAGGGCGCTCACAACAACATCAAATCACCAATTTAACAGGGGATTCAAGCCTAAGAACTCCAAGAACTCTTAAATTATGCTTTCGATCAAAAAATCTATCAAATCTCATCCGAATGACCTAAAATTTTGCACACACATCCCAAATGACACAACAAAGCTACTTTCCCTCTCGGAATTCCATTCCGACCCCTATATCAAAATCTCGCCTATCATCCGGAACCACCAAAATATCAACTTCGCCAATTTAAGCCTAAATCTTCTCTACAACTCCAAAACCCATTCCGGTTGGGTTCCTAAGTCACAAATCACCTCCCGAAGCTAACCGAACCATCGGAACTCACTTCCGAGCCTTCTAACACATAAGCTAACATTCGATTAACTTTTCAAACTTAAGCCTTCTTAAAAGAGACTAAGTGTCTCATTTCTTACCAAATCCTCTCCGAATTCGAACTAATTAACTCGATCACATAAAACAGGGATAACGAAGCATAAAGAAGCTAAAATAGAGGAAAACAGAGTGGTAACTCATGAGATAACTGACCGGGTCGTCACATCCTTCCCAACTTAAACAAACTTTCGTCCTCGAACGAGTCAAGAAACATACCTGAAGCTTCAAACATGTGAGGATATCTGCTCCGCATCTCCCGCTCGGCCTCCCAGGTAGCCTCCTCCACGGGCCGACCTCTCCACTGCACTTTCACTGAAGCTATATTCTTTGACCTCAACTTCCGAACCTGACGACCCAAAATAGCTACTGGCTCCACATCATAGGTCAAATCATCATCCAACTGAATCGTGCTGAAGTCAAAAACATGAGACAGATCCCTAATATACTTTCGGAGCATAGAAACATGAAATACCGGATGCATACTCGACAAGCTGGGTGGCAAAGCAAGGTCATAAGCCACCTCCCCAATCCTCCGAAGTACCTCAAAAGGCCCAATGAACCGCGGACTCAATTTCCCTTTCTTCCCAAACCTCATAACACCCTTCATGGGCGAAACCTTCAGCAAGACCTTCTCATCGACCATGTAGGACACATCTCGAACCTTTCGGCCCGCATAACTCTACTGACACGACTGCGTTGTACGAAGCCTCTCCTGAATCACATTCACCTTCTCTAAGGCATCCTGAACCAAATCTGTACCCAATAGTATAGCCTCGCTGGGCTCGAACCAACCAATTGGAGATCTACACCGCCTCTCATACAAAGCCTCATATGGAGACATCTGAATACTCGACTGGTAGATGTTGTTGTAAGCAAACTCTGCAAGCGGTATAAACTCATCCCATAAACCTCCAAAGTCAATAACACAAGCACGCAATATGTCCTCCAATATCTGAATCGTACGCTCGGACTGTCCGTCCGTCTGAGGATGAAAAGCTGTGCTCAACTCCACCTAAGTACCCAGCTCTCGCTGAACAGATTTTCAAAACTGGGAAGCAAACAGAGTACCTCTATCTGAGATGATGGAAACCGAAACACCATGCAACCGAACAATCTCCCAGATATAAATCCCTGCCAACCGCTCTGAAGAATAGGTAGTACACACAGGGATGAAGTGCGCGAACTTGGCCAGTCGGTCTACAATAACCCAAATAGCATCAAACTTCTTCAAAGTCCGTGGAAGTCCAACCACAAAGTCCATAGTGATCCTCTCCCACTTCCACTCGGGAATAACCATCTGGTGAAGCAAGTCACCCGGTCTCTGATGCTCATATTTTACCTGCTGACAGTTGTGACACCGAACTACAAATCCCACAATATCTTTCTTCATTCTCCTCCACCAATAGTGCTGCCTCAAATCCTGGTACATCTTCGCGGCACCCGGATGGATAGAATACCGTGAGATATGGGCCTCCTCCAGAATCTACTCTCTAAGCCCATCCATATTGGGTACACAAATCCGGCCCTGCATCCTCAACAAACCATCATCACCGATGGTCACATCTCTGGCATCATCATGCTGAACTTTGTCCTTAAGGACAAGCAAATGCGGATTATCATACTAGCGCTCTCTGATGCGATCATATAAGGAACACCGAGAAACCACACATGCCAATACCCGACTGGGCACCGAAATATCCAATCTCACGAACTGATTGGCCAAGGCCTGAACACCAACTGCAAGAGGTCTCTCCCCAACTGGGATGTATGCCAAAATCCCCATACTCACTGCCTTTCGACTCAAAGCATCGGCCACCACGTTGGCCTTTCCCGGATGGTATAATATAATGATATCATAATCCTTAAGCAACTCTAACCATCTCCGCTGCCTCAAATTAAGATCTTTCTGCTTGAACAAATGCTGAAGACTGTGATGATCAGTGAATACCTCACAAGATACGCCATACAAGTAATGCCTCCAAATCTTCAATGCATGAACTGTGGCGGCCAACTCGAAATCATGAACAAGGTAGTTCTTCTCATGAGGATTCAACTGACAAGAAGCATAAGCAATAACTCTACCCTCCTGCATCAATACACAACCAATCCCAACTCTCTAAGAATCACAATATACGGTATATGAACCTGAAGCTGATGGCAAAACCAATACTGGAGTTGTGGTCAAAGTTGTCTTGAGCCTCTGAAAGCTCTCCTCACACTCGTCCGACCATACAAATGGAGCACCCTTCTGAGTCAACTTGGTCAAGGGCGATGCAATGGATGAGAATCCCTGAACAAACCAGCAGTAATAGCTTGCCAACCCAAGAAATCTACGAATCTCTGTGGCTGAGGATGATCTAGGCCAACTTTGAACCGCGTCTATCTTCTTTGGATCAACCTGAATACCCTCGCTGGACACCACGTGTCCCAAGAAAGTTACTGAACTGAGCCAAAACTCACACTTGGACAATTTTGCATAAAGTTTCTCCTCCCTCAATCTCTGCAACACAACTCTCAAATGCTCCGCATGCTCCTCCTAACTATGCGAGTACACCAGAATATCATCAATGAATACAATAACAAACGAATCCAGATAAGGCCGGAACACGTTGTTCATCAAATGCATTAATGCTACTGGGGTATTGGTTAGCCCGAAAGACATCACAAGGAACTCATAATGACCATATTTGGTCCTGAAGACAGTCTTAAGAATATCAGAATCCTTGATCTTCAACTGGTGATAACCGGAACGGAGATCCATCTTGGGGAACACTCTCGCTCCCTGAAGCTGGTCAAATAAATCATCAATGCGAGGCAAAGGATACTTGTTCTTAATTGTTACTTTGTTCAAATGCCTATAATCAATGCACATTCTCATCGTGCCATCCTTCTTCTTCACAAACAAAACTGGTGCACCCCAAGGTGACACACTAGGCCGAATGAACCCCTTATCTAGGAGTTCCTGAAGTTGTTCTTTCAATTCCTTCAACTTTGTTGGTGCCATACGATATGGCAGAATAGAAATGGGTTGAGTGCCCGGCACCAGGTCAATACCAAAATCAATATCCCTGTCTGGTGGAATGCCCGGCAAGTCTGCAGGAAACACATTGAGAAAATCCCTCACAACTGGGACAGAATCGATACTAAGAGTCTCAGCTCCAACATCCCTCACAAACGCTAGATATGAAAGACAACCCTTCCCAATCATACGTTGGGCCTTCAAGAAAGATATCACTCAACTAGGAACATAATCAGTCACACTACGCCACTCGATCCGCGGTACACCTGGCATAGCCAAAGTCACTGTCTTAGCATGACAGTCTAGAATAGCACAACACGGAGATAGCCAATCCATGCCCAAAATGACATCAAAATCCACCATGCTCAATAGCAATAGATCTACTCGGGTCTCCAAACCCCCAATAGTCACCACACATGACCGCTACATACGGTCTACAACAACAGTATCGCCCACTGGGGTAGATACATGAACAAGTAAAGCAAGAAACTCACGGGGCATATCCAAATAACGAGCAAAGTATGATGACACATAAGAAAAGGTAGAACCGGGATCAAATAATACAGAGGCATCTCTGTGGCAGACTGAAACAATACCTGTAATGACAACATCTGAAGCAATAACATCTGGCCTGCCTGGAAGTGCATAGAAACGGGCCTGGCCGCCCCCTGATCGACCTCCCCCTCTGGGGCGACCCCTGGCTGCCTGACCTTCACCCCTAGCTGGCTGAGCAGGTGGTGAGGTAACTGGAGTAGAAGTCGAGGGCTGACCCCTCTGCTGAGATAAACTAGCAATACGGCGAGGACACTGCCTCCACACATGTCCAAACTCTCCACACTCAAAACAACTCCCAGGTGCTGGAGAAGGGGACTGAAGGGAACCCCTCGCACCAGAGTAACCAGCTGATGCACTCGGCATAGAAGAACCCTGAGTTGATGGGGCACAAGATGAACTCTACGCTGGAAGGGCACTAAGTGATAACTGGCGCTGCTGAGTACCGTGATAACCATGAACCGAAGATGCCCCCCGATAACCTGGGCGAGATGACTGAGCAGGCCCGAAAGAACAACCTCTACCATGCTGGAACTAGCCCCTCGAAGGAGCACCAATGTAACTGCCAGATCCTCGAGGCCTCTTGGCCTCCCTCTCCTCCCAATCCTAATGGCGAACCGTCTCAATCTCGCGAGCGATATCAACCACCTCCTCGAATGTAGTACCCAACACTCTCTCTCTCTAGTCATCAGAATAAAGAGATAGTAGTTAAGGCCATCAACAAATCTCCTGATCCTCTCACGATCTGTCGAAACCATCCAGACGGCATGACGAGCCAACTCATAAAACCTCGACTCATACTGTGACAAAGTCATATCCCCCTATCGCAACCACTCAAAATGCCTACGCAGCTTCTCTCTGCGAGATCGCGGTACATAGTTCTCCAAGAAGAGAGTGGAGAACTCATGCCAAGTAAAGGGCGCTGCTCCAACCGGCCTACACCTCTCATACGCCTCCCACCATGTGAAGGCAGCCCCAGTAAACTGAAAGGTGGTAAATGCCACACCACTAGTCTCAAGAATCCCTGCTGTACGGAGCATCCGCTGACACTTATCAAGAAAACCCTGGGCATCCTCACCCTTAGCACCACTGAATGACGGAGGCTGAAGTCTACTAAAACTCTCAAGACGACGCTGCTCATCCTCTGGCATAACTGGCACAACAAACTCCTGAGTTGGTGCAACCGGCTGAGTTGGAGGTGCCCCGGTGTCTATAGTCCTTGCACTACCTGCTCAGGTGTGCGAACAGCGGGGGTCTGATTGCCTCCCCCGGCCTGTGAAGTAGTTGCTGCTGTAGTGGATGAAACTGCCTGAGCCAGGCCAATGCAAACTGATAAAATTTGTGCCAAGGCCTCCTTAAGACCCGGAATCACGATGGGTACAACTGGTGCTTGAACTGGTGCTGCTGGAGCATCCATAGCTGGAGCCTGATCTGGAGCTAGGGCAACTGGTGGATCTACAGGTGCTGCCCTCGCTGCTCTGCCTCTTCCATGACCACGACTGCGTCCACGGCCTCTGGTGGCCTCAGTGGGTGGCAGTGGTGGCCGTCCACCTCGCTCGGTAGCTCACATCCTCACCATCTGTGAGATAATGGAATAATAGAAGTTTAGTACTCGAACCAACAAGTTCGCACGACAAGAGTTTCAAGAATATGAAGTTTTTTCTAAAAAGGTTCTGCAGCCTCTCAAGGATAAATACAGACGTCTCCGTACCGATCCGCGAGACTCTACTAAACCCGCTCATGAATCGTGAGACCTATGTAACCTAGGCTCTGATACCAACTTGTCACGACCCAATTCCCCAAACCCGGTCGTGATAGCGCCTCTTGTGAAGACAAGGCCAGCCAGACCAAAATAGACTACCTCATTTAAACAGTTAAATACCATAAGTAGTTCTAAAACATGATATAATAACCATAATTTGCGGAATTAACGATAACAACAGTAGAAACCACCCCGACACAGCCCAAACCGAGGTGTCACAAGTCATGAGCAACTAAGAAATCTGGATACAAATCCACCGAACACTAAATCCGATACGATAGTTCTAAAAATATGAAAATGATAAGATAAGGGAGGCACGGGGCTGCGAACGTCAACATCTATCTCGTAGTCTCTGAATCATTGCCTGGACTAGGAGAATCAGCACTCAAGAACGGACTCTGCGATGCCTGAATCTGCACATATGATGCAAGTAGTAATGTGATTACTCCGACTAAGTGAGTAATAATTATAAATAATGGCTGCAAGTATGAAAACACGTAAAGGCACAAAGCAATTCCATATCAAGCAGTAAAATCACTTAAAACAGTAAATCAGTGAAGAAATCAAATGATATCCCTTTTTAAACAAGTAAAACAGAAAATTTAACATGACTGAGTTCAAATAATAAGTTAAACATTGAGGAAAATAGTGATAAAAATCCCCGAAGGGTCCAAATAGTTGGCACGAAGCCCAAATATAGCAATCAGCCCAAATCATGCTGATAACAAATAAATTTCAGTCAAATACGCGGTAAAAATCATCAATCGGGACGGACCAAGTCACAATCCCCAGTAGTAAAGGACCCCACGCTCATCATCCAACGCGTGTCTCACCTCAATATAGCACTACGATGTGCAATTCGGGGTCTCAAACCCTCAGGACATCATTTACAATCATTACTTACCTCGAACCGGCTAATTCTCTAGCTCGCGACACCTTTGCCCCTCGAATTGGCCTCCACGTGCGTCGAATCTATCCAAAATAGAACGTATACGTCACAATATGCTAAGGAAACAAAGCCCAAGCGAAAACATTCGAAAATATCAAAAATCCTAAAATTAGCAAAACCTCGTCTCGGAATCGGGTAAAATTTACATTTTCGGAATCCTCATACCCTCACGAGTCTAACCATACCAAAATTATCCAATTCCGATACCATTTGGTCCTTCCAATCATCATTTTATATTGTTGAAAGGTTTTACAATTTTCTTCCCAAATTCCATCCCAAATCATGAATTAAATGATGAATTCAATGATATATTCATGTACTCTAGCCAAATATGAGTTAGAATCACTTACCCCGATGAATTTCTTGAAAAACCTTCGAAAAATCGCCAAAATCCAAGCTCTCTAGGTCAAAATATTTAATAAAACCCAAAACCTTGTATTTATAGAGTACCCTCAGATTTCAGCCTCTGCTGTCCGCACAGAACCACCACGGTCCGCGCAAAAGCTCCGCGGTCCGCACAAAACCACCGCGGCCCACACAAAACCACCACAGTCGCACTTCATTTTGTGCGGTCCGCGCCGCACATACCGCGGCCGCACTCCTTTTTGTGCGGTCCGCGCCGGTGAGTTCCGAGGCCTGCAACCCTTCTGGACCTGCTACAGCTATGCTTTTCGGCCTAAAACATCTCGGAACCTACCCGGAACTCCCGAAACTTCAAACCAATTGTACCAACACATCCCATGACATCGCTCAAACTTGTTCAAAACCTCTGGACTCTCACAAAAACATCAAATCACCAATTTAACAAGGGATTCAAGCCTAAGAACTCCAAGAACTCTTAAATTATGCTTTCGATCAAAAAGTCTATCAAATCTCATCCGAATGACCTAAAATTTTGCACACACATCCCAAATGACACAACGAAGCTATTGTCCCTCTCGGAATTCCATTCAGACCCCTATATCAAAATCTCACCTGTCAACCAAAACCGCCAAAATATCAACTTCGCCAATTTAAGCCTAAATCTTCTCTACAACTCCAAAACCCATTCTGATCGCGCTCCTAAGTCACAAATCACCTTCCGAAGCTAACCAAACCATCGGAACTCACTTTCGAGCCTTCTAACACATAAGTCATCATCCGGTTGAGTTTTCCAACTTAAGCCTTCTTAAAAAGAGACTAAGTGTCTCATTTCTTACCAAATCCTCTCCGAACTCGAACTAATCAACCCGATCACATAAAACACGGATAACGAAGCGTAAAGAAGATAAAATAAGGGAAAATGGGCCGGACCCGGGCCTAAATGGGCCAAACGGGCCGGCTTAACGGGCCTGGGCTCTGGCGGTCCCGGGCTTCGTGGGCTCAACGGGTGGAACCAGCCCGTGACGGGCCTAAGCCCATATGGTCCAGGGCTAAATGGGTCGGTCTCGTGGGCTTAGCGGGCCTAACGGGCTTTTTTATTTCCGGGCTTTTTTTTAATTTTTTTTGTTTAAGGCAATTTCTTCTAAACCATATCATGGCTATATAAAAAATATATATGTAGTATATATGTAGAAATCTAGTTATTAAAGTGCTTGACGAAAAAGTAAAATAACAAAACAATAGTAAAACTAAATTGCCATGCATAATAAATTAATAAGAAAGTACAACATGAAGCATAAATACGTCTAATAATTTTAAATAACACAAATTGTTGAAAAATCTTAAAGACGAATTTGCGGATAAATACCATCAACACAATACGTTATATGCCTCCTTAAAATGCCTGTGGTACACCCTGAACGAAAATTTAAGACTCTTCCACAGTTCTTGCACTTTAATATTTGGCCTTCTTCATTTTCTTTAAGCACTTCATAGTAGTGCGAAACAAATAAGCTCACTCTTTCCGAACGAGGCATGATGTAACTTGAAAATTAAGATTGAGACTTGAAGTCTTGAAAATTGAAGATTGAGAGATTGAGAGAAATTTAGATTAAGAAATGAGTATTGAGTATTGAAATGAAGAAGAGGGAGGGGGTATTTATAGTGTTAGAGAAGGTTAGTTTTGTAAATTGAAAAAAAACCCGTCTATTTGTGCAATATGGCCGTTGGTGGTCATTGGGGGTGGGGCCCTCATTTTGAATTTTGAAAAATCTTGTTTTGTAGTATATATAGTATACTAGTATAGTATACTATATATAGTATGTTATGTATATATATTTCCAAATATAATTTCTTATAATGTTTTGTAGTATATATATATATATATAGTATGTATGTTATGTATATATATTACCTTATATATTTTCTTGTAGTATATATTGTATGTTATGTATATATATTCCCTTATATATTTTCTTGTAGTATATATTGTATGTTATGTATATATATTCCCTTATATATTTTCTTGTAGTATATATTATATGTTATGTATATATATTATAGCTTATAAATAATTTGTAGTATATATTGTATGGTATGTATATATATTATAGCTTATAAATAATTGCAAGTTAAAGACAAAAAAATATTGCAAAAAGATATTCAAGGGCATGTCTTATAATTGTTATTACCAAAAATGACATATCTTTCTTAGTCTTCCTCCCCCCAATGGAATGAGCACAACAAGGTACTAATACCACCATTAAAAGGGAAAAAACTAAAAGAAGATGTGCCAAAGTACAAGTTACACCATAATCTACATTGTATCTCTAACAAATCTCATAAATCCTTCAAGGTTCGGAGGAGGTTGCGTTGGTGGTGGTGGAAAAGAAGCTTGTTCATCACCACTTCCGGGCGAAGCAGCATCCTCCACAAGTTCCGCCATCATTTCTTCATAAGCTTCATCTATCTCCGGTTGTGATTCCGCAATTCCAATGTTTCTTCTTTCCGAGCGGATCCAATCTCTGAACAGTACAGATTTTTCCAAGCTCTACCTCATAGACGCTCTATGATCACCTATTTGAAGTCTTGATTGACTGAAAGCGCTCTCTGATGCAATAGTTGACGCTTGAATAGATAAAATATCCCAAGACATCCTTGCAAGAACCGGAAAATATTTTTCCCTTGCCTTCCACCATTCCAAAAGATCAAAAGTGCCATCTGGATTCTCCTTTTCAAGTCCCTGCGACAAATAAACTTGAAGCTCATTTAGATGTGAAGTTTCATCATAATTATCACCTTGAGAACCCCTGAACTCCGTCCAGGATTTAAGTGCTTTTAAGCCCGTAGCTCTTTTAGACGATTGTAAACTAGACGAAGTAGGGGTTGGAACATTTGGCCTAGCATGCTCTAAGGCAAGTTGATAATCATTATAAATTGTTTGAGCATTAATTTTAATTGAGGCTTTTGCATCTGCAAGTGTAGCAAATTCCTCATTTGAAAGATCTAAAGCCTTATAAATATTTGAGTACCAAAAATGAGGACCTCCTAATTTCATTGTAGGATTTAACATTGCAGCAACACCATAAATAGGAGGGATAGGGAAAAAATATTTTTTAAACTTTTCTTTCATTTCATTTATAGCAAGTTGATAAATTTCCTCACCCTCCGAAAATTCAACAAACAAATCACATAGTGCTGCAATATAAACTAAACAGTTTGAAATAGTAGGATAATATTGCCCAGAAAATGCATTTGTAGCAATTTGAAAATGTTCTAAAAAATCTATAAGAATTTTAACATTCGTCCAATCTTGAGTAGTAAGTATTTCATCATCATCCTCACCACCTACCCGAGCATTAAACATTGCATTAATTGGGTTTCTATATTCATATGCAACTACTAAACTTTCGTACATACAATTCCATCTAGTCGAGCAAGCTTTAGGAACCTTTCTTTCTCTAAGGCCATATTCATCATATTTTTTAAAATAATCTCTAAGTCCTTCTATGGTTTGAATAAAAACCCCAATTAAGAGCCATTCTAACCTTTTCAATTTCTAAATTTAAAATTCGCATACCATCACCGACAATTAAATGATAAATATGACAAATACATCTAACATGAAATATATTCCTAAATACAGGATTTAATGTTGTTGTAAGTATGCCTATAGCACTAGTGTTACTAGAAGTATTATCCATATAAATTGCCATTATTTTATCTCTAAAGCAAAAATATCTACAAATATCTGCAACACTGTTAGCTATAAACTTACCTGTGTGACGTGAATTAATTATTCTATACACAATAATGCGTTTTTGCATTGTCCACTCCTCATCTATCCAATGACTTGTAACAGTTAGATAATCACAATCATTACCATTTCTACCAATATCAGTAGTAATAGAAATATGAGTAAATAAATACTGCAAATATTGTTCATATTCATGTTTATATTTATAAATATCGCTCTTAACTGTTGCGCGAGGCCAACCTTTATAAGTAGGATTAAAAACTCTTCTAATATAATGCACCCAATTAGGATTAGAAGGAAAAGAATATGGTAAGCACATAACAGTAACCATCTTTGCTAATTCTTCACGATCTCTATTTGGATCGTAATATAAAATACCTCCGGTCACAGTGTTAATTCCTGGTTGAACTAGATTTGAACCTGTACTAGGGCTATCCGCAAAATCTACACGTGTCCCCTCTAGCTGCGCTTTCATTTGTAAATATCTAACTTTATCTCTAGGGTGTGTTTTTATGTGCCTAGTCAAACTACCCGTGCCGCTACGGTCTCTAGTATATTTATGCGCCAGTAATTTCCCACTTGTTTTACACTTAGCCTTATTTTGTTCTCTTACTTGAGTAAAAAAATTCCAAACTAATGATGTTTCTAGGCGTTTAGGAGGTTGTCTATTAAAACTAGGGGTTTCTACAGGTGGGTCGGACGGTACATCAGTTGGGTTATTAAAAGGACTAGTAGGTGTATCATCTAAATCCGGTTGGGTTTCATCTTCATCCTCATTTTCCTCATCATTTTCAAAGATAGTTTGATTAGGATAAAGAGAATTCATAGTTTCATCATCTAAATTTTCACCTGGTGCAACATTATGGTAAAATTGACTATCGGAAAATTGAAAACAGGGGTTATCACTATCAAGAATAATAGGAGCAGCAGGACGTCTACCAGGTCTGGGTCGGAGAGCCGGGGGAAGGGTAGTAGGTTGGCCACTACTTTCACCAGTTTTAGCTTTTCCCTTACCACCAAACATTTTTATCAAAGATGTCATATTAATTACAATTATGCAAACTAAAACACACAAAAATATATTCTTAAAACTTAAGAGTTGAAACGAGTTTACCGAATTGCCGAACAACTTCTTGAAAATTGAAAATCGTTGAAGACTTGAATACTTCAATTCACCAACTTCACAATTTTTCACGAAATTTCAACAATAAAATAAGCAATTATAGTAGAGAGATTGAGAGAGATTGATGAATTGGTGAGTAAAAATGAAAGAATGAGGGGGTATTTATAATTGAGAATTGGGAAAAAGTGTAATTATATAAATTTTGGGGTTAAAATAAAGTTTGGGGGCCAAATGGCTATTTTTGAAAGTTCCAAACGATCAAAATTGCAGCCCAACGGCTACTTTTTAATTTTTGACCGTTGCTAATTTTTAATTTTTAAAAAGTAGCCGTTAGAGGCCCGTTAGGTCCGGTAAGACCGGCCCAGGCCCACCAGCCGGTCCCGGGCTTAGCGGTCCCGGGCTCGTGGGCTATTTTATGTGACCCGGCCCGCCTCGGGTTTTTTGCACCATTAAGGATCGGCCCGCCAGGCCCCTTTAGCCCGTTAGGACTGCGGGCCCAGTCCGGTCCCTGTCCCAGCCCGGCCCACCATACAACATTAAACTGAGTTCAAATAATAAGTCAAACAGTGAGGAAAATAGTGATAAAAATCCCCGAAGGGTCCAAATAGTTGGCACGAAGCCCAAATATAGCAATCAGCCCAAATCATGATGATAACAATAAATTTCAGTCAAATATGCGGTAAAAATCATCAATCGGGACGGACCAAGTCACAATCCCCAGTAGTAAAGGACCCCACGCTCATCATCCAACGCGTGTCTCACCTCAATATAGCACTACGATGTGCAATCAGGGGTCTCAAACCCTCAGGACATCATTTACAATCATTACTTACCTCAAACCGGCTAATTCTCTAGCTCGCGACGCCTTTGCCCCTCGAATTGGCCTCCACGCGCGTCGAATCTATCCAAAATAGAACGGATACGTCACAATATGCTAAGGAAACAAAGCCCAAGCGAAAACATTCGAAAAATATCAAAAATCCTGAAATTAGCAAAATCCGAGCCACGGGCCCACGTCTCGGAATCGGGTAAAATTTACATTTTCGGAATCCTCATACCCTCACGAGTCTAACCATACCAAAATTATCCAATTCCGATACCATTTGGTCCTTCAAATCATCATTTTATATTGTTGAAAGGTTTTACAATTTTCTTCCCAAATTCCATCCCAAATCATGAATTAAATGATGAATTCAATGATATATTCATGTACTCTAGCCAAATATGAGTTAGAATCACTTACCCCGATGAATTTCTTGAAAAACCTTCGAAAAATCGCCAAAATCCAAGCTCTCTAGGTCAAAATATTAAATAAAACCCAAAACCTTGTATTTATAGAGTACCCTCAGATTTCAGCCTCTGCGGTCCGCACAGAACCACCACGGTCCGCGCAAAAGCTCCGCGGCCCACACAAAACCACCACAGTCGCACTTCATTTTGTGCGGTCCGCGCCGCACATACCGCGGCCGCACTCCTTTTTGTGCGGTCCGCGCCGGTGAGTTCCGAGGCCTGCAACCCTTCTGGACCTGCTACAGCTATGCTTTTCGGCCTAAAACATCTCGGAACCTACCCGGAACTCCCGAAACTTCAAACCAATTGTACCAACACATCCCATGACATCGTTCAAACTTGTTCAAAACCTCTGGACTCTCACAAAAACATCAAATCACCAATTTAACAAGGGATTCAAGCCTAAGAACTCCAAGAACTCTTAAATTATGCTTTCGATCAAAAAGTCTATCAAATCTCATCCGAATGACCTAAAATTTTGCACACACATCCCAAATGACACAACGAAGCTATTGTCCCTCTCGGAATTCCATTCAGACCCCTATATCAAAATCTCACCTGTCAACCAAAACCGCCAAAATATCAACTTCGCCAATTTAAGCCTAAATCTTCTCTACAACTCCAAAACCCATTCTGATCGCGCTCCTAATTCACAAATCACCTCCCAAAGCTAACCAAACCATCGGAACTCACTTTCAAGCCTTCTAACACATAAGTCAACATCCGGTTGAGTTTTCCAACTTAAGCCTTCTTAAAAAGAGACTAAGTGTCTCATTTCTTACCAAATCCTCTCCGAACTCGAACTAATCAACCCGATCACATAAAACACGGATAACGAAGCGTAAAGAAGATAAAATAAGGGAAAATGGAGCGGTAACTTATGAGACGACTGGCCGGGTCATCACATATATATTGCTGCGACGTGCAGCCCGATCCATAAATATAAAATCCTCACCACCAGCCCATCGGCCTCTCTCAGTCATTAACCTCACTATCAGACCCTCGGTCTATCTCAGTAATTAATCTCAAAATCATACCCTCGGTCTATCTCAGTCAATACCCTCACAATCAGACCCTCGAACTATCTCAGTCATCAACCTCACAATCACTCGGACCATTAGTAAAACAGGGAACTCAGCCCAAATAGTTTTTCACATTTTAAGAATTAAAGTGATAAAACCAGGTTTAAACAATAAACATGTAAATCATAACTAAGGATATGCTTTCAAAATAAATGGAGTGAGGAAAAATAGTAAAATACCCCTAAGGGTCTCAACAGGTCGGCACAAGGCCCCAAACGTGGCATACAACCCAAAATATATTATCAATCTCTAAAATATGGAATATCATAAGATTTCAAATCAAATACGCGACTTAACACTCGTATGAGATGGACCAAGTCACAATCCCCAATGGAGCACGACTCCACGCTCGTCATCCAGCGTATGTGTCACCTCAAAATAGCACAACGATGTGAAATCAGGGGTTTCAAACCCTCAGGACAGTATTTACAATCATTACTTACCTCGATCCGGTCCAAACTCTAGCTCGCGATGCCTTTGCCCTCACGAATCGACCTCTGGATGCTCCAAATTTAGCCACAATCAATACATAACCATTAGAATATGCTAAGGGAACAAAGCCCACTGGAAAATATCCAATTTACATTAAAAAATCCCGAAATTGCTCAAACCCGGCCCCGGGCCCACATCTCGAAATCTAACAAAATTAACATCAATGGAATCCTCATCCTCTCACAAGTCTATACATACCAAGAACATCAGAATCGGACCTCAAATGGCCTCTCAAATTCCAAATTCTAGGTCTCCAATTACAAGCCCTAGTTCTTCAATACTAGGCTTAAATTCCATGATAAATTAGGTAGAATTTACATAATAAACGAGTATAAAATCCATAAATCTTACCTCCAAGTGATCCCCCTTGAATCCGTCTTCAATCCTCTTCAAAAAGCTCCAAAAACGACCAAAAATGGTGGAAATGAACCCCAAAATCGCGGACAAGACGACTATTTAAACATTCTGCCCATGCTTGAAATACTTCTTCGCGAACGCGGTCAAAGCCTCGCGTTCGCGAAGCACAAAATAACTTTGACTAGAATTTCCTCTTCGCGATCGCGACCTGCCCATCACGAACACGATGCTTCCTCAGACTAAACCTTTGCGATCACGTTACACCACTTGCGAACGCAATGAATAAAAATTCCTCAAGCCCAGCTGACCAAATTACTCTACGCGAACGCGGAGATTCACCCGCGAACGCAATGCCCAAACAATCAGCCCTTCGCGAATGCGGAGCCTTCCTCGCGAACACGAAGGCTAAAATTCCAGACTTCACCCGCTAACCCTTCGCGAACGCGTCGGTCTACGCGCGAACGCGAAGGCCATTTCTCTGTAACATTGATCAACAATTTTCTGCTATTCCAAACAACATGAAATGGTCCGATTGACCACCCGAAACTCATTCGAGGCCCTCGGGACCTCAACCAAACATGCCAACATATCCCATAACCTTATTCAAACTTGTTCCAACCTTTGGAATGCTCAAAACAATATCAAAACACCAAAATCACATCGGATTCAAGCCTAAGAATTTCAAGAACTTCCAAATTACGCTTTTGATAAAAAAATCCAACCAAACCACGTTCGAATGACCTGAAATTTTGCGCACATATCACAAATGAAAAAACAGATCTACTGCAACTTTCGGAATTCCATTCCGTCCCCTATATCAAAATCTCACCTATCAACCGGGAAACGCCAAAATCTCAATTTCGCCAATTCAAGCCTAAACATTTCACGGACTTCCAAAATGCATTTCGATCACGTTCCTAAGTCCCAAATCACCTAACAGAGCTAACCAAATCATAAAAATTCTGATCCAAAATCATATACCAACAAGTCAAATCTTGGTCAAACTTTTCAAATTTCAAGCTTCAAAATGAGAACTATTCTTCCAAATTTATTCTGATTACCCTAAAAACCAAAACCAACAATTTACATAAGTCATAATCCATCACATGAGGCAAGTCATGCCCGAGAACTGACGAGCTAGGTGCAAAAGCTCAAAACGACCGGTCGGGTCGTTACAGATATTCCTACGCCATCACCTTGATGGGGGCCTGAAAATGGAAAATTTCACTATTAAAGATCTAGTCATTTTGTGGAATAATTTGAAGTATAGATATGACCACCTGAAGATGGTCGTTCTTCCACAGGCACGTTATGATTGGACTCATCTAAGACTAGAAGATTTTAAATCTATAAGTGAATATAATTCTGCTATGTTCAGAATTATTTCCCAATTGAAATTATGTGGTGATAATATTACTGATCATGATATGTTGGAGAAAACTTTCACCACTTTTCATGCCTCGAATATGCTCCTGCAGCAGCAATATCGAGAGATGGGATTCAAAAAGTATTCTGAACTTATCTCACATCTTCTTGTAGCCGAGCAACATAATGGGCTATTAATGAAAAATACATGAAAGCCGATCTATTGGTTCTTGTCCATTCCCTGAAGTGAATGAGACGAACTTCCACCAAGCTAAGCGTGGAAGAGGTCGTGGCCCCAGTCGTGGTCATGACCATGGTCGGGGAAGAAATTTTAATCGTGGTAATAATAATGCACCAAAGAACTCTCTTCACCACCAGCAGTGGAAAATGAAGGAACAAAAGCATGAAGTGGTGCAAGCACCAAATGCAGAAAATGCATGCTATAGATGTGGAGGAAAAGGGCACTGATCACGTACTTGTCGTACGCCAAAGCACCTGGTTGAGCTTTATCAAGCCTTCCTAAAAAAGACAGAGAAAAATGCTGAATTAAATTTTATTTCTGAAGATAATTTAAACTTCATGCATTTCGATGTAGCTGATTATCTTGCACTCCCTGATGGAGAAACAAGTCATGTGATCAGTGGTGAATCTGTAGAAATGTAAATATTTTAATTTTTGTTGTTTGTAATAGATAATATGACTATGTAATTGTTGTACATAAATAAAAGTTATGATTTGATAATGATGCTTATTATAATATATCTTATTTATGTCATTTTAAAGAATATGGATAACATTATTAAATCAACTTAAACTCTAGCAGAGTTTGCAAGAAATATACAACCACCAGAAGTGGTTATATTTCGTATATTTCATTGTAACTATATTTTGTTAACCACCAGAAGTGGTATATGCCTATGATCACATAAGTGATAATTCAGGCTTTCTATGATTATAATTGAAGATAAGCTGCATAAATATTCTCTTAAATGCACGCCTCGATTTGCTCCTGAAGTAGTAAATATTTTAAAAGAGGTTGAAGCATCACAATTTGATGTGATTAATGCGCATTCAGATAATTATATTCGATTTCCTGAAGGATGAGAACTTTTGATAGTATTAATTCATTCCTTGAAGTGAATGTGACAATATTAATAAGTCGGGTAAATATGAACACACTCTTGATGTGAATATATTAAAATTCACCTCCAGAAGAGGTAATATAATTGAGAGAATATATACTTAATATTTTGTATATTAAATTTGCTCCTGAAGAAGTAACACAATTGAAATCGCCTCCTGAAATAGGAAAATATTATGAAGAGGAGTTTTCGTGTGCTTAAACAATTATTTTACATTGTTTATTTGATTGTTATTTTCTCTCATGATACTAGAAGTGTCTGAACAATATTTGATAGGACAAAATATATCAACAACTTCTGAAGAGCTAACTGTTTGCCTAGAGGATACATGACACCAGTAGTATCCGATAAATATTAGATTGTGGATAATAAATGAAGACTCTCGAAGAGCTTATATATAAATATGTCATTCATATTATATGATTATGGTCAAAACATATGTTGTATTAAACCTGAAGTTTACTAATACAAATGACTATCATATTGAGACTACAAATGACTGGAAGATTGAAAATCTTCATGTTTCCACAATCATAGGGGATAAAATAATATGTATATGAGAAGTTACCCGCCTTATATCTTCAATTTTTACTACATCATGTATCATAGTAAACCAAAAGTTTACTAATGCAAAAGTTTATGCCACAGTAAACTAGAAGTTTACTAAGAGATAGTACATGCTATGATCAACTTGAAGTTTTCATTTGCCATTTTTTGAGCTATTTGAGAATTCAGATAAGCATATACTGAAGAACTAGAAGATTCTTCAAGAATTCTCTTGTGTTGCTTGTTCTCATAATAAATTGATTATACCAGCTAAAGTTGGGATTAAGATCCCTAATTCTGAAATATATAAAAGGTGAATATGTGCCCATTCACCTGTCATGTGAACCACTTATAGATGCACATATTAGATAGTTACATGTGCGATTATTGTCAACCTGCAGTTTGACATGTGAAAATGCTTTTCTCGGTTATGAGAATAATTTTCAGATTATTAAATCAAGATAGTTCATCTTGATGATGCTGGTTTATATTCAAGCTGGTTTAACATTGAATACCTCCTATTAATGGTTAAACCATTACTTATGAGAACAAAGCTTCATGTGTTGGTCTATGATTTTCTAAATTGCATATATCAGCACTTGTATGCATTAGACCAACAATATATGATAAGTCCTCCCCTCACAATTGGTTTAGGATCAGAAACCAAACATTTTTACTATCTTTTGATGTGTGGTATATGATTAATTTCTCTATCACAATGCACAAAGATATGTTTCCCAAAGAAGGTTGGGAATATATGTTAGTTTTTCTAACATTTGGGGAATGGAATAAACAATTGAAAAATATGCTATATGAATCGAATTATCATTAATATGATCCTCACTTAGAAGATAATTCAAGTCAAATGCCAGAAGCATTTGCTGATCCAAAATTAAATATCATATTTTAGTCACAAATGCTCCTATTAAAATTAAAGTCCCTGAAGGATAAAGTTTACTGCACGCATTAAGCGTGGTAGACCCATCGGTTCCAAAGATAATAATTCTTGAAAAATGATTGGAGCTAATGATCAAAATGATCATAATAAGGATAAATAAGCTCTAGAAGAGCCCACGACATAACATTTCATGAAACTCCTGAAGAAGTTCAGGTACCTGAAAATAAAGAAAGTGATGAGATCTCAACAAGTTATGTCGCTTGCGAACCGATACAAAATAATCGTCGACGATATATTTAATGCAATATAGTGCACAGTATTGTAAAAGACTGTGAGTATCAGATCTGTAGTCCAGTCATCCAGACACATGATGTCATGACATTTAAATGCAAGCCATAACCTAATGACTCATTTGATTAAATCTAAATGAAGATCCCTGAAAGATTTAAAATACTTGAAGCATATAATTCAAAGTCTTGATAAATGTACTCGATCAAATTATAAAGATCTTTGTACGGTTTAAATCAATCTGGGCGCATGTGATATAATTGCCTTAGTGAATATTTGTTGAAAGAAAGTTACATAAATGATGTTATTTGTCCATGTATTTTTATAAAGAAAATATCGTCAGAATTTGTTACACTTGCTATTTATGTTGGTAACATAAATCTTGTTGGAACTCCAGAAGAGCTCCAAAAAGGCAATTGAATATCTTAAGAAAGAATTTGAGATGAAAGATCTTGAAAAAATAAAAAATTATCTTTGGTCTGCAAATTGAATATTTAGCAGATGAGATCTTTATCCATCAATTTGCATATACAAAAGGGTCTTTAAACGCTTTTACATGGACAAACCGCACCCATTAAGTACACCAATAGGTGTTCGATCACTTGAAGTGAATAAGGATACGTTCCGACCTCCATAAGAGGATGAGGAACTCCTTGGTTTTGAAATATTCTATCTCAGTGCAATTGTTATGCATTTATGTATCTTGCTAATGCTAACAACGATAGTGCAGATCGTATTGGTTATACAGATACAAGATTAGAATGCAGAGACTCAAATATTTGAAACAAGGTTTTCATCAGGGGGAGTAAAATACGCGATGCACTCTTTTTTCCTTACTAAAGTTTTTTCCCACAGGGTTTTCCTTATAAGGTTTTTAATGAGGTACCAAGCAATGAGTATTACTAAATATGTGTACTTTTTCCTTCACTAGGATTTTTTCCCACGTGGTTTTTCCTAGTAAAGTTTTAATGAGGCACATTATCATTTAATGAACATCCAAGGGGGAGCGTTATAAATATATTATATTATGGATGTTTATTTAGTACTCCGTTGTTAATAAGCTTCTTGAAGAAGCTTATCCATATGGGACTTCACCGTAAATATATTTATCTATTTAGTACTCTATTGTAAATAAGCCTCCTGAAGAAACTTATCACTTTGGTACCCGGTTATGGATAAATATTATCCCCGATAGAAGATTATTCATACCGGATACAATAAGTTTATCCTTTCGATACTCCATTATGGATAAACATTATCCCCGGTAGAAGATTATCCATACCGGGTACAATGAGCTTATCCTTTCTGTACTCCGTTATGGATAAACATTACTCTCAGTAGAAGATTATCCATATTTGGTATAGTATCAGCTTACACAACAGCTTGCAGTAGTAGCTTACACAACAGCTTCCTTTCTTCTATAAATAGAAGAGATTTCAGTTCATTATGTACATAAATTTGAATTTGAATAATATATTAGTTTCTCTCTATACTTGTATTTACTTTACAGTCTTTATTTTATAACACTATAGAGTATAACGTAGATACTTAAGGGAAAAGAAAATATCATCCACGTAATTGAATTTTTCCGTTGTACCTGGGTTTTTCATATGTTTACCACAAACAATACACATTATTAAGTGCTTGTTTCATTTCTGCATAGACTTTGTGCATTAATTAAGTTTTTTTCCTTTTAACTTTTGTTAATTTATACTCTCTCCATTCTAATTTATGACTGTATACTTATCATAACATAAATTATATTTATAAAATAATAATATTATCTAATTATTTTTTGATGACCCGATAGGTCGTCTCATATTTTAGAACTAAATTCCGTATTCCGAAGCCTTGTGGTCCATTTTTTTCGGGAAGGTTTACATGTTAAAAACTGACAAAAACAAGAATTTTTGCTTTAAAAGTTAAATTGAGTTGACTTTGGTCAATAATTTGAGCAAACAGATCTTGATCCATATTTTGACGGTCGCGGTGGGTCGGTATCATAATTTGGGACTTAGGTGTATGTCCGAAATCGAATTCTGAGGTCCCTAACTCGAGATATGAATTTTTGTTAAAAATTGAAAGTTTGAAAGTTAAATGGTTTTTAAGAATTGATTGATGTTTGGTCTTATTGATACCAGTCGTATTTTGGTTCCGGAGCCCGTTACAGGTTCATTATAATATTTATAACTTGTCTGTGAAATTTGTTGAGAAACGGAGTTAGTTTGACATAATTCGGATGTTGGGTTGTGAAAATAGAAGTTTTAAAGTTTTCTAGAAAATTTCATTTGATTTGATGTTCAATTCGTAGTTATAGATGTTATTTTGATGATTTGATCGCGCGAGCAAGTTCGTATGATATTTTAGGACTTGTGTGCATGTTTGGTTTCGAGCCCGAGGTCTCGGGTGGGTTTCGAATAGGCGACGGAGTGTTTTGAACTTAGTAAAACACAACTGATGCATTTTAGTTTCTGGTATATGTTGCAGGTCTTGCATTTGCGAAGAAACATCGCATTTGTGAGCCTGGGCATTGCAAGGGGTACTCGCATTTGCGAGTAAATAGTTTGCAATTGCGAACTTGCCAGTTCTGCTTTTGCGAAGGCAGAGTCGCATTTGCGACTGAGCACTATTGGGATTATCTCCGCATTTGCGAAGGATGGTCCGCATTTGCGAGGGCATCAGGGTTCGCATTTGCGACCACTTTATCGCAAATGCGATCACTGGGATTCTGAGGGGAGTTCGCAATTGCAACCTCTTTCTGGCAATTGAGATGTTCACAATGCGAACATGTCATCGCATTTGCGACATGTGCAGTTGTGTAAAACTTAAGTTAGATGGGATTTTTCTCTCATTCATCAAATTTTCAAATCCTAGAACCCTGGATGCGATTTTTCCAAGACCATTTCTTCCTCAAAATATTGGTAAGTGATTCTAACCCATTTTCTTCTAATCTTTCATTATATTTCACAAATATTTAATCTAAAATCTAGGATTTTCATGGTGAAAATTGGGGGTTTTGGTAGAATTAGGAATGTTTTTAAAATTGGAATTCAGACCTCGAATTGAGGTCGGATTTCGAAACAAATTACATAATCGGGCTCGGGGGTGAATGAGTAAATGGATTTTGGTCCAAACTTCGGGTTTTGATCAAGCGGACCCGGAGTCGATTTTTGACTTTTTGGGAGAAAGTTTGAAAAATCTAAATTTATGTATTGTAGTTGATTTCTTTAGAAATATTTGATGTTGTTGAGTTAATTGTGGCTAGATACGAGTGGTTTGGAGGCAAATTCTATGGAAAAGGCCCTGGTAGAGCTTTGAATTGACTGTAGAGTGAGGAAAGTGTTGTGTCTAACCTTGACTTGAGGGAATTAAGAATCCCCGGACTATGTGCTATGTGATTCTCATGTGAACTGCGTATATGCGAGGTGACGAATGCTTATACACCGGTGAATTATCTCTTTTCCCTGATTTACTGTTTTTCCTTAATTATTTTCTTTCCTGTCTTAACTGTTATATGCTCTATATGCTTTCCATTCTTAATTTCTAGTTGTTGTTCAATATCTTCTCATGTTCATAATGTTAGTTCTTCTATAGTTTCATAACTCCCTGTTATTTGTTTAAGTTGACTTGCTTGCACCTTCTAATTATCAATTGTTGGATTGGTTTCACTGTTTAGTATTACTCTTGTAGATTTCTTCGTTGTACGAGTTCCCTTTTTGGTTCAATTTGGTAATTATTGACCGTAAAGGCTTAGTGGTAGAACTATTGATTTGATTGTGCTTTGAGTATTTGGTACTGATATAGTAGGATCATGCTGCACGCCGTAGTAGATGTAATAATGGTGGATTGATATGGTAAAATAAAGGTGACTTGTAATATTAATATTGATATATGGTGGGATCGGGTTGCACTCCGCAACAGGGGGAATAAGGGTGGATTGATACGTCGAAATAAAGATGAATTGTGATATTGATATTGATATATGGTGGGATCGGGTTATGTGCCGAAATATTTATATATAGTATTTACTAATGATATTGTTACGGTGAAATAAGGGAGGATTTTTTGTTGTCTGGTGGGATCGGGTTCGCGCCGCAACAACCTATATGTTTCTATTTCTTAAGTTGTGTCGGTTTTCTGGTATTTGTATTTGAACTATTAAAGATTGGTAATTCTGGACGACGCTGGTTTATTCTTGAGGCTATGGTTATTATTTTCAATTGACTGTTTAATTATGTTCAGTATTTCTATTATTCTATCATTATTATATATACTGCATACAGGTTATAGTGTAAGTGACTCGCCTTAGTCTCGTCACTATTCGTCGATGTTAGGCTTGGCACTTACCAGTACATGGGGTCGGTTGTACTGATACTACACTCTGTACACTGTGCAAGTTTTGAAGTCGGTCCCAGCGGCGGTTATTAGCGTGCTCGGATTGGACATTTACGGAGACTTGAGGTACGGCTGTTCCGCGCCCGCAACTCCTGGAGTTCCTATCCTCTTTCTATTTAGCTGTGTATTTTCATTCAAACAACTTTGTATTTATTTCAGACCCTTATATGTATTACTCTAGAAGCTCGTGCACTTGTGACACCGGGTTCAGAGATTTGTAGTTGATGTGTTACGGTTTTAGCTTCCGCATTTTCATTTGGATTATTGCAGTTAAATCAGTTCTTCTTCATTGATTTTTTAAAAAGTTAAAAATGATAAATTGTTCTAATGTTGGCTTGCCTAGCAAGTGAAATGTTAGGTGCCATCACGGTCCTGACGGTGGGAATTCCGGGTCGTGATAATTTTTGTATTTAAAATAACATGATAAATAGTTTATTGTGAGTTTGAATCTATCTAGAATCTAAAATTTTGAAAATAATAATAATGCCTTTTGTAGTGTAAATAGTTATAAAGTCATTTAAGTCGTTTTAATAGAAAAAAGAGCTTATCAGAACTTTTTAATTAAACACTTCAGTTGCTTATTATCAATTTCAACACTTTTATTTAAATACGTAACTGTTTATTTATTAAATCAATTTCAATACTTAAAAATATTTTTTAACACCTAATGTTTATCAGTTACTAAAAATCAGCTAAGCCAAACGGGTAAGTTTTGATAGTGCCTGCCCAGAAGCAAGCCTCAGACGACTCTAAAGAAGCCTTCAAAAATACTGTTTAATTCTTCGTAACATTCTTTATTTTCTTACACTTCTATACATCATTCGAATTGAGAGTAATAAATGATAGATGCATCACATATCTTTTTGTTGAGTAAGGTTATGGACTGAATAGCAGTGTAGGGCTTGATAGGTAAACCGTGTACATATGCCTGTCTAAATTGCCGTCCTTTTCTACGAAGAAAGACACTTCATTGAAATATTCTCATCGTCATTAACTGCGTCAATATTAAATGTGCACAAATTAATTGCATGGTGTGTCATTGTGGTCACATTTCTCCTTTTTAACGTTGACAAACTAATAAGTATTTGACTTTGAATTGTTCGATCTTTTGAACAACCCACCATAACTTTACCAACTCTCAACGTTCTCTATCAAAATTTTGATATATCAGAATAGATAATAAATATTTGACATCTTGTGTAGTAAAGTTTATGAAGAATTAATAATCGAATATAAAACATAGTTTAATAATTTTTGTCCCCACTTAACTTATCCTAAAAGTGTGATAAAATAATTGAAATTTCTTTATATTTAATGAAAGGTATCGAGTTCAAGATTTACAAATGAAAAATCTAGTAATTGAAAGCGCTTTATTACCTTTAATGGAATGTGATTTCAAATTAATTAATTCAATAAAGCTTAGATATCGATTAGTCAAACAGAAAAAAACTTAGAAATAATTAAATGAATAGCCAAAGTGAACGTTTAAACTTGAACCGTGACATTAGTTATTGTAACATGTGTATGTATTTTTAAATGAACCCCAAAAGTTCTAGAACTTGCTGCAATCATGAAGTATGGCTGCGGATATGAACATTTGCCAAGTCAATATAACTTTGTTGTTTTAGTCATATAATATAGTAATTAAATTTGTCGATCGCTGGCCGAATTAAAGATGTAATTAATAGAATTGGGAACTAATAAGCTTTCCAATTTTTTTTTTTATTTGGCTTTCCTAGAAAAGAAGAAGAAGAAGAGAAGTTCTGACGAAGATTAGATGACCGTGAATCTCACTTTGTTTCCCCAAATCCCTCTTACACAACTGTTAAATATGAGAATAATATTATACACCAAAACTTTTAAAAGTGTGTCAAATACACACCACTTCACTATTTGACCACATCTGCTTAAAAATTGCTATTACTTGCGAATGCATCTGACACGTTTCATAAATCTAGAAGAAAAAAAAAAGAAAAACTGAAGGAAAAAAACCTCTGCCCCTCCCCCCAAACCCCATCTCCTCATCTTTCCAACGAAAAAAATACAAAAAAGAACCCCCCTCATCTTCCCAACCTCATCATCTTCTCCACCACCAGCCCTTCCACCACAAACACCTTCTCCCCTAACTATATATTCTAACTCTTTGCCGATTTTAATAGGTTTTAACAACATCCATCACAAATAGAGCTGTCTAACGGGCCGGGTTAGCCCGTTTCCGAACCGGCCAGACCGATTGAAACTGGAACCGGCCCGGAACCGGTACAAGGGGGCCGAGTGGGGCTGAGTTAAAAGGGGCAAGGGGATTTGGTCCGTTCACCTATTTTCAACCGATTAATCGGACCGGTCAAACCCGGTCAACAAAATACTGTAGAACCGGTTAAACCGGCCCGACCCGGACTGGTCCAGACCGGTTAACTGCTAATTTTTTTCTTAAATTGTTGATTGGGCAGCCCATGTTAACTGTTGGCAACGGTCACCTGCCAAGCAGCCACTGCCCAACGATTGATTTGCACAACTAGCCCTTTTTGAGCCTTTTTTTAAAATTAACACTTTTGTAATTACAAATTTAACCCTTTGAAAAACTATAAATACACCCCCCCTCTTCTTCATTTCTTCACTCATCTCTCATTTCTCAAACTCAAATTCTCAATTCAAGTTAAATTATGCCTCGTACTTCTAGAGTGTGCTCATATGTTTCGGAACACTTTGAGGTGGTAGAAGAAAATAAAGAAGTTCAGAAAGTAAAGTGTAAGAACTGTGGTCGAATCTTAAATCTTCTTCCAAAGTGTGGCACAGGCAGTTTAAGGAGGCATATGAAGAGTTGTCTTGAGCATCCTCCGAAAATTCGTATTTAAGTTGATTTGAGACAATTTGTGTTATTTTAAAATTATTAGACGTATTTATGCTTAATGTTTTAGTTTGTTAGATTAATAATTAATTTGAAGTATTATTATGCATGAAAATTTAGTTTTACCTTTTTTTGTTAATTTACTTGTTAAATGCAAACTTCAATTTTGTAATTTTGAAATAAATGTAGCACTTGCAATTTATAAGTGCAATTTTTTCCCATCTTCATTGTATTCTTTATATTTTTAATTTATATTAATATAACTTACAATGGTTATGCAAAATACAAAAAAAATTATTAAAAATTACACTAAACCGGCCCGAACAGACCCCTTGTACCCGTAACCCTTACGGTTCATTTTTTACCCGGATGAACCCGAACCTGTTAAACCCAGTAAGCCCCAACCCGTAACCGGCCCGGACCTCAACCCGTACGGTTCCTAAATTTTCCTACCCAGCCTGGCCCAGCCCACCCGTTACACACCCATAAATCACAAATCCTTATACAATTTTCAAATTCAAGCTTAAACCCAAAGCTTCAAACTTGTTAATGGTGTTTTTTGAATTTTATCAAAATTAATCACCAAATTTTCAGCATGTTTTAAGTAAATTTTTACTGAACAATAATTACGAATTCAAACTAATTTTCTAAGTTATGGAACACCAAAATCAATAAGACCCGATAAAATTTTCAAGCTTTTTCAAAAGGTCAATAGTGATGATTTTACAAAACCCAATAGTTCCTCTCCTTTTCTTTTTCTTTTTCTTGTTAGACATGGGGATTGGAGAGACGAAACATGAGGGGTAGACAAAACTAGGATGTGTGTTGTGGAAAGAAGACGAAATTGGGGGGAGGGAGGGAACGCTAGGGGTTTGAGATTGGGGAAGAAGACATGAGTTATATTTTTTTTCTTTGATTTGAAAAGGAAATAGTTAAAAAAAGGGGAAAATTAAAAATAAACTTTATTTCAGATGAATTTTTTAGTTTTCACACGCCTCTTTTATGTGTAATACACGCGCGTGACACATGTCAAAAAAGGTGTGTAATTGACATATTTTTAAAAAATTTGGTGTGTAATATTATTCCTGTGTTTAACAAATATGTAAGAGAAATTTGAGTACAAGATCGATAGGTAAAGTATGTATTTTACTTTTTATTTATTTATTATTTTACGCTATATATAGATACATAATTATCTTTTGGTTGCAAAATTGATATTATGACTTTGATGAAATAAAAAGTTGGATGACCATCTAATAATATTATTGCATGTATCTCTAACCGTCATTCTTTGTTCGTTTATGTATTATATATCTTACTTATCCTAGTTTGAGAGGAGTCTTGAAAAGTTATTTCTTCATATAAATGGTCTTTGATGCGTGTAATTCTAACAGTTAATTTCAATGGGAAAACAGAAAATAAGCCAACAAGGGAAGGAATTGTTATGAATAGTTTGTACATTGAATGCTACGTTGGATGCCTATGTTGTGAATAACTTAAAGATTAAATCTCTTACTTTATGTACATCATCTTTACTTTTTATGCCTACAAAAGGCCATGTAATTGCAAATGAAAGATACACCAAAGTAAAAGAATAAAACACTTCTCCCTTCTTTCCATCTCTTCTTATTAACATTTTACTACATTACTTTTATTTTATAACACGTTATCAGCACGAAGCTCTAATTTTATTCCTATTAAGGTATGTATCATTATAATCATTTTATTTATGGCAGTACATATCATATGCTCATTGTTTGCAGATTACTTGTGCGCTTGGGCATCTTAAATAGTTTAAGTACATTGCAGTGATAAAATAACTATTTTCTTCCGTGCTCAACTCTTAGAGGACCTCAAAGTCATCAAACTAGCTATGCACTAATGTCATACTTATAATATTCATGAACTTCCTGGATCAAAACATATCTTTAAGGCATTTTGAAGAACTGTGAGAAATGAATTGACAAGCAATAATTTTATAGTTTAATTACTTTATATTTATTGGAACATATAAATAATGTTAGTCACGTTCAATTCTATTAACACATATATATCAATAATATAAAGTGAAATGAAACAAGTATGTAATTTCTACTTTATGGCAAGAATAAAATGAAATAGTAGATTGTTAACATGATATAGCTCTATTTTCATTTATTTTACCTTAATCGTTTTGTATTCATTAATTGTTTATTATTATAATTATTTCTCTAACTTATTCATCTTTTATGATAGTTTTAACTATGTCAAATTTATCAAAACTTGAATTTGTGGCACTTGATATCACCGGGAGGAACTATTTATCATGGGTCCTTGATGCTGAAATTCACCTTGACGCTAAAGGTCGTGGAAATACTATTATACAAGGAAATGAAGCATCAAATAAGGATAAAGTGAAGGTCATGATTTTCCTTCGTCATCATCTACATGAAGGGTTAAAAACTAAATATTTAACCGTAAAAGATCCACTTGAATTATGGATTAATTTGAAGGATCGGTATGACCACCTAAAACTTACGGTATTACCGAAAGCTCGGTATGAGTGGATACATTTAAGGTTGCAAGACTTTAAAACTGTAAGTGAGTATAATTCTGCTATCTTTAAAGTAAGTTCTCTATTAAAATTATGTGGAGACATTATCACAGATGAGTACTTATTGGAAAAAATATTTTCTACTTTTCACGTTTCAAATGTGATGCTACAACAACAATACCGTGAAAAACGTTTTAAGAAATATTCTGAGTTAATCACATGCCTACTTGTGGCAGAGCTGAATAATACTCTATTAATGAAAAATCATGAAACTCGTCCCACTGGGTCAGCTCCATTTCCGGAAGTGAATGATGTAGCAGCATATGATAAGTTTGAAAGAAAATAAAATAATTACCGTGGTCGTGGACATGGTCATAAACATGGACGTGGCAGGGGGCGAAACAATTATCGTCATTATTGGTGGAAATAAATTGGAGAACAATAAGGGTTCTCAAATTAATCATTCAAAAGGTAAAACTAGTATGTGTCACCGATGTGACATGAGAGGTCATTGGGCACGCATTTGTCGTACGCCAGAACATTTTGTCAAACTTTATCAAGTCTCCCTAAGGAAAAAAGAAAATAATGTGGATACACACTTGACCTTTCAAAATAATGATGATGAAGCAGGTTCTTCAAACAAATATGATTCTAAGGCACATCTTGCATATAAAGATGATGATTTTGAAGGCCTAACAAATATTACTCATTTAGGAGCTGGAGACTTCTTTAAGGATATTGACTGAAGAACTAATCATCTTACTGGGAAATGAAGCTATAAAAGTTGTTATTTTTATGTTTGCAACTAGTTTATTTTTCTTGAGTGTATTTTCCTAATGCATCACATGTTGCTAGTTTCTACATTCCTAATGTATTTCTTAATATTTTTTTCTGCTTGTCTTTCATATTTCTTATGATGTATTATTTATCTTTTTTTTTATGAAGAATATGAAAATTCCTCAGTTTTCAATTGGACTCAAGATTAATAAAGATGATATAGGTCTTCTGGATAGTGCTACAACACACACTATTTTAAAAGATAAGAGATATTTCTCTTATTTGGTAATGAAAGAAGCAAATGTTAATACAATATCCGGTAGTACAAGATTAATTGAAGGTTCTGGAAGAGCCAATTTATTATTACCAGGAGGAACAAATTTGGCTATTGATGAAGCACTATATTGTAGTAAATCTCAAAGAATCTTATTAAGTTTCAAAGATATTCGCCAAAATGGCTATCATATTGAGACTACAAATGATGAAAAGATTGAATATCTTTATATTACTACAATAATGTCCGGTAAGAAATATGTGCTTGAAATGTTACCTGCTCTTTCCTCCGGCTTATACTACACAAGTATTAGCAGGATTGAAACACATGCCATAGTAAACGAGAAGTTTACTAATCAAGATAATTTTATTATTTGGCATGACCGGTCGGGCCATCCTAGTTCTAATATGATGCGTAAAATAATTGAGAATTCATATGGACATGCAGTGAAGAATCAAAAGATTCTTCAATTTAAGAAATTCTCTTGTGCTGCATGTTCTCAAGGAAAATTAATTATTAGACCATCAACTATTAAAGTTAGGATGGAATCCCCTGCATTTCTGGAATGTATACAGGGTGATATATGTGGTCACATTCACCCTCCATGTGGACCATTCAAATATTATATGGTTTTGGTAGATGCATCTATGAGATGGTCACATGTGTGCTTACTATCAACTCGCAATATGACATTTGCGAGATTGTTAGCTCAAATAATAAAGCTAAGAGCACAATTTTCAGATTATGCAATTAAGACAATTCGTCTTGATAATGCTGACGAGTTTACATCCCAAGCCTTTAATGATTATTGTATTTCAACAGGGATAACAATTGAGCATTCGGTTGCTCATGTTCATACACAAAATAGTCTAGCAGAATCATTGATCAAACGCCTCCAATTAATTGCTAGACCAATGCTTATGAGAACAAAACTTCCCATTTCAGTATGGGGTCATGCTATTTTGCATGCAGCATCACTTGTGCGGATAAAGCCCGCAAGTTATCATAAAGTCTCCCCATTGCAATTGGCTTTTGGTCAGGAGCCAAATATTTTCCATCTTAGGATCTTTGGTTGTACATATATGTTCCAATTTCTCCACCACAACGCACAAAGATGGGTCCTCAAAGAAGGTTGGGGATATATGTTGGATATGAATCTCCTTCTATTATAAAATATCTAGAGCCGATGACTGGAGATTTATTTACGGCAAGATTTTCTGATTGCCATTTTGATGAATCAGTATATCCAATATTAGGGGGAGACAATAAGCAGCTGAAAGAGAAGATAGATTGGAATGCATTATCACTGTCTCATTTAGATCCTCGAACAAATCAATGTGAACAAGAAGTTCAAAAGATTATTCATTTACAAAATATTACAAATCAATTGCCAGATGCATTCACTGACCTACCAAGGGTGACTAGGTCACGTATTCCAGCTGCTAATGCTCCAATTCGAGTTGATATCCCGACAGGACAATAAATTAAAACAAATGAGTCGAATAGCCTGTTTGGCCAAGCCTCTCAAGAGGCCAAAAGTGCTTTTTTCCCAAAAGCACTTTTTTCCCTAACTTGAACTGTTTGGCCAAGCTTATTTGGGGAAAAAGTGCTTTTGGGAAGAAACAGAAGCAGTTTCAGAGAAGCAGAAAAAAGTAGCTTCTTTCCAAAAGCAGAAGCAGTTTTGGCTTTTCTTCTTACCTAAAATACCCTTAACAAAATATAGTATATACCAAAATAATCCTTAAACCTAATACTCAGAATATTAATTTATAAATATTTCTTCTTATTTTTAGGAAAAGTTTCTAATATATAGTGACTTTAGGGGTGAATGCTTTTATATTTGTTGAAGGAATTTTAATATATTTAACTTATATTAAAAGAATTAAGTATTTTTTAATTTTATTTTCATATTTTACTTAAATAAAATGAATTTCTTTTAATTATTGCATGTAATAACAACATTTTGAGATTATTTATTTACTTATAATATTAATTATTAAGTAAATCTATTCATGTCCTTATTCATAATTTGACACTTAAAAGCACTTTCTAAAAAGCTTGGCCAAACACAAATTATTTCTCACAAGTGCTTTTCAGACTGATTAGCTAAACACAAACTGCTTCTTTCCAAAAGTACTCTTTTCAAAAGCACTTCTCAAAACAAGCTGATTTCTCCAGCTTGGCCAAACAGGCTATAAGCCATGCTTGAAACGTGGTAGACCAATCGGTTCTAAAGATAAAAATCCCCAAAGAAGAAAATGAGCAAGTGATCAAAGTGAACATAACACATAGGTAGTGGCTCAAGAAGAGCCCCAAGACGTAACAAATGATAAGACCTTAGGGGAGATCCAAGTACCTGAAAATAATGAGAATGAAGAGATATCAATAAGTTACGTCTCAACCGGAAAAAGATGGAACCGAAATAATATTGTTATCGATAAAATTTTTGCTTATAATGTTGCTATTGAAATAATGCAACAAGATGAGGATCTTGAACCAAAATCTGTCAATGAATGTAGACGGAGAAATGATTGGCCAAAATGGAAAAACGCTATCCAGGCAGAGTTAACTTCACTTGGAAAACGCGAAGTCTTCGGACCTATAGTTCGAACACCTGAAGGCATAAAGCCAGTAGGGTATAAATGGGGTTTTGTGCGAAACGAAATGATAAAAATGAAGTCGTTAGATATAAAGCGTGACTTGTGGCACAAGGGTTTTCCCAAAGGCTTGGAATTGATTATATGGAGACATATTCTCCTATAGTGGATGCTATCACCTTCAGGTATCTCATAAATATGGCAGTGCAAGAAAAACTTGATAGGCATCTAATGGATATTGTTACAGCCTATTTGTATGGATTATTAGACAACAAAATTTTTATGAAAGTACCAGAGGGATTTAAAGTGCCAGAAGCATATAAAAGTTTTCGAGAAACTTGTTCAATAAAGCTTCAGAAATCTTTATACGGATTGAAACAATCAGGTCGTATGTGGTACAATCGCCTGAGTGAATACCTGTTGAAAGAAGGGTACAAGAATGATCCAATTTGTCCTTGTGTCTTTATAAAAAGGTCTGGATCTAAATTTGTTATAATCACCGTGTATGTTGATGATTTAAATATCATTGGAACTCCTGGGGAGCTTCCAAAAACAGTAAACTGTTTGAAGAAAGAATTTGAAATGAAAGAGCTTGGAAAGATAAAATTTTGTCTTGGTCTACAAATTGAGTATATGAAAGATGGAATATTTGTCCATCAATCAACATACACCGAAAAGATTTTAAAGCGATTCTATATGGATAAACCACATCCATTGAGTACCCCGATGGTTGTGAGATCACTTGATATAAAGAAAGATCCATTCCGACCTCATGAAAATGATGAAGAGTTTCTTGGTGCCGAAGTACCATATCTTAGTGCAATTGGGGCATTAATGTATCTTGCCAATAATTCCCGACCAGATATAGCTTTCTCAGTAAGCTTATTGACAAGATTTAGTTCTTCGCCAACACAAAGACACTGGAATGGTATTAAACATATATTCAGATACCTCCAAGGGACCATTGATATGAGTTTATTTTATTCAAATGAACCTAAGCCATCATTGATTGGTTATGCAGATGCAGGATATTTGTCTGATCCACACAAAAGTCGATCTCAGACAGGCTATTTATTTACAAGTGGAGGTACATCCATATCATAGCGTTCGACAAAACAAACTATGGTTGCTACTTCTTCAAATCATGTAGAGATAATAGCCATTCACGAAGCAAGTCGAGAATGCGTTTGGTTGAGATCTATAACTCAACACATTCAACAAACATATTGTCTTTCTTCGAAAGAGAATATTCCAACAATATTGTATGAACACAATGCTGCATGCATAGCTCAATTGAAAAGAGGATATATCAAAGGATATAGAACAAAATACATTTCACCGACATTCTTTTTCACTAATGATCTTCAGAAGAATAGTGAAATAGATGTACAACAAGTTCGTTCAAGTGATAATTTGGCTGATCTGTTCACTAAGGCATTACCAACCTCAATATTTGAAAAGCTGATATATAAGATTGGAATGCGTCGTCTTCGAGACATTAAGTGATTTTTCATCAGGGGAGTAACTACACGCTGCACTCTTTTCCTTAACCAAGGTTTTGTCCCACTAGGTTTTCCTGGTAAGGTTTTTAATGAGGCAACAAGCAATGCATATTATAAATAACTATGTATACCCCAATATTTTTTTTTGTAAGTTCTTAATGAGGCACATTATCTTACATGGACATCCAAGGGGGAGTGTTATGAATAGTTTGTACATTGGATGCTACATTAGATGCCCATATTGTGAATAACTTAAAGATTAAATCTCCTACTTTATGTCCATCATCTTTACTTTTTATGCCTATAAAAAGCCATGTAATTACAATGGAAAGATGCACCACAAGTGAAAGAAGAAAACACTTCTTCCTTCTTGCTATCTCTTCTTATTACATTTTTCTGCATTGCTTTATTTTATAACAGGAATATATATTTAAACCTTATGTTTAAATATTTTTCTAATGCTGATTAATAAAAGAGCAAGCAAGAAAAATACGAAAAATTGTTTTCTAGTGTTGTGGATTCTGGCAGCCAGGCTGCCACTAGCCTAGCAACACATTGGCACGTTGTGGTCAAATTCGATAGGCTTATTCATAGCCACGAGCAGTCCAAAATCTTTACGAAACCAAACTTCTCTCTCTCTAACTTCAAATCTCAACCCTCCATTTTCTTGATTTTGAAGTTTCAACGTTCCAAAATCCACTGCTTTATCCTCTTTCGTCCTACTTTCTTGGCTGCCCCACAAACAACTACTAGTATACAACACTTTCAGATTCTCAGTGTTGCCTCCTCCATTCCACTCCCCCTTATTTATTAATAAACCTGATTATTCCCCCTCTTTCAAATGCCATTTTCTCTCTCTCCTCTCTCTCTCTCACACACACAGAGTTCATAGGTTTCTCCGTTTGTGGGGTACTCTGCGTAGACAAAAAGGTTTGTTCTTAATCTGGGATTCTGTTAACTTATGCCTTTTTATGCTCTTAGATGCTTGTTTTGAAATGGGGTTCTTTGCTTTTTTTAATTTATTTAAGCTTTTAAGAATTGGGGTTTTGTGCTAGATCTTATGTTTGACTGTAATGTAGCTATTGTACATGAAATCTGATTCAAATTTGTTTTGTTTTGCTCCCTCTTAATTTTGGTTGCAGGAGCTTCTCTAATCTTGGACTGAGTGAGGTACTCCTTTGAAATTCTCCATTTCCTTTGTTAGATCTGGCTGTGTTTTAGGAACCCTTTTGTTGTTAAACCCTTTGACCTTATAAAAATTCAATCTTGAGAACCATTTATTAAGCAAAAAAAACTCAATCTTGAGCTGTTGGTTTTATTAGTTTTGGCCTTTTGGGTGGGGAAAAGTTGTTGAATTCCATCAAAATGAGTGAATCCAAACCGGAAGCCCAAGTTAGTAATGCCCCTTCTTATTCCAGAAACTTCCCTGATTTCAAACAATCCGTGAAACTGAAGTATGTGAAACTTGGATATCATTACCTCATTACTCATGGAATGTACGTATTTTTATCCCCTCTAGTTGTTGTCCTTGCTGCTCAACTTTCCACGTTCTCGCTCAGTGACCTATATATTCTTTGGGAGCAGCTTAGGTTCAATCTCATATCCGTCGTCATATGTTCCACCCTTTTGGTCTTCCTGTCCACCCTCTATTTCCTAACCCGTCCTCGCCCTGTATACCTTGTTGACTTCTCGTGCTATAAGCCTGAAGATTCTAGGAAATGCACGAGGCAGATTTTCATGGAGAGGTCAAAGTTGACTGGTTCGTTCCCTGATGAAACTCTTGAGTTCCAAAGGAAAATTCTTGAGAGGTCTGGACTTGGTGAATCAACCTATCTCCCTGAAGCCGTGTTGAGGGTACCGCCAAATCCTTGTATGGCAGAAGCAAGAAAAGAAGCTGAGATTGTTATGTTTGGTGCCATTGATGAACTCCTTGCTAAAACCGGTATTAAGCCGAAGGATATTGGAATTCTAGTAGTAAATTGCAGTTTGTTTAACCCAACACCGTCATTGTCTGCAATGATCGTGAACCATTACAAGCTTCGTGGAAATATTGTTAGCTACAATCTCGGTGGAATGGGTTGCAGTGCTGGGTTGATCTCGATTGATCTTGCAAAAGATCTTCTTCAAGTCCATCCCAATACTTATGCTTTGGTGCTCAGCATGGAAAACATCACTCTGAACTGGTATTTTGGGACTGAGAAATCCATGCTCCTTCCGAATTGCTTATTCCGGATGGGAGGCGCTGCTGTATTGCTCTCCAACAAAGGATCTGAGCGAAGAAGATCAAAGTACCAGTTGGTTCATACTGTCAGAACTCACAAAGGTTCTGATGACAAGTGCTTTTCTTGTGTTTATCAAATGGAAGATCCCAATGGAAAAGTTGGAGTATCGCTGTCGAAGGATTTGATGGCAGTAGCTGGCGATGCGCTAAAAACCAATATCACTACATTGGGTCCTCTTGTGCTTCCTATGTCCGAGCAGTTGCTTTTCTTCGCAACGCTCGTGGGAAGAAAACTGTTGAAGATGAAGATCAAGCCTTATATCCCAGATTTTAGATTGGCCTTTGAGCATTTCTGCATCCACGCTGGCGGCAGAGCTGTGTTAGATGAAATAGAGAAAAACCTGCAACTTACTGACTGGCACATGGAGCCTTCAAGGATGACATTGTATCGATTCGGAAACACCTCAAGTAGCTCTCTCTGGTACGAATTGGCCTACTCGGAAGCTAAGGGAAGGATCAAGAGGGGAGACCGAACTTGGCAGATAGCATTTGGTTCAGGTTTCAAATGTAACAGTGCAGTTTGGAAAGCTTTACGGTCAATTAATCCAGCCAAGGAGAAGAACCCGTGGATGGATGAGATCAACCAGTTCCCTGTTGATGTTCCAAGGGTTGCAAAAATCTAACAATCCTTCATTTAGCTTAGTGTTCCCAAAATTGTTGGGGAATTATTCTTTATCTGTTGGCATGTGCTGTTCAGTCGTTTCCTTTTGTGATTCGAAAGCTAGTCTTTAGCTGATGTAATTTCTATTGAGAAGCTGGGATAGGGAATTCTACTTGCTTTCAATTGTAATGAGGATCAATCAAGTAAGTGTTCTTCTTGGATATTGAGTTTAGGGTCATTGACTTGGTGGTAATTTGGAGTTGAGGGGGTAATTTGCTGAATATCTGCCAGTTGATATTCATGTGTACTATTTCTTATTCATGATTTATCCTAGAAATTGATACATTTATTATGTAATGCTGATTGTTTTAATCAGTGGAGCACACTGGTTATGTTGGAGAAGAGCAGTTGTGCTATTGCTCTCTGCAATAAGTTTCCTTCATCAATATGCATTTCCCTATTAACCCCATCATCTTGCCCCCTAGAAAGAAAAAATAAAAACATGTATATTGCCTGTCTCAAACAAGCAACTAATGATCAAGGAAAGAAAAGGGATCTAAGGCAAGGATGATATTTACGTAAGGATTCAAATTTTACAGAATAAATAGAGGTGAGAAATGTGCTTTAAAACAGGAACCTCGCAGTAAAACATTCATTTCAACTTGTTAGGTTTTGTCATCCTCAATCTTTTGATGGCTCCTATGTTTTATCATTCAATGTCCACAATCTACAGGTTAAGAAGCAGATTTAAGATTGAAGATGTAAAATGAATCTGTTGGTGATGTAAAATTGAAGATGTTATTCTACTCGTGCAAATTTATTTTAAATGTACATAAAAAAGTTAATTCCCTATTGAAAATATTGACTTTACTTGTGTTGTTAGTAATATAGGTGTGATTCCTTATTTAAAATGGTAATTACGTTTGTTTCTTGATATTTGAGATGTGATTTTTTTTATGCAAATGAAAAACGCCTATTAAGTTGACTTCAATAAGCTCAAAAGGGATCAAATCGAACCGATACAGATTCCTAACAAATTGTATTAGTCATTATAAAGTAGAGCATACATTAAAGAATATTTTGACACCTAATGTCTTCAAATCCTAGTTCCTGTCACCCAAAAATGAAAAAAAGAAGAAAAAGGAAATATGGCAAAGCGCGTGAAATTGGGAAAGGTTATTTTTTTTTTGAAACACAAGTCATTGTAATTCGATAAGATTTGTGACCAATTGAATATGATTGGTAGAATAACAATAATATCAAATCCTGTCAATTCGTTAGAAATTGCGAATAACTGAACAACACAAACATGTCTTATAAATCTGTCATTTGTCAGAACTTGTGATAGAGTTTCTGGATATATTTTTAAATTAATTACTGCTTCAACTATATGCGATAAATAGGGTGGTATAGCACTAATTTTCCGGAGGTAACATGCGGCCGGTGACGTTCAATTCTTTATGGCGTTGACTCGATTTTCCCCTATATGTATCTCCAAATGCCTACCAATTTCCAACCTTTATTATTCATCTTTTCATTTTTTTAAAACATTTTTGGGGTTTTTTTTATACTTGCTTCTAGTTTATATAAGTTTGAAAAATGATAAGTTTGGTGTTACAATTTATTACTAAATACTTAGAGCCTGTTTGACCAAGCTTCTGGAAGGCCAAAAATATTTTTTTTTTTAAAAAAAAATTTAAGTTGTTTGGCCAAAATAGATAAGTATTTTCGTCCAGCAACAAAAATAGTTTTTCTGCTTTTGGGAAGAAACAGAAAATTCTAGCTTCTTCCAAGAAGCAGAAACAGAACATTAATTTATTCAAGACAAAACTTTTCGCACAATATTTTTTTTTTAAAATTATCCCATATTGATTTAAGTTTTTTTCTTTATTTTTGTTTCAAGTTTTTATCATTCTTTTAAATTTAAAGATATCATATACATGAATTATATTGTAACTTTTCAAATTCTTTATTGACTTTTCTTGTTTTTGATATTTTCTTTGTGTAATGTCTTGTAACTTACCAAAATATCTTCTTTTTTTTTTACACTAAAGTAAATTATCTACATCATTCTTTAGATTATCAATTCTCTTCATTTATAATTTCTTTTTCTTATAGGCTATTAATTCCTGAATTTTTAAAATAGTTATCAAATCTACTTTGTGAAAATTACCTAGAAATAGATAATAAATTTATAATCATATTGTTACCCGTAAAACGCTACAGTTGAATTTATATGCGGTTTTTAGATAAGTGAATTAATTCGATCCTAGAATAATAAAGGAATTGAAGAAATATGTAATACTTAGCCTTGATATGAAAGATGAAATAGCAGAAATAGTAATTTCGGGAGCGAAGCTTCCGGGCACAGCAATAATGAAACCAAAAAATAAGAAGATAAAATTGTATAGAGCTTTGAATAGATTATAACATAAGTTTGCCAGAAAAATCCCTTTAGAATGATGATAAAGCTCACTATTTATAGATACACATAGGGAATAAGGTCCTAGGATCAAACCCCTCTTCAATGCCAATTATGAGGACCATTGAAGGATATGTAATGACAGTCATGAATGCCATATTCTTTTGTAACAGGAAGCATATTAAGTGCTGTAGAATATTCTCCATTAAATACTATCAGGTGGAGGGTATTTATTGTATCTTTACGAGTGTCATTCCTTCTGGTAACAAATGAAAAAATTGCCTTCGATTTTAACTATCTCCCCTTAGGCTCCATGTGTCTTTCTCTTAAGCGGCAACTTAGCATATCATGTTTTACCCTATAACACACACACATACACACACACACACACACACACACACACACATATATATATATATATATATATATATATATATAATATTAATAGAAGAAGAAAAAGCCTCCACATTAGCCAAGTTGCAGCCTCACAATAGACCATTTGGCAACAAGATTTGGAGATAGTGTGAAACTATCTTGTCAAAGCCCAAAAGCGGATAAAGAGGCATGCTGATCAAAATCGTCTCTTTGTTGAATACCAAGTAGGAGACAAAGTGATGGTCAAATCCCAAAACGGTACTTGTTTGCAGGGGTCCATGACCCTCGCCTATTGCAAAAATACATTGGACCTTTGTCCATTGAAAGACGCATTGGGAAAGTTGCGTACCGGGTGGATACCCCAGCCCGGTGGAAAATCCATCTCGTCTTCTACGTTAGTCTTTTGAAACCTTTTCGGGAAGACATGGAGGATCTTTCACGGATCCAACTCACAATACCCAGTATTCGAGGCCCCAATTCAATCGAAAAAAGGTGTGTTGAAGCTATTCTCGATGATCGATTAATTCACGCCTCAAGGAAAGATCACCAAGAGTTCTTGGTGAAATGGCAGGGCTGTGATGTAGAGGAGAATACTTGGAAGAAGGGAACACACCTCAAAGCCTACAAGAGCCTTATTGATGATTATCTTGCAAGTAAGGCGCTAAGGAAGTCGCTAACTCAGGTGAGGGAGAATGTCATGGGCGTCTTTCTAACCATGCCCTATGACCCTCTTGGACGCATCCCATGGCGTCCTAGCAAGCCTCCCAACGCCTAGCGCCATGGACGACCCTGTGGTCTTAGCTGCCAAATGACAAGCGCGCATATGCCTCTGTCGCCCCATCGAGAACCCTCGCCAGCGCCCAGTCGCATGCATATGCCAACAGCGCCGCACGCGTAAACCGTGATGCCAAAGACAAGGTTGCTGACAATGGACCTATTTCTACCTTGTAGAAAACTAAGTCATTTTCATTGTAAATATAGAGTAGTTTTTTTTCATGTACTTCCATTATGTTCCTTTAGCTTAGTTAGGTCAAGTCTTGTAACTTTAGTTTATTTTTTTTAATCATTATTAGGGGGAGATCAAGCAATCAAACTTTCTAGCAAGCAATTCTCTGTACTGGTGTCTCTCCCCCTTGACACCGTGTTGTCTTTCTGTAATAGCTTTTATTAATTCAATCAAGCTTTCTTTTATTCTCAATTCAATTTTTTGTTATCTCAATTGCTCTTGACATTGGTATTCCCGTACGACACTGACAATCTAGTCTAGCGTACAGAGGGGACCTCAGTTGGCGAATAGTAACTACACGGACATCAGTTTCTTAGCCTTATGTTGCCCTTCTAAGTAATCTCAGGAAGGCGCCACGTAATATTTGGTATCAGAGCCTAGGCTCGACATCAGACGAGGGAATACATTGTCATTACCACCATTTCTGACCATAGTGAATCATGGAGATCACATAGTGGCCCTTGAAGAGACGTTTGATGTATTATAGTCCATCATGGATACGGCGCCCGAACTAAGAACCAACCTAGTGCAAAGGTTAGACGACCTGGACCGTAGAATGCTCCAGGCGAAAGTTGACATAGAAAACATCAGTCGCGACTCCGAAGGAGATCGGCAAATGGCAGCTACAAAGGCAGCTATAATTTTTAATAAATTCGAGGGCCTCCAACAGGAGCGTGCCGAGGATTTAGCCTATAGGCACAAGAGGCAAACATGGTGACTACCATGCAGAAAACTATAGAAAACTTGACAGGACATCTCAACATTGTCAATGCTACTCTATAAGTTTTGCTTCGAGGAGGCAGAAACCAAATTGGGGGTGCTGTGAACCTTGCCCCCGTGGCATAAAAATTGAAAATTCCTGAGCCAAAGCCATATTGTAGAGCTCAGAATGCCAAAGAAAGAAAACTTCATTAGGGTGATGCTAAACTCTAGTGGCGGGTGAAGTACGAAGCCATCAGAGCCGGTGAAGACACTCTCGAGACATAGGCAAAACTGAAGGCAGCCATACACGTACAATTCTTCCCTGAAAATGTTGAGTACATTGTAAGGAGAAAGCTACGGGAGCTCTGCCAGACCAAATTAGTGCGGGATTACGTGCGAGAATTATCCGTGCTCATGCTGAACATACGTGACAAAGACAAACTCTTCACATTCCTGGAAGGGTTGAAACCTTATGCCCGTACGGAGCTGTAAAAACAAATGGTAGACACTTTACCCAAGGCAATCCAAGCAGCGGAGTGCCTTAGGGACTATCAAGTGGAAGCTTAGAAGGATAGGCCTTAACAGCCTGTCCAAAGGGATACAAAGAGGGCCAACCTAGCACTGGTGGCCCTAGTAGATGTGGAGGAGATCAAAGTGCAACCAAATCTAAGGCTCCATCCTCAGGTAGTACTAGTGCTGCATCTAACAACAACGATCGGGGGAGGAAACTCCCTTCAGGATGCCATCATTACGGTAGGCCATATTGGAATAATGAATGTCCACATGCACAGACAAACGCCCATCAAGCTTTTAATGATGGGATGGATGATGATGCCGATGATGCTGACCAAACTGAACCAGTAGGTGCCTTTAATGCAATTATTGGCTCTATTTCTTAGGCCTTAGCGGAAACCAGTACTAGTATCCATAAGAAGAAGGACCTATGCCAATCACCAGGAAAAGGGAAAAAGAAGAGGATGAGAGGACTCCTCTTAAACAAGAGAAAACCTTAATGCTCGTCAAGATGAGGGTAAATGATAAGCCCATTCGGGCGATGATAGACATGGGTGCTACCCACAACTACTTAGCCTCGACTCAAGTGGAGTGCCTTGGTCTAGTTGTAGTAAAGGGCAGGGGTCGTGTCAAGGCTATCAACTTATCACCTCAGCTAGTAGGTGGAATAGCCAAAGAAGTACCAGTGAGGCTTGGACCTTATGAAGGAAAATTCAACCTGCGCGTGGTGATCATAGATGACTTCGAGTTGATAGTTGGTTTGGAATTCTTGAGGCAAACCAGTACCATGCCCGTACTATATGCCGACATGCTACTGATAATGGGATCAAAAGGGGCCAAGCCCTGCATTATCTCGTGCGTGCCCATAAAGATGGCCGCTGAGAACATCTCGGTCTTGCAATTAAATAAGGGGGTTAAAAGACATGAACCTACATTTTTGGCTACCCTCTTTATTGAAGATATAGAATGCTCCTCGGATCCCATTCCTGCACCCTGAAAGAGCTGCTACTGGAGTTTGAAGATGTCATGCCATAGGACATGCCAAAGCAACTCCCGCCCAGGCACACTATGGACCATGAGATTAAGTTGGTGCTAGGAGCGAAGCCACCCGCCCAGGCGCTTTATAAGATGTCACAACCCGAACTCACCGAGCTTCAGAGACAATTGACAAAAATGCTAGACACATGGATCGTCGTGCCATCCAAATCCCTGTACGGGTCCCCTATGCTATTCCAAAAGAAGCATGATGGCAGCCTATGACTCTATGTGGTTTATCGGGCTCTAAAAAAAATCACCGTGAAGAACAAGTACCCTATTCCGCTAATGGCAGACTTGTTCGATAGGTTGGGTGGTGCGACGGTGTTCGCCAAAATAGACTTGAAGATAGGTTATTAGCAAGTTTGAATTGCGGAGGGTGATGGACACAAGACGATTTGTGTGAAAAGATATGGGTTATACGATTTCCTGGTTATGCCATTCGGCTTGACTAATGCTCCAACCACATTTTGTACCCTGATGAACCAAGTCTTCCTAGAATACATTGACGAATTCGTGGTGGTCTACTTGGATGGCATTGTAGTATATAGCCAAACACTGGAAGAACACCTGGAGTACTTGCGGAAGGTCCTAGCCCAATTGCGGGAGAACGAATTATATGCAAATCTATCCAAGTAATCCTTTGCTAAAAAATAGATTGATTTCCTTGGACATGTCATCGAGGAAGGGCAGATCAAGATGGACCAACAGAAGATTCATTCTATCACAGATTGGCCGCGGCCTAAGAATATCCACGCCTTAAGGGCGTTCCTTGGCCTATACAACTTATATCAATGATTTGTGAAAGATTACTCCCTCATCGTAGTTCCATTAATAGAAATCCTAAGGAAGTTCACGCCTTGGGATTGGTGACCTAGGAAAGCAGAGGCTTCAACGCATTGTAAGTGGTTATGTCTAGTAGCCTCGTCTTGTCCCTCCCTAATTTAGCCAAGCCGTTCGAGGTACAAATGGATGCCTCTGACTATGCCCTTGGCGGAGTCTTGTTACAAGAAGGGCATCATGTAACGTATGAGAGCCGGAAGCTAAGGATGCAGAGCGGCGCTATGTCGCCTATGAGAAAGAATTATTGGTTGTCATTTATTGCTTATGCCTCTGGAGGCACTATCTGTTGGGAGCCCCTTTTGTGGTCGAGACAGACAACACAACTATTAGCCATTTTATGATCCAGCCGAAGCTAAATAGTCGACAGGCTAGGTGGCAGGAACTCCTAGCGGAATTTTACTTCAACCTGGAGTATCGAAGTAAGAAGACTAATTATCTACTAATGCACTCAGTCGGAGAGCTGATCTAGCATCAGTGTGCCTACTCTCCACCCTAGTGAAGTAGCCACCACCATAAAAGACCAGATACAGGATCTACTCATCAAGGATCCTGCTTGTGATGACTCGATAGTTCATCTTATGTTTTAGAACCTAATTCTATGCTTTGAATCCTTAGATACCTCAGTTTATCCCTCCTCGACTTGCATGCACAGTCCGGGTGTTTTTACGAAAAGCTTTTATGTTAAAAACTGAGAAAATATGATTTTTTTGCCTTAAAATCCATTTGAGTTGACTTCAGTCAACATTTTAAGCAAACGGACCTAGATTCATATTTTCACGATCCCGGTGGGTCTGTATCATGATTTGGGAGTTGGGTGTATGCCCGACATAGAATTCAGAAGTCCCTAGCTCGAGTTACTGCACTTTTTTGAAATTTGAAGGTTTAAAGGCTTAATGGCTTTGAAAGTTTGACCTATATTTGACTTTATTGATATTAGGTTCATATTTTGGTTACAGAACCCGATATAGGTCCATTACTATATTTATGACTTGTCCGTCAAATTTGGTGAGAAATAGAGTTGATTTGACGTGATTCGGACGTCCGGTCGTAAAAATAGAAGTTCATAAGTTTTCTTGAAAATTTCCTTTGATTTGATGCTCAATTCGTAGTCCTAAGTGTTATTTTGGTGATTTGATCGTGCGAGCAAGTTCGTATGATGTTTTTAGACTTATGTGCTGATAAGTGGGGATTTTGACTAATTATTAGCGCCTTTTAGCTTTCGTTTTAGTCCAAAGGTGTTTAATTGTATTCCCGAAAACTGATGAAATATGCTTAATTGCAGGAGTATTGAAAAATGAGCCACTAAGATGAAATCCAACTCAAGAAGGAGTGATATGAACTCAAGGACAAAATCAGGCACAAAAACTCAAGCGCGAACCGCAGATTTCCATCTGCGGCCGCAGACTACGAAGGAAAATCTATTAGAGTCCTAATGCAAAGTGCGGACCGCACATGAAATGTGCGGCCTCATAACTAACCAAGAGAAGAAGTTCAGAAAGTCATAATTTCAGGATCAAAGGAAATGCGGACCGCACAATTATTGTGTGGCCGCGAAAGTCAACTACGCAGCCACATTCAGAAATGTGCGGTCCGCAAAAGAGCCCTGTGCGGCCACACCAAGAATTGTGCGGACCACAGAATATGAGAGATACAGCTGCATTCCAGAACAATGCAGCCGCAGATTCAACTCCTATCAAGACTGAGGCAAAGTGCAGACCGCACATGGAATTGCGCCGCCGCAGAACCTCCAAAAGGGTACTTTTGTCCGAAAATTCCAGCTTTATATAAATAGAATAGTTTCACGAAATTAGGTTATGTTTTGAATATTTAAAGTGCTGTAGCCGTTTCTTCTTACTTCTTTAGGCAACTTTAGCTTATTTTGGTGATTTAACATTGGATTTTCATATTTTAATATTTCAATATGAATTTTGTTATGTTTTTTTTCCTTGTTTTCTTCTATATCCACTATGAGTAGCTAGATTTTTAACTAGGGTTGTGACCCAACCCTAGTGTGTAAACCTTATAGGTGATTAATTTTATGCTTGTTTATGAATGTGTGTTCGTTATTTAGCTAGGTTTATGCTTTAATTGTGAAATTAATGGTTGCAAATATTAATTTATGCCTATTTGACTTAGTCTCTTCTTGAAAAAGAGAGACCTAGTCTAGGTTAACCTAGCTAACAAGGAATTGGGTCAATTGAGAGATTGATTGACCCAATTAAAGGGTTCAACCTAGAGATAGTAGCAACCCGACTTGAGCTCTTATCAACCAATTTGGTAGATACCCATTTGGTCTTGAGAAAGTCAAATTGGGCAAAAACACTCTCTGACCAAGAGGTATTGAGTGGGCAGCATAGTGTTGTGAGCTATAATACACCATAGTCAACAAAACAACATAAAAGTCTTTATCCCAGTAGGCAAACACCTAGGTCATGGTCACAGCCCTATGCCTTTTTATATCTTTGAAAAGCATCCAAAATAATATTCTCTAGTTTTATATCTTTAGAATTGCAATCCTTAGCATAATTTTAGAAGTAAAAACAAAATTCTATTTGTGGAAGTGCAATCTAAATACTTCACGTGCTCAATCCAAATATATACTACTTTATCCCATCTCAGCTCCTTGTGGATTCGGTCCTGACTCCTTGTTGGGTTTTATTATTGCAAACGACCGTGTCATACCTCATTAAAGGCGTGCATTTGGACGTGATCAATTTTTTCCACCGTTGTCGGGAGCTAAAAATGGATTTATCTATATATTTGGTTTTGTGTGTGAATTATCTTCTTTTCTTCCGTGTTACTAATCTTTTTTGTGAAACAATTGTAGGTGTAAAAATGGCTCTCAACAACAATGATTCACTCGGAAACATGCCTATGGGGGATGTGGACGTGGAAGATGACCAAGTTGAAGAGGTTCCTCTTGAACCTCAAGCAAATAGACGAGGTCGACAGCCTCAAGACAGCCTTCCTGTTCCACCCCTACCTCTACCAAGAGAGGCTCCACATCAGGTGTTTCCGAATGAAGGGTATGCAAGTGCCATAGTCCTGCTCCGCATTAGGGCGGGCAACTTTCAAATCATGAATGTTATGCTCACATTGTTAGAGCAACGAGGATTCTTCACCAGGGCTTCGAATCGAAATGTGTACAAACACTTCAAGGAGTTTGTGGACATTTGTTGGGGGAGTAAACAAACGTCTTAGAGGATGCTTTAAGGTTGAGGCTATTTCCTTTCTCTCTATGGGGGAAAGCCTTGGATTGGTTGGAGAGATTTCCAAACCATTCCATCCATACATGGGATGAATTGGCGGAGAAATTTATTTCCAAGTTCTTTTCTCTTGGGTATATGGCTACTCTTAGAGACGAGATTCTAGCATTCAAACAAGACCCAATAAGCTTTTGCATGAGATATGGGAGAGGTAACGAACTTTGGTGAAAGAGTGCCAAAAAATGACATGACGTAGGCTATGATTCAACAAACTTTCTATAGGGGGGTCTGTGATGACCCAAAAGGCCATCACTTGTTTTAGAAACAAATTCAGTATTTCGAGGCCTAAAGACTTCCTTTTTATCTCACCTTGATTTGCGTGCATGGTCTGGACCTATATCCGAAAAGCCTTCTATGTGAAAAGATGAGTAATAGAAATTTCTAGAGTTAAAAAAAATTTAATTTTGGTTGACTTTGGTGAACATTTTGAGCAAACGGACCCGGATCCATGTTCCGACGATCCCGGGAGGTCCTCAGTAAAATATGGGACATGGGCGTATGCCCGGAAATGAATTCCGAGGTCCCAAGCCTTAGAAATCAATTTTTGAAAGAAATTATTTTGCTGAATTATCTGAGAAATGAAGAAAATAATTAATGTTTGAAACCATTGGTATCGGGACCATATTTTGGTTTCAGATCCCGGTACAAACTTGTTATAGTATTTAAAAGATAACTATGAAATTTGGTGAAAAACGGAGTTTATTTGACGTGAGTTGGACTTCCCGTTGAAGAGTTCTAAACTTTGAGTGTTCTTGATGAAAATGTTGAGTTTTGAGGTTTAATTCATGGTTTTACATGTTATTTTGATGGTGTGATCGCACGAATAGGTCCATATGATATTTTTGAATTAGTATGCACATTTGGTTTGAGGTCCCGAGGGCTCAGGTGAGTTTCGGGTAGATTCCGGGATGTTTTAGGCTTAAAACATAGTTGTTGCAGGTTCAGAGAAGTTGCAGATCTTTGAACCCGCCAGTACGGTCCGCATTGATTTTGTGCTGCCGCGGAGGGGCCTTTGCGGCCGCACTCGATTTTGTGTGATCCGCGGTGAGGAAGAATCCGCAGGTTCACTGGTCTGACTTCGGAAGCCTATATCTTTTGATTTACAAGGAATTTTGAGATATTTTAAAAATGAAAGTTGTATCCCTTCGTGTCTAGTTTCCAGAAAGTTAAAGAAATCATAATTTGGACATCTACAGAGAAAGGTATAGCCAAAATACTAAAGCATGTCACTGCAATCTCCGTGGTGAGCTTCGCGACCGCGCTCCTTTTGTGCGGTCCACAGAGGGGGTCTAAGAGGGGTATATTTAAACGGGATTTTCAGTTATTTTTTATTTTTCAAAACCCCAAAAACATAAGAGACAATTTTTCAAATAACCTTTCTTCTCCAAAATATTAGTAAGTGATTTCTAACTCATTTTTTTTTACTCCTTAACTTCTTTTTACAAGATTTCATCCTAGAATCAAGGGTTTTCATGGTGAAATTGGGATTTTGGGTAAAACCTAAGAATATTGAAATTTGGGGATTTATACCTCATATTGAGGTCGGATTTCAAAACCAATTATATATCCGGGCTCGGGGTGAATGGGTAATCGGGTTTTGGTCCGAATTTCGGGTTTGGACCAAGCTAGCTCGGTGTCGATTTTTGACTTTTTGGGAAAAACTTTAGAAAACTTATTTCCATGCATTAGAATTGATTCATTTAGCACTTATTAATATTCTTAAGTAACTTGTGGCTAGATACGAGCGAGTTGGTGGTGGAATTAAGAGGTAAAGCGATAGTTGAGGCTTGAATTGTGTTCGTGGCATCAAGGTAAGTGTTTGGTCTAACCTTAGCTTGAGGGATTAGGAGTTGTGTCTTATTTGATATGTCTTAGTTATAGAGTACGACGTATAGGCATGGTGATGAGTATCTATATGTCGGTGTCAAGCATGCCCGTGAGTCTCGTATTGTAATTGTTGTGACTCCGTTATGATTTGTTCATGACTAAAATGTTGATTATCATTGTTGGTTCCCTTGCCGGGATGTTATGGTTTATAATAATGTCTCCCTTACTGGGATGTTATTGTTATGACATTGTCTCCCTTGCCGAGATGTTATTGTTTACGATATTGTCTCCCTTGCTGGGATATTGTTGTGTACTTTTGTGCCCTTGCCAAGATCCTTTTGTAATTGATGTTGATTGTAAATGGGAGCGGGTGGTACGCCGACACGGAGACATATGAAATGGGAGTGGGTTGCATGCCTGCAACGAGACATATGAAATGGGAGCGGGTTGCACGTCTACAACGAGATATATGAAATGGGAGCGGGTTGCACGCCTGCAACGAGATATATAAAATGGGATCGGGTTGCACTCCTACAATAAGATATATGAAATGGGGTCGGGTGGCACGCCACCACGGTAATATTTGAAATGGGATCGGGTTGCACGCCTGCAACAAGAAAGAGATGAAAGTGAATACTGTGTTTGGTTTTCTTACTCTATTAGTAATTGAATTTTAGTTTCTTTACATTCCTCTATGGTATTCTCTTGTTATCCGATGCTCCCCGCAACATGTTTCCCCCGCCCAACTTTAGTTGTAATTATCTCCTTCTATTTCTGTTGTATATGATTTAACTGCACAGGTTTATTTTGTAGTATGGTCCTAGCCTCCTCACTACTTCGCGGAGGTTAGGCTAGGCACTTACCAGCACATGGGGTCGGTTGTGCTGATACGACACTCTGCACTCTTTTGTGCAGATCCCAGTGCTGTAGACTTCGAACCGCATTGAGATTGCTATTTCTTGTTTACCAGGCAACTCAAGGTAGTTCTACAGGTGTCTGCAGGCCTTGGCGTCTCCTTCTATCTACTATTCCTGTTTCTTTCATGTATTTCCAGAGACAGTGTTGTATTTATTTCTTTCAGACTTTTAATTGTAGTACTCCTATACCGTTTGTGAAGTTGTGACACTAGTCTTTGGTAGATTTGTTATAGATTGGTATTAGTATTATTATTAAAACTTTACAATGCAGCCTTCCACTTATTCAATTTTGTTGTTATCTAATTATTGGCTCTTAACTGTTATCGGATTAAAAATGGAAACAAAGTAAATAGTTCAGTTGGTTGGCTTGCCTAGCTTTCACTATTAGGCGCCATCACGAATCTCGAAGGTGGGAAATCCGGGTCGTGACAAGATGTTATCCAAACTCTAGGTTACATAAGTCTCACAATTCACAAACAAGCTTAGTAGAGTCTATATTTATCCCCCCAGTAGCTACAGAGTTAGGAAAAACTTCACATCTATTCTTTCTTGTCGTGCGGTTTGGTTTATTAATGCTGATTGTATTTCTACTCTGTTCTTTCGCAGATGCTGAGAACACGCGCTTCCTCATCTGCTGATCAGCATCCCGAGCCCCCAGCAGCAGCTCCCACGAGGGGCAGAAGGCGAGGCCGAGGCCGTGCTAGAGGCTGAGGTAGAGGCAGAGCTCAGCCTAAGGCAGCAACACAGTGGCGGAGCCTCAGGTTGAGTTTGACGAGGAGGTGTGAGCACGTGATTTTCGCCCTATATGAGAATCACTCCCAAAAATTCAAAATAAAATAATTTTCCTTTGTGTGAAATGTTTGTATTTTTGTGGTATTTTTGTATAATTATTTGTATTTTTGTCTGTGCATGTTTATTTGTTTAAATTAATAAAAATATAAAATATGTCGTATTTTCATTTAGTATTTATTTAAGTTTGTTTTACAAAAATGAGAAAATCATAAAAAAATAATGTACGTTGCATTTTTAGCATTTAACGTCTAAATTGTGCGATTTTATCGTTAATTGCTATTTAAATGTGCGATAATAGTTATGTGGAATTAATTAGTATTTTTTATAAGTTAATTTAGTTTATAAGTTAATTTAGAATTTTAGTTTTATTAATTAGGAAGTAAAAGAAAAGAGAGCAAGAATATAAAGGAAATCGGAATTAGGCCTCTTCTTCAATTTTGAACCACAGGCCCAAATATACCCAACCTTCCTCTATGACCCGGTCCATTTCAAACCGGGTCGACTCAGTCCATAACCCAAAACCTCACCCCTCCCTTTCTATTTTCATTCTTGAACAAAAAAATTGCAAAAAACCCTAAAAAAACAAGACCTAACCATCTGCCCCCCCTCTCTTTTCCTTCTTCCTCCCCAAGCTTCACCAAAGCCTCTCCCATGGCTGCCTTTGCCCTTCCGTCTCCTTCCCCTTCACCCCGTCACACTCACACACACACACATCAACACATACACACACATACACAGTGCAAAACCAGCTCCACCATGAACAACCAACGTTCATGGCTGCTGCTTCCTCCTTCGTTCTTCGTCCAAACAGACCTTGCTGCTCCTCCTTCGTTCTTCGTACAAACAAGACCCCGCTGCCACTGCTTCATCTTCTTCGTCAAGCTCGAGCTTGAGCTCGACACTCATGGCTACTGCTGCGTCTTCTTCTCCACCCCGTCGCACGCTGCTCCTTCTCCTCCTTCACGACTGCGTTGATGCTTCTTCTTCTTCGTCATTGTCGCTGCTGCTCCTGCTACGTCCAGCCATGGATGAGATCCTCACTGCCATGGCTGCGTCTTCAAGATCGAGATCTCGTCGCACGATGGCTGCTGCTCCGCTCCTGCTAGGCTCGTCGCTACTGCTGCTCCGTCACTGCTGCTGCTCGATGCTTCTTCTTCTCCAGCTTCGCGCAACCATGGCTGCTTTGTTGCTGCTGCTCGATGCTTCTTCTTCTCCAGCTTCGCGCGGCCATGGCTACTTTGTTGCTGCTGCTTCAGTTCTCGTCTTCGCCAAACACCCCTCCATCGAGCTTTGTCTATTGTTTAAGTTTCCGGGCAGATTCGAGTGATTTTGGTGCAATAATTGTCTCCGGATAGATTTGATTTCATTCAAGTTCTTCGTCATTTCGATCCGGTTAGTGGGTTTTAGTTTCATTTTGTCCGTATTTTGTTTTGATATTCTCGGATCTAAAATCGGTGAATGTTTGATTCTTGTTTTGTTCGTGTTTATCGTTTAATTAATTAGTTTTTCAGTTTGTTCATGTGTTTTTATTAAAAGAAATCGTTAGTTTAATTTTAATGTTATTAGATTCAAATTGAAATTTAATTAATTATTTCTTCAGTTTGTTTCATGTATTTTTATGTATTTTTTTTAGAAATTTTTAATGTTGTTAGATTCAAGTTGAAATTCAATTAATTATTTCTTCTTCGGTTGTTTTTATTCGTTTAAAAGAATTTAGTTGTAATATAGAAATATGTCAGTTTAATCGCTTGAATCATCCATGTTTGTTGTTTAATATAGATTTAATTCATGTTCATTTTTTGTTTGAAGTTCGTTTTTAATCTAGTGATTTAATGTGAGTTTATGTTTTGGTTTTTTTTTTTAATTTTTTGATTTAGTTTGAATCATGTATCTTTGTTATAATTTTGTTGGATTTAATTTGAAGATCAATTGATTATTTGAGTTTAGTGATTTGAATCTGTTTATTTATTTTGTTTAAGTTTAATTTGAATTTGAGCTCATGCTTTGAATATATTTGTTTGTTATTGTTGATGAATCTGAAAATAGGTTTGTTATTTAAAAAACATTGTTCAGTCAAAATAATTCAAGTTGTTTCTTTGTTGTTCATCATTTAGTTTGAATTTGTTCATAAAATTTGATTAGGAATTGGTTATAGCTGCTATATTTTGGTTAGAATTGATTAGCTGAATTGTTTATAGCTGACGGGGTAGATTGGTAAATTGCAGTACGTTCAGGGGTAAAATGATAATTTCAGTAAGGGCGGAGGGGTATTTTTGGAATTAAAAATCTGAACAATTATTTATTTTTGAGTGCTCTGTCCATTAAGATTAAATATTTTTTTTATAATATTAAAATAGTATATGGTGGGGGACAAGACATAATGGTGGGGAATAATGCTATTGTTTAATATAGGCATGGGGAACAAGATATAATGGGGGGAGGATAATGTATTTGTTTAATATAATGGGGGACAAAACAATAGGTAGTGGGATTAAAAGGGGATGAGTGGAAGATAGTGGGTTTTAATTTTTAAAAGATGCTGAAAGATGGTAATAAATAGGGGACTTGGACAGATTTAAGGAAGATGAGAAGATAGAGAAAAAGAGAGCTGAATATTGAAGAGAGAGAAAAATTCCGAAAATATTAAAACTTCCAAAAATACAAATAAAAACATTCTGGAAATTAAAAGAGTGAGTAGTATACACCTGATATACAATCTAAATATTCTGATATACGGATTCAGAAATTAAGGGTTAAGCATTAACTAGTCTTTCAAATCTGAAAATATTCCCTTTGCTTCGGTCCGTTGATTGTTGTTGGTGTTTCTGGATTTTTATCGTGAGTTTTAAAATCCGTCACTAGTTTCTCATTGCTGGTTGTTGCTGGTTATTGAGTGTCGCTGTTGTTGTATGCTACTAAATTTCTGCTGATATCCCTTTTCTTTTGCTTCCAATATCAGGTACACAACTGACACGCTGGTTATTGTAAACTGAAACATGAAGCATGAATACGAAAAATGAAGAGTTGAAGTTCTGAATTTATTTTAATTATATTCTGAATTTTATTTGTATATATAAATTATTTAGCTTACTCTAATCAGAATCATGTAGCTGTTTAAAATATATAGTGGAACATCTGACGATAGCTTAACGGACGAACTATCTATATATTGCCTAAAAATAAATAAATGGTGTAGTAACTCCGTCTAGTTAATTCGTTATTGTTGGATGATTATCATGTCTCAAAAAGCACATTAGTTCATCAAACGAATAGACCATTTAGGAACTTGTAGGAATGTGGTTTAGTTAAATACTGTTGGTTAATTTCAGCATGTAAATGGTTTAGAATTAAAATTAGATTGCTAAGTTTTTTTTTAATTTGACAAACTGTGAACATGCCTAGTATAATGTAACTAGGTAGTAACATGTGAATAAGATGACCCAGGTCTAGTTTATGCCATACACATTGAGTCTGGGCCCGCATTGGCAACGGACTGCCCTGCTTGCATTATATTTAGAATTTATGAATCATATTCGAAACCCAATTATAACAACTCAGGCATGTAAATAAATTAAGACCTTTTCTCTTTCATTTTGTAGAGACAATTTCAATAGAAAAAATGTAGGCACTTTAGCATTATCCTTTTAAAATAAATGAGATGAGCCTCGCCCAATAAAACCCACAAATTGCGGGGCCCTCGATAAATGTTTAATTAAAATTACTTAGACTTCAGGATGAGCCGTTTAGCAAAATTCCACGGCCTTACCCAGAAATAATAATACGCTAATCGCTTTAGGCGCGCATTTTAATAATCTTACCTTCTTAAACTCGGGTGTGCATTTCACGCGACCCAAATTCAAATCCCAAAACATTGAATAAAAATACGTTCCGGATCGCGGGTGCATTTCATGTGACGCAATCAAAAGACATGTTTTTAAACGATGTTCACATTCTTTTAAAAATATAATAATAAAAGCGGTAAAGAGTTAAAAATTTGCACATGAGCTCATAATTGTATAAAATCAGATAAACAAACCAAATATGACAGTTGAGCGACCGTTCTAGAACTACGGAACTCGGGAATGCCTAACACCTTCTCCCGGGTTAACAGAATTCCTTATCCGGATTCCTGGTTCGCAAACTGTAATACAGAGTCATTCTTTTCCTCGATACAGGATTAAACTGGTGACTTGGGACACCTTAAATCTCCCAAGTGGCGACTATGAATAAATAAATAAATCCCGTTTCGATTGTCCTTTAATTGGAAAAACTCTTTCACCCCTTGCGAGGAAGGAAAAAGGAGGTGTGATAGGAGGTTCTGGCCCAGGCAGTTCCAGTAAGACCAGCTCAGGTCCTAGAGTAGTTCATTGCTACCCCAATACTCCAGGATACTCTGGTCTGCCTAGTAGGCCTTATGGAGAGTGTCACTCGGGCAGGTTTGCTTCCCGTAGCACTAACCGTCTCTCAGGCTAGAGGAGGGGCCCAGACTCCCGCTACCCGCACTCCGAAGAAGATGGCTCCCCAGTTTCAGACTCTAGTAGCTCAGCCAGTTAGAGCAGTTCAGCCGGGTGTATTAGCCCAAGCCGGTGATGGAGCGGCTATGTTTGCTGATGCCTTGTGGAGATTGGATAGGTTTACCAAGCTCTTTACTACCACTTTCAGCGGTGCATCTTCTGAGGATCCCCAGGATTACTTAGACAGATGTCATGAGGTTCTCAGGAACATGGGGATAGTGGAGACCAATGGGGTTGACTTTGCTACTTTTCGCTTATCTGGATCCGCCAAGACTTGGTGGAAGGATTATTGTTTGGCTAGACTAGTTGGGTCACCATCTTTGACTTGGGATCAATTTTCTCAGCTGTTTTTGGAGAAGTTTCTTCCTGTCACTCAGAGAGAGATCTATCGGAGGCAGTTTGAGCGTCTCCACCAAGGTTCTATGACTGTTACTTAGTACGAGACCAGGTTTATTGGTTTGGCCCGTCATGCTCTACTTATACTTCCCTCTGAGAGAGAGAGAGAGAGAGTGAGAAGGTTCATTGAGGGGATCATTTATCCTATTCGACTTCAGATGGCTAAGAAGGTGGGGAGTGAGATTTCTTTTTAGGAAGCAGCCAATGTGGCCAGGAGTGTTGAGATGGTTCTGTAGTAGGGAGGTGGTCAAAGGTCTGACAAGAGGCCTCGTCATTCAGGCATATTCAGTGGCACCTCATCTGGAGGCAGAGATTCTTTTGGTAGAGGCCATCCTCATAGGCCTTTTCAGTTAGCACTTCAGGCTTCTCACAGTGACCCAAGTGGCCGTGTTTCTCACATGCAGTATTCCGATCAGCAGTCCTATATTGCACCACCAGCTCCTATTAGTGCACCTCTACTTTAGAGTTTTCAGGGTCGTCAACCCCAGCAGCCGAGGGCTTGTTTTACTTGTGGTGACACGAGGCACATTGCTAGATATTGTCCTTGAGCATCGAGCAGCTCTCAGCATTCGGGTTCCCGTGCCATGGTTCAGGCACCGAGTGTTCCACAGCCAGCCCAGCCAGCCAGAGGTAGAGGTAGAGGAGCTAGAGGTGGAGGTAGAGGTGTTAGAGGTAGAGCTCAGGCCGCTAGAGGTGGAGGCCAGCCAGCTGCAGGCCGTCCCAGAGATGTAGTCCATGGCGGTGGGGCCCAACCCCGATGTTATGCTCTTCTAGCCAGGCCTAAGGCTGAGGCTTCCAGTGTAGTGATCACATGTACGGTTCTAGTTTGTAGTAGGGATGCTTCAGTGCTATTTAATCCTGGGTCTACATACTCTTATGTGTCATCTTATTTTGCGCCGTATCTGGTCATGCCTAGGGATTCTTTGAGTGCTCCTGTTTTTGTATCTATACCGGTGGGTGATTCTATTATAGTAGATTGTGTTTATCGCTCTTGTGTAGTTGTGATTGGGGGTCTTGAGACCCGAGTAGACTTATTATTGCTGGACATGGTTGATTTTGATGTCATATTGGGGATGGACTGGTTATCACCTTATCACGCTATCTTGGACTATCATGCCAAGACTGTGACCTTAGCCTTGCCTGGGTTGCCTCGTTTAGAGTGGAGAGGTACTCCTGGTCATTCTACCCATAGTGTTATCTTATATGTGAAGGCTCGGTGTATGATCGAGAAAGGGTGTTTGGCCTGTTTGGCATATGTTCGTGATTCTAGTGCCGAGGTTCCTTCTATTGATTTTGTGCCTGTTGTTCGTAAGTTTCTTGAGGTATTTCCTTCATACCTTCCGGGTATGCCACTCGATAGGGATATTGACTTCTGCATTGATTTGGCTCCAGGCACCCAGCCCATTTCTATCCCGCCGTATCGTATGGCCCCGCCTGAATTGAAAGGGTTAAAGGAGTAGTTGTAGGACTTGCTTGAAAAAGGCTTCATTAGACCTAGTGTCTCGCCTTAGGGTGCACCGATGTTGTTTGTTAAGAAAAAGGACCGATCGATGAGAATGTGTATAGATTTCCGTTAGTTGAACAAGGTTACAATCATGAATAAGTATCCATTACCAAGGATTGATGATTTGTTTGATCAGCTTCAGGGTGCCAAGGTATTTTTTAAGATTGACTTTAGATCTGGCTACCATCAGTTAAGGATTAGGGCATCTGATGTCCCTAAAACAACTTTTCGCACTCGGTGCAAATATTATGAGTTCTTGGTGATGTCATTCGGGTTGATAAATGCCCCAACAACGTTTATGGCTTTGATGAACCGTGTGTTCAGGCCTTACTTGGATTCGTTCATGATAGTCTTCATTGACGATATTTTGATCTATTCCTGCAGCCAGGAGGATCATGAGCAACATCTAAGAATGGTTCTTCAAACTTTGAGAGATAGTCAATTGTATGCGAAGTTTTCAAAGTGTGAGTTCTAGTTGAGTTCAGTTGATTTCTTGGGTCATGTTGTTTTAGCAGAGGGTATTCAGGTAGATCCAAAGAAGATAGAAGCAGTCAAGGACTGGCCTAGACCTGCATCAGCTACAGAGATCCGGAGTTTCTTAGGGTTGACAGGCTATTATCGTCGGTTTGTGGAGGGGTTTTCATCTATCACAGCCCTGCTGACTAGGTTGACCCAGAAGGGTGCACAATTTAGGTGGTCGGACAAGTGTGAGGTGAGATTTTAGAAGATCAAGACAGCTCTGACTATGGCACCAGTGTTGGTTTTGCCCACAGGTTCAGGGTCATATACAGTTTATTATAATGCACCTCGTATTGTACTTGGTGCAATATTGATGTAGGATGGCAAGGTCATGTCTTATGCTTCATTTCAGTTGAAGATTCATGAGAAGTACTACCCGGTCCAAGATTTGGAATCAGCTGCCATTGTTCACGCGCTGAAGATTTGGAGGCATTATCTGTATGGCGTGGCATGTGAGGTGTTCATAGATCACAAGAGTTTGCAATACTTGTTCAAGTAGAAGGAGCTAAATTTGAGACAGAGAAGGTGGTTGGAGCTTTTAAAAGATTATGACATCACCATCTTATATCATCCGGGAAAGGCCAATGTGGTGGCCGATGCTTTGAGTATGAAGTCAGCTAGTATGGGCAGTCTTGAGTATATTCCGGTCGATGAGAGACCACTTACTTTGGATGTTCAGGCTTTGGCCAATCAGTTTGTAAGGTTGGATGTTTCTAAGCCCAGCCATGTATTAGCTTGCACAGTTACTCGCTCTTCTTTATTGGAGCGTATCCGAGATCGGCAGTATGATGATCCTCATTTGTGTGTCTTTAGAGACATAGTGCAGTACGGAGGTGCCAAGCAGGTTACTTTAGGAGATGCTGGAGTTTTGAGGCTGCAGGGTCGAATTTGTGTGCCTAATGTGGATGGGCTCCTGGAGTTTATTTTAGAGGAGGCCCATAGTTCCCGGTACTATATTCATCCGGGCGCCACCAAGATGTATCAGGATTTGCAACACCATTACTGGTGAAGGAGAATAAAGAAGGACTTTGTTGCATATGTGGCTCGGTGTTTGAATTATCAGCAGGTTAAGTACGAGCATCAGAGACCTGGTGGACTATTCCAAAAGATTGAGATTCCTTAGTGGAAGTGGGAGCGTATCATTATGGACTTCGTTGTTGGACTCCCACGGACTTAGAGGAAGTTCGATGTAGTGTGGGTTATTGTTGATAGGATGACCAAGTCAGCGCATTTCATTCGTGTGGCAGTCTCCTATTCTTTTGAGAGGATAGTTGAGATATATAGCCAGGAGATTGTTCGTCTTCATGGTATGCCCATGTCTATCATATCTTATTGAGGTACACAGTTTACCTCACATTTCTTGAGAGTAGTTCAGCGTGAGTTGGGCACGCGGGTTGAGTTGAGCACAACATTTCATCCTCAGACAGACGGGCAGTCCGAGCGCCTTATTCGGATTTTGGAGGATATGCTCCGAGCTTGGGTCATTGACTTTGGAGGCTCATGGGATCAGTTTTTGCTTTTAGCGGAGTTTGCCTACAACAATAGCTACCAGTCAAGTATCCAAATGGCTCCTTATGAGACTTCATATGGTAGGCAGTGTCGGTCTCCGGTTGGATGGTTTGAGCCGGGAGAGGCTCGGTTGTTGGGTACGGATCTAGTGCAGAATGCCTTGGACAAGTTTAGAATCTTTTAGGATATGCTTTGTACAGCTCAGTCCAGGCAAAAGAGTTATGTCGACCTTAAGGTTCGTGATTTGGCATTCATGGTCGGTGAGCGGGTATTGCTTCGGATGTCACCTATAAAGAGCGTGATGAGATTTGGGAAGAGGGGCAAGCTTAGCCTTAGGTTTATTTGCTCGTTTGAGATTCTTGATCGAGTAGGGGAGGTGGCTTACACACTTGCATTGCCGCCAAGCTTATCAGCCGTGCATCCAGTGTTTCATGTGTCCATGCTTTGGAAGTGTCACAACGATCCATCCCACGTGTTAGACTTCAGCACTGTCCAATTGGACAAGGACTTGTCATACGAGGAGGAGACAGTAGTTATGTTAGACCGGCAGGTTCGTCAGTTGAGGTCGAAGAGTTTCCCTTCTGTTCATGTTCAGTGGAGAGGTCATCCTGCTGAGGCATCAACCTGGGAGTCAGAGTCCGATATGCGGTGCCGTTATCCCCATATTTTTCCCGACTCAGGTACTTCCTTCTTATGTCCGTTCGAGGATGAACGGTTGTTTTAGAGGTGGAGGATGTGATGACCCAAAAGGTCATCACTTGTTTTAGAAACAAATTCAGTATTCTAAGGTCTAAAGACTTCCTTTTTACCTCACCTTGATTTGCGTGCGTGGTCCGGACCTATATCCGAAAAGCCTTCTATGTGAAAAGATGAGTAATAGAAATTTCTAGAGTTAAAAAAAATTTAATTTTGGTTGACTTTGGTCAACATTTTGAGCAAACGGACCTGGATCCGTGTTCCGACGATCCTGGGAGGTCTGCAGTAAAATATGGGACATGGGCGTATGCCCGGAAATGAATTCCGAGGTCCCAAGCCTTAGAAATCAATTTTTGAAAGAAATTATTTTGCTGAATTATCTAAGAAATGAAGAAAATAATTAATGTTTGAAATCATTGGTATCGGGCCCGTATTTTGGTTTTAGAACCCGGTACAAACTTGTTATAGTATTTGAAAGATAACAGTGAAATTTGGTAAAAAACGGAGTTTATTTGACGTGAGTTGGACTTCCGGTTGAAGAGTTCTGAACTTTGAGTGTTCTTGATGAAAATGTTGAGTTTTGAGGTTTAATTCATGGTTTTACATATTATTTTGATGATGTGATCGCACGAGTAGGTCCATATGATGTTTTTGAATTAGTATGCACATTTGGTTTGAGGTCCCGAGGGCTCGGGTGAGTTTCGGGTAGGTTCCGGGATGTTTTAGGCTTAAAACATAGCTGTTGCAGGTTCAGAGAAGTTGCAGATCTCTGAACCCGCCAGTGCGGTCCGTATTGATTTTTTGCTGCCGCGGAGGGGCCTTTGCGGCCACACTCGATTTTGTGTGATCCGCGGTGAGGAAGAATCCGCAGGTTCACTGGTCTGACTTCGAAAGCCTATATCTTTTGATTTACAAGGAATGTTGAGATACTTAAAAAACGAAAGGTGTATCCCATCGTGTCTATTTTTCAGAAAGTTAAAGAAATCACAATTTGGACATCTGCAGAGAAAGATATGACCAAAATGCTAAAGCATGTCACTGCAGTCTCCGCGGTGAGCTCCGCGGCCGCACTCCTTTTTGTGCGGTCCGCGGAGGGTGTCTAAGAGGGGTATATTTAAATGGGATTTTCAGTTATTTTTCATTTTTCAAAACCCCAAAAATATAAGAGGCAATTTTTCAAATAACCTTTCTTCTCCAAAACATTATTAAGTGATTTCTAACTCATTTTCTTTACTCCTTAACTTCTTTTTACAAGATTTCATCCTAGAATCTAAGGTTTTCATGGTGAAATTGGGAATTTTGGGTAAAACCTAAGAATATTGAAATTTGGGGATTTAGAACTCATATTGAGGTCGGATTCCAAAATCAATTATATATCCGGGCTCGGGGGTGAATGAGTAATTGGGTTTTGGTCTGAATTTTGGGTTTGGACCAAGCGTGCCCAGGGTCGATTTTTGACTTTTTGGGAAAAAACTTTGGAAAACTTATTTCCATGCATTAGAATTGATTCATTTAGCACTTATTAATATTATTAAGTAACTTGTGGCTAGATACGAGCGAGTTGGTGGTGGAATCAAGAGGTAAAGCGAGAGTTGAGGCTTGAATTGTGTTCGTGGCATCGAGGTAAGTGTTTGGTCTAACCTTAGCTTGAGGGATTAGGAGTTGTGTCTTATTATATGTCTTAATTATAGAGTACGACGTATAGGCATGGTGACGAGTATCTATACATCAGTTTCAAGCATGCATGTGAGTCTCGTATTGTAATTGTTGTGACCCGTTGTGATTTGTTCATGCCTAAAATGTTGATTATCATTGTTGGTTCCCTTGCCGGGATGTTATGGTTTATAGTATTGTCTCCCTTGCTGGGATGTTATTGTTACGACATTGTCTCCCTTGCCGAGATGTTATTGTTTACGATATTGTCTCCCTTGCCGGGATATTGTTGTGTGCTTTTGTGCTCTTGCCGGGATCCTTTTATAATTGATGTTGATTTGTAAATGAGAGCGGGTGGCACGCCTACATGGAGACATATGAAATGGTAGCGGGTTGCACGCCTTCAACGAGATATATGAAATGGGAGCGGGTTGCACGTCTATAACGAGATATATGAACTGAGAGCGGGTTGCACGCCTGCAATGAGAAGTATGAAATGGGATCGGGTTGCACGCCTGCAACAAGATATATGAAATGTGGTCGGGTGGCATGCCGCCGCAGTAATATTTGAAATGGGATCGGGTTGCACGCCTGCAACAAGAAAGAGATAAAAGTGAATACTGTGTTTGTTTTTCTTACTCTGTTAGTAATTGAATTTTAGTTTCTTTGCATTCCTCTCTGGTATTTTGTTGTTATCCTATACTCCCCGCAGCATGTTTCCCCCGCCCAACTTTAGTTGTAATTATCTTCTTCTTTTTCTATTGTATATGATTTAACTGCACAGGTTTATTTGGTAGTCTGGTCCTAGCCTCCTCACTACTTCACGAAGGTTAGTCTTGGTATTTACCAATACATGGGGTCGGTTGTGCTGATACTACACTCTGCACTCTTTTGTGCAGATCCCAGTGCTGTAGACTTTGAACTGCATTGAGATTGCTGTTTCTTGTTCACCAGGCGACCCGAGGTAGTCCTACAGGTGTCCACAGGCCTTAGCGTCTCCTTCTATCTACTATTCCTATTTGTTTCATGTATTTCCAGAGACAGTGTTGTATTTATTTCTTTCAGACCTTTAACTGTAATACTACTATACAGTTTGTGAAGTTGTGACACCAGTCTTTGGTAGATTTGTTATAGATTGGTATTAGTATAATTATTAAAACTTTACAATGCGACCTTCCACTTATTCAATTCTGTTGTTATCTAATTGTTGGCTCTTAACTGTTATCGGATTAAAAATGGAACAAAGTAAATAGTTTAGTTGGTTGGCTTGCCTAGCTTTCATTAGTAGGCACCATCACGACTCCCGAGGGTGGAAAATCCAGGTCGTGACAAGATGATATCCGAGCTCTAGGTTACATAGGTCTCACAATTCATAGACAAGCTTAGTAGAGTCTGAGGGATCGGTACAAAGACATGTGTATTTATCCCCAGTAGCTACAAAGTTAGGAAAAACTTCACATCTATTCTTCCCTATCATGCGGATTGGTTTCTTAATGCTGATTGGATTTCTACTCTATTTTTTCGGTGATGCCGAGAACACGCGCTTCCTCATCTACTGATTAGTAGCCTGAGCCCTCAGCAACAGCTCCCACGAGGGGCAGAGGGCGAGGCCGAGGCCGAGGTAGAGGTAGAGCTCAGTGGCGGAGCCTCAGGTTGAGTTTGATGAGGAGGTTCCAGCCCAGGCAGTTCCAGCAGGACCAGCTCAGGTCCTAGAAGGGTTCATTGCTACCCCAGTACTCCAGGATACTCTGTTCCGCTTAGTGGGCCTTATGGAGAGTGTCACTCGGGCAGGTTTCCTTCCCGTAGAACCAGCCGTCTCTCAGGCTGGAAGAGGGGCCCAGACTCCTGCTACCTGCACTCCGGAGCATATGGCTCCCCAGTTTCAGACTCTAGTAGCTCAGCCAGTTGGAGCAGTTCAGCCGGGTGTAGTAGCCCAAGCCAGTGAGGAAGCAGCTATGTTTGCTGATGCCTTGTGGAGATTGGATAGGATTACCAAGCTCCTTACTACCACTTTTAGAGGTGCATCTTCTGAGGATCCCTAGGATTACTTAGACAGATGTCATGAGGTTCTCAGGAACATGGGGATAGTGGAGACCAATGGGGTCGACTTTGCTTCTTTTCGCTTATCTGGATCCGCCAAGACTTAGTGGAGGGATTATTATTTGGCTAGACTAGTTGGGTCACCATCTTTGACTTGGGATCAATTTTCTCAGCTGTTTTTGGAGAAGTTTCTTCCTGTCACTTAGAGAGAGATCTATTGGAGGCAGTTTGAGCATCTCCAGCAAGGTTCTATGACTGTTACTTAGTACGAGACCAGGTTTATTGGTTTGGCCCGTCATGCTCTACTTATACTTCCCTCTGAGAGAGAGAGAGAGTGAGAAGGTTCATTGAGAGGATCATTTAGCCTATTCTACTTCAGATGGCTAATGAGGCGGGGAGTGAGATTTCTTTTCAGGAAGCAGCCAATGTGGCCAGGGGAGTTAAGATGGTTCTGTCGCAGGGAGGTGGTCAAGGGTCTGACAAGAGGCCTCGTCATTCAGGCATATTAAGTGGTGCCTCATCTAGAGGCAGAGATTCTTTTGGTAGAGGCCATACTCATAGGCCTTTTCAGTCAGCACTTCAGGCTTCTCATAGTGCCCTAGGTGGCCGTGTTTCTCACATGAAGTATTCCGATCAACAGTCCTACATTGCACCACCAGCTCCTATTAGTGCACCACTGCTTTAGAGTTTTCAGGGTCATCAGCCCCAGCGGCCGAGGGCTTGTTTTACTTGTGGCGACACGAGACACATTGCTAAATATTGTCCTCGAGCATCGAGCAGCTCTCAGCATCCGGGTTCCCATGCCATGGTTCAGGCACCGAGTGTTCCACAACCTACCCAGCCAACCAGAGGTAGAGGTCGAGGAACTAAAGGTGAAGGTAGAGGTGTTAGAGGTAGAGCTCAGGCCGCTAGAGGTGGAGGTCAACCAGCTACAGGCCGTCCCAGAGATATAGTCCAGGGTGGTAGGGCCTAGCTCCGATGTTATGCTCTTCTAGCCAGGCTTGAGGCTGAGGCTTCCAATGCAGTTATCACAGGTACGGTTCTAGTTTGTAGTAGGGATGCTTCAGTGCTATTTGATCCAGGATCTACATACTTTTATATGTCATCTTATTTTGCGCCGTATCTGGTCATGCCTAGCGATTCTTTGAGTGCTCCTATTTTTGTGTCTACATCGGTGGGTGATTCTATTATAGCAGATTGTGTTCATTACTATTGTGTAGTTGTGATTGGGGATCTTGAGACCTGAGTAGACTTATTATTGCTGGACATGGTTGATTTTGATGTCATATTGGGGATGGACTGGTTATCACCTTATCACGCTATCTTGGACTATCATGCCAAGACTGTGACCTTAGCCTTGCCGGGGTTGCCTCGTTTAGAGTGGAGAGGGACTCTTGGTCAATCTACCCGTAGTGTTATCTCATATGTGAAGGCTCGGCGTATGGTCGAGAAGGGGTGTTTGGCCTATGTGGCATATGTTCAACATTCTAGTGCCGAGGTTCGTTCTATTGATTTTGTGCATGTTGTTCGTGAGTTTCCTGTGGTATTTCTTTCAGACCTGCCGGGTACGCCACCTGACAAGGATATTGACTTCTGCATTGATTTGGCTCCAGGCACCCAGTCTATTTCTATCCCGTAGTATCATATGGCCCCGCCTGAATTGAAAGAGTTGAAGGAGCAGTTGCAGGACTTGCTTGAAAAAGGCTTCATTAGACCTAGTGTCTCGCCTTAGGGTGCACCAGTGTTGTTTGTTAAGAAAAAGGATCGATGAGAATGTGTGTAGATTATCGTTAGTTGAACAAGGTTACAATCATGGATAAGTATCCATTGCCGAGGATTGATGATTATTTTGATCAGCTTCACGGTGCTAAGGTAGTTTTGAAGATTGACTTGAGATCTGGCTACCATCAATTAAGGATTAGGGCATCTGATGTCCCTAAGATAGCTTTTCGCAGTCGGTACAAGCATTATGAGTTCTTGGTAATGTCATTCGGGTTGACAAATGCCCCAGCAACTTTTATGGATTTGATGAACCGAGTGTTCAGTCCATACCTGGATTTGTTCGTGATAGTCTTCATTGACAATATTTTGATCTATTCCCGCAGCCAGGAGGATCACGAGCAACATCTGAGAGTGGTTCTTCAGACTTTGAGAGATAGTCAATTGTATGCGAAGTTTTCGAAGTGTGAGTTCTAGTTGAGTTCAGTTGCTTTCTTGGGTCATGTTGTTTCAGCTGAGGGTATTCAGGTAGATCCAAACAAGATAGAGGTAGTCAAGGACTGGCCTAGACCTGTATCAGCTACAGAGATCCGGAGTTTCTTAGGGTTGGCAGGCTATTATCGTCAGTTTGTGAGGGGTTTTCATCTATCGAAGCCCTGCTGACCAGGTTGACCCTGAAGGGTGCTCAGTATAGGTGGTCAGACGAGTGTGAGGCGAGCTTTTAGAAGCTCAAGACAGCTCTGACTACGACGCCAGTGTTGGTTTTGCCCACAGGTTCAGGTTCATATACAGTTTATTATGATGCATCTCGTATTGGACTTGGTGCAATATTGATATAGGATGACAAGGTCATTGCTTATGCTTCGCTTCAGTTGAATATTCATGAGAAGAACTACCCGGTCTATGATTTGCAATGCTTGTTCAAGAAGAAGGAGCTAAATTTGAGAGAGAGAAGGTGGTTGGAGCTTTTAAAAGATTATGACATCACCATCTTATATCATTCGGGAAACGCCAATGTGGTGGCCGATGCTTTAAGTTGGAAGTCAACTAGTATGGGCAGTCTTGCGTATATTCCGGTCGGTGAGAGACCGCTTGCTCTGGATGTTCAGGATTTGGCCAATTAGTTCGTGAGGTTGGATGTTTCTAAGCCCAGCCGTGTATTAGCTTGCACAGTTGCTCACTCGTCTTTATTGGTGCGTATCCGAGATCGACAATATGATGATCCTCATTTGTGTGTCCTTAGAGATACGGTGCAGCACGGAGGTGCCAAGCAGGTTACATTAGGAGATGATGGAGTTTTGAGGCTGCATGGTAGAATATGTGTGCCTAATGTGGATGGGCTCCGGGAGTTGATTTTAGAGGAGGCCCATAGTTCCCGGTACTATATTCATCCGTGCGCCGCCAAGATATATCAGGATTTGCGACATCATTATTGGTGGAGGAGAATGACGAAGGACATTGTTGTATATGTGGCTCAGTGTTTGAATTGTCAGCAGGTTAAGTAGGAGCATCAAAGACCTGGTGGTCTGTTCCAAAAGATTGAGATTCCTGAGTGGAAGTGGGAGCGTATTACTATAGACTTCGTTGTTGGACTCCCACAGACTTAGAGGAAGTTCGATGTAGTGTGGGTTATTGTTTATAGGCTGACCAAGTCAGCGCATTTCATTCATGTGGCAGTCTCCTATTCTTCCGAGAGGCTAGCTGAGATCTATATTTGGGAGATTGTTCGTCTTCATGGTATGCCCGTGTCTATCATATCTGTTCGAGGTACGCAGTTTACCTCACATTTCTAGAGAGCAGTTTAGCATGAGTTGGGCACGCGGGTTGAGTTGAGCACAACATTTCATCCTCAGATGGACGGGCAGTCCGAGCGCCTTATTTAGATTTTGGAGGATGTGCTCCGAGCTTGGGTCATTGACTTTGGAGGCTCGTGGGATCAATTTTTGCTTTTAGCAAAGTTTGCCTACAACAACAGCTACCAGTCAAGTATCCATATGGCTCCTTATGAGGCTTCATATGGTAGGCGGTGTCGGTCTCCGATTGGATGGTTTGAGAAAGGGAGAGGCTCGGTTGTTGGGTACAGATCTAGTACAGGATGCCTTGGACAAGTTCAGGATCATTCAGGATATGCTTTGTACAGCTCATTCAGGGGCAAAGCATAGCCTAGGGCAGCAGCACCAATGGCGGAGCCTCAGGTTGAGTTTGATGAGGAGGTTCTGGCCCAGGCAGTTCCAGCAGGACCAACTCAAGTCCCAGAGGGCTTCATTGCTACCCCAGTACTCCAGGATGCTCTATTCCGCCTAGTGGGCCTTATGGAGAGTGTCACTCGGGAAGGTTTACTTTTCGTAGCACCAACCGTCTCTCAGGCTGGAGGAGGGCCCCAGACTCCTGCTACCCGCACTCCGGAGCAGATGGCTCCCCAATTTTTGACTCCAGCAGCTTAGCCAGTTGGAATAGTTCAGTCGGGTGTAGTAGCCTAGGCCGGTGATGGAGTGGCTATGTCTGCTGATGCCTTGTGGAGATTGGATAGGTTTACGAAGCTCTTTACTACCACTTTCAGCGGTGCATATTCTGAGGATCCCCAAGATTACTTAGACATATGTCATGAGGTTCTCAGGAACATGGGAATAGTGGAGACCAATGGGGTCGACTTTGCTACTTTTCGTTTATCTTGATCCGCCAACACTTGGTGGAGGGATTATTGTTTGGCTAGACCAGTTAGGTCACCAACTTTGACTTGGGATCAGTTTTCTCAGCTATTTTTGGATAAGTTTCTTCCTGACACTTAGAGAGAGATCTATCGGAGGCAGTTTGAGCGTCTCCAATAGGGTTCTATGACTGTTACTCAGTACGAGACCATGTTTATTGGTTTGCCCGTCATTCTCTACTTATACTTCCCACTGAGAGAGAGAGTGAGTGAGAAGGTTCATTGAGGGGCTCATTCAGCCTATTCGACTTTAGATGGATAAGGAGGCGGGGAGTGAGATTTCTTTTCAGGAAGCGATCAAAGTGTCTAGGAGAGTTGAGGTGGTCAGGGGTTTGACAAGAGGCCTCGTAATTCAGGCAGATTCAATGGCGCCTCGTCTGGAGGCAGAGATTCTTTTCGTAGAGGCCATCTTGATAGGCCTTTTCAGTCAGCACTTGAGGCTTCTCACAATGTCCCAGATGGCTGTGGTTATCACATGAAGTATTCCAATTAGCAGTCCTACAGTGCACCACTAGCTTCTATCAGTACGCCTCCGCTTCAGAGTTTTCAGGGTTGTCAGCCCCAACATTCAAGGGCTTGTTTTACTTGTGGCGACACGATGCATATTGCTAGATATTGTCATTGATCATCAAGCAACTCTCAGCATCCGGGTTCCCGTGCCATGGTTCAGGCACCGAGTGTTCCACAGCCTGCCCAGCCAGCTAGAGGTGGAGGTAGAAGAGCTAGAGGTGGAGGTAGAGGTGTTTTAGGTGGAGCTCAAGCCGCTAGAGGTAGAGGCCAACCAGCTACAGGCCGTCCAAAGATGTAGTCCAGGGTGGTGGGCCCTAACCCCGATGTTATGCTCTTCCAGCCAGTCCTGAGACTAAGGCTTCTAATGTAGTTATCGCAGGTACGGTTTTGGTTTGTAGTAGGGATGCTTTAGTGCTATTTGATGCAGGGTCTATATACTTTTATGTGTCTTCTTATTTTACTTTGTATCTGGTTATGCCTAGCGATTCTTTGAGTGCTCCTGTTTATGTGTCTACCCCGGTAGGTGATTCTATTATAGTAGACCGTGTTCATCGCTCTTGTGTAGTTGTGATTGGGGGTCTTGAGACCCGAGTAGACTTATTATTGCTAGACATGGTTGATTATAATATCATATTGAGGATGGACTGGTTATCACCTTACCACGCTATCTTGGACTGTCATGCCAAGACTGTGACCTTAACCTTGCCGGGGTTGCCTCATTTAGAGTGGAGAGGGACTCCTGGTCATTCCACCCATAGTGTTATCTTATATGTGAAGGCTCGTCGTATGGTCAAGAAGGGATGTTTGGCCTATTTGGCATATGTTCGTAATTATAGTGCCGAGGTTCCTTCTATTGATTTTGTGCCTGTTGTTCATGGGTTTCCTAAGGTATTTCCTTCAGACCTTCCGGATATGCCACCCGATAGGGATATTGACTTCTGCATTGATTTGGCTCCGGGCACCAAGCCCATTTCTATCCCGCCGTATCGTATGGCCCCGCCTAAATTGAAAGAGTTAAAGGAGTAGTTGCAGGACTTTCTTGAAAAAGGCTTCATTAGACCTAGTGTCTCGCGTTGGGGTGCGCCGGTGTTGTTTGTTAAGAAGAAGGACCGATCGATGAGAATGTGTATAAATTACCGCTAGTTGACCAAGGTTACAATCATAAATAAGTATCCATTGCCGAGGATTGATGATTTGTTTGATCAGCTTCAGGGTGCCAAGGTATTTTCGAAGATTGACTTGAGATCTGGCTACCATCAGTTGAGGATTAGGGTATCCGATGTCCATAAGACAGCTTTTCGCTCTCGGTACGGGCATTATGAGTTCTTGGTGATGTCATTCGGGTTGACAAATGCCCTAGCAACGTTTATGGATTTGATGAACCGAGTGTTCAGGCCTTAGTTGGATTTGTTCATGATAGTCTTCATTGATGATATTTTGATCTATTCCCGCAGCTAAGAGGATCATGAGCAACATCTGAGAGTGGTTCTTCAGACTTTGAGAGATAGTTAGATGTATGCGAAGTTTTCGAAGTGTGAGTTCTGGTTGAGTTCAGTTGCTTTCTTGGGTCTCGTTGTTTCAGTAGAGGGTATTCAGGTAGATCTAAAGAAAATAGAGGCCATCAAGGACTGACCTAGACCCGCATTAGCTATAGAGATCCGGAGTTTCTTGGGGTTGGCAGGCTATTATCGTCGGTTTGTGGAGGGGTTTTCATCTATCGCAGCCCCGATGACCAGGTTGACCCAGAAGGGTGCTCAGTTTAGGTGGTCGGGCGAGTGTGAGGCGAGCTTTCAGAAGCTCAAGACAGCTCTGACTACGGCACCAGCGTTGGTTTTGCCCACAGGTTCAGGGCCATATACAATTTATTGTGATGTATCTCGTATTGGACTTGGTGTGGTATTGATGCAAGATGGCAAGGCCATTGCTTATGCTTTGCTTCAGTTGTAGATTCATGAGAAGAACTACCCGGTCCATGATTTGGAGTTAGCCGCCATTGTTCATGCGCTGATTGGAGGCATTATCTGTATGGCGTGGCATGTGAGGTGTTCATGGATCGCAAGAGTTTGCAATACTTGTTCAAGCAGAAGAAGCTAAATTTGAGACAAAGAAGGTGGTTAGAGATTTTAAAAGATTATGACATTGCCATCTTATATCATCCGGGAAAGGCCAATGTGGTGGACGATGCTTTGAGTAGGAGGTCAGCCAGTATGGGCAGTCTTGCATATATTCGGGTCGGTGAGAGACCGCTTGCTCTGGATGTTCAGGCTTTGGCCAATCAGTTCGTGAGGTTGGATGTTTCTGAGCCTAGCCGTGTATTAGCTTACAGAGTTGCTCGCTCTTCTTTATTGGAGCGTATCCGAGATTGATAGTATGATGATCCTCATTTATGTGTCCTTAGAGACACGGTGCAACACGGAGGTGCCAAGCAGATTACATTAGGAGATGATGGAGTTTTGAGGCTGTAGGGTCGAGTATGTGTGCCTAATGTGGATGGGCTCCGGGAGTTGATTTTAGAGGAAGCCCATAGGTCCTGGTACTCTATTCATCCGGGCGCCGCCAAGATGTATCAGGATTTGCGACATCATTATTGGTGGAAGAGAATGAAGAAGGACATTGTTGCATATGTGGCTCGATGTTTGAATTGTCAACAGGTTATGTACGAGCATCAGAGACCTGGTGGTCTGTTCCAGAAGATTGAGATTCCTGAGTGGAAGTGGGAGAGTATCACTATGGACTTCGTTGTTGGACTCCCATGTGGGTTAGAGGAAGTTCGATGTAGTGTGGGTTATTGTTGATAGGTTGACCAAGTCAGCGCATTTCATTCGTATGGCAGTCTCCTATTCTTCCGAGAGGCTAGCTGAGATCTATATCCAGGAGATTGTTCGTCTTCATGGTATGCCCGTGTCTATCATATCTGATCGAGGTACGCAGTGTACCTCACATTTCTAGAGAGCAGTTAGGCATGGGTTGGGCACGCGGGTTAAGTTGAGCACTACATTTCATCCTCTGACGAACGGGCAGTCCGAGCACCTTATTCAGATTTTGGAGGATGTGCTCCGAGCTTGGGTCATTGACTTCGGAGGCTCGTGGGATCAGTTTTTTCTTTTAGCAGAGTTTGCCTACAACAACAGCTACCAGTCGAGTATCCAGATGGCTCCTTATGAGGCTTCATATGATAGGCGGTGTCGGTCTCCGGTTGGATTGTTTGAGCTGGGAGAGGCTCGGTTGTTGGGTACGGATCTAGTGCAGGATGCCTTGGACAAGTTCAGGATCATTCAGGATATGCTTTGTACAGCTCAGTCCAGGCAAAAGAGTTATGTCGACCGTAAGGTTCGTGATTTGGCATTCATGGTTGGTGAGCGGGTATTACTTCGGATGTTACCTATAAAGAGCGTGATGAGATTTGGGAAGAGGGTCAAGCTTAGCCCTAGGTTAATTGGCCTGTTTGAGATTCTTGATCGGGGGGGGGGAGGTGGCTTACACACTTGCATTGCCACCGAGCTTATCAGCCGTGCATGTGTCCATGCTTCGAAAGTGTCAGAACGATCCATCCCACGTGTTAGGCTCAACACTGTCCAGTTGGACAAGGACTTGTTATACGAGGAGGAGCCGGTAGCTATTTTAGACTGGCAAATTCGTCAGATAAGGTCAAAGAGTTTCCCTTCTGTTCGTATTCAGTGGAGATGTTAGCCTGCTGAGGCATCGACCTGGGAGTCAGAGTCTGATATGCGGAGCCGTTATCCCCATATTTTTCCCGACTCAGGTACTTCCTTCTTATGTCCGTTCGAGGATGAACAGTTGTTTTAGAGGTGGAGGATGTGATGACCCAAAAGGTCATCACTTGTTTTAGAAACAAATTCAGTATTCAGAGGTCTAAAGACTTCCTTTTTACCTCACCTTGATTTGCGTGCATGGTCCGGACCTATATCCGAAAAGCCTTCTATGTGAAAAGATGAGTAATAGAAATTTCTAGAGTTAAAAAAAATTTAATTTTGGTTGACTTTGGTCAACATTTTGAGCAAACGGACCTGGATCCGTGTTCCGATGATCCTGGAAGGTCCGCAATAAAATATGGGACATGGGCATATTCCCGGAAATGAATTCCGAGGTCCCAAGCCTTAGAAATCAATTTTTGAAGAAATTATTTTGCTGAATTATCTAAGAAATGAAAAAAAATTATTATTTGAAACCATTGGTATCGGTCCTGTATTTTGGTTTCAGAGCCTGGTACAAACTTGTTATAGTATTAAAAAGATAACTGTGAAATTTTGTAAAAAACGGAGTTTATTTGACGTGAGTTGGACTTCCGGTTGAAGAGTTCTGAACTTTGAGTTTTCTTGATGAAAATGTTGTGTTTTGAGGTTTAATTCATGGTTTTACATGTTAGTTTGATTATGTGATCTCATGAGTAGGTCCATATGATGTTTTTGAATTAGTATGCACATTTGGTTTGAGGTCCCGAGAGCTCGGGTGAGTTTCGGGTAGGTTCTGGGATATTTTAGACTTAAAACATAGCTGTTGCAGGTTCAGAGAAGTTGCAGATCTCTGAACCCACCAGTGCGGTCCGCATTGATTTTGTGCTGCCGCGGAGGGGCCTTTGCGGCCGTACTCGATTTTGTGTGGTCCGCGGTGAGGAAGAATCCGCAGGTTCACTGGTCTATCTTCGGAAGCCTATATCTTTTGATTTACAAGGAATTTTGAAATAATTCAAAAGCAAAAATTATATCCCTTCGTGTCTAGTTTCTAGAAAGTTAAAGAAATCACAATTTGGACATCTTCAGAGAAAGCTATGACCAAAATACTAAATCATGTCACTGCAGTCTCCGCGGTGAGCTCCGCGGCCGCACTCCTTTTTGTGCGGTCTGCAGAGGGGGTCTAAGAGAGGTATATTTAAATGAGATTATCAGTTATTTTTCATTTTTCAAAACCCCAAAACATAAGAGGCGATTTTTCAAATAACCTTTCTTTTCCAAAACATTAGTAAGTGATTTCTAACTCATTTTCTTTACTCCTTAACTTCTTTTTACAAGATTTCATCCTAGAATCTAGGGTTTTCATGGTGAAATTGGGAATTTTGGGTAAAACCTAAGAATATTGAAATTTGGGGATTTATACCTCATATTGAGGTTGGATTCCAAAACCAATTATATATCCGGGCTCGGAGGTGAATGGGTAATTGAGTTTTGGTCTGAATTTCGGGTTTGGAGCAAGTGAGCCCGGGGTCGATTTTTGACTTTTAGGGAAAAACTTTAGAAAACTTATTTCCATGCATTAGAATTGATTCATTTAGCAATTATTAAAATTATTAAGTAACTTGTGGCTAAATACCAGCGAGTTGGTGGTGGAATCAAGAGGTAAAGCGATAGTTGAGGCTTGAATTGTGTTCGTGGCATCAGGGTAAGTGTTTGGTCTGACCTTAGTTTGAGGGATTATGAGTTGTGACTTATTTGATATGTCTTAATTATAGAGTACGATGTATAGGCATGGTGACAAGTATCTATACGTCAGTGTCAAGCATGATCGTGAGTCTCGTATTGTAATTGTTGTGACTCCGTTGTGATTTGTTCATCCCTAGAATGTTGATTATCATTGTTGGTTCCCTTGCCGGGATGTTATGGTTTATAATATTTTCTCCCTTGATGGGATGTTATTGTTATGACATTGTCTCCCTTGCCTTGATGTTATTGTTTATGATATTGTTTCCCTTGCTGGGATATTGTTGTGTACTTTTGTGCCCTTGCCGGGATCCTTTTGTAATTGATGTTGATTTGTAAATGGGAGCGGGTGGCATGCCGCCACGGAGATATATGAAATGGGAGCGGGTTGCACGCCTGCAACGAGACCTATGAAATAGGAGCGGGTTGCACGCCTGCAACAAGATATATGAACTGGGAGCGGGTTGCACGCCTGCAATGAGATATATGAACTGAAGCAAGTTGCACGCCTGCAACAAGATATATGAAATGGGGTCTGGTGGCACGCCGCCACTATAATATTTGAAATGGGATCAGGTTGCACACCTGCAGTAAGAAAGAGATGAAAGTGAATATTGTGTTTGTTTTTCTTACTCTATTAGTAATTGAATTTTAGTTTCTTTGCATTCCTCTCTGGTATTCTGTTCATATCCGATACTCCCCGTAGAATGTTTCCCCCACCCAACTTTAGTTGTAATTATCTGCTTATATTTCCGATGTATATGATTTAACTACACAGGTTTATTTGGTAGTCTGGTCCTAGCCTCGTCACTACTTTGCTGAGGTTAGGCTAGGCGCTTACCAGCACATGGGGTCGATTGTGCTGATACTAAACTCTGCACTCTTTTGTGCAGATCCCAGTGCTGTGGACTTCGGACCGCAGTGAGATTGTTGTTTCTTGTTCACCAAGCGACCCAAGGTAGTTCTGCAAGTGTCCGTAGGCCTTGGCTTCTCCTTCTATCTACTATTCCTGTTTCTTTCATGTATTTCCAGAGACAGTGTTGTATTTATTTCTTTTAGACCTTTAATTGTAGTACTCCTAGGCAGTCTATGAAGTTGTGACACCAGTCTTGGGTAGATTTGTTATGGATTGGTATTAGTAGTATTATTAAAACTTTACAAAGCAACCTTTTGCTTATTTAATTCTGTTGTTATCTAATTGTTGGCTCTTAACTGTTATCGGATTAAAAATGGAAACAAGGTAAATAGTTCAGTTGGTTGGTTTGCCTAGCTTTCACTAGTAGGCACCATCACGATTCCCGAGGGTGGGAAATCCGGGTCGTGACAAGTTGGTATTAGATCTCTAGGTTATATAGGTCTCACAATTCACAGACAAGCTTAGTAGAGTCTGAGGGATCGGTACAGAGATGTCTGTATTTATCCCCTAGAGGCTACAGAGTTAAGAAAAACTTCACATCTATTCTTTCCTGTCGGTAGTTTGGTTTCTCAATGCAGGTTGGATTTCTACTCTATTCTTTTGCAGATGCCGAGAACACACGCTTCCTTATCCGCTAATCAGCAGCCCGAGCCCCCGGTAGCAGCTTCCACGAGGGGTAGAGGGAGAGGCCGGCCGTGCTAGAGGTCAAGGTAGGGGCAGAGCTTAGCCCAGGGCAGCAACACCAGTGGCGGAGCCTCAGGTTGAGTTTGACGAGGAGGTTCTGGCCCATGCATTTCCAGTAGGACCCAGCTCAGGTCCCAGAGGGGTTCATTGCTACCCCAATACTCCAGGATGCTCTGGTCTGCCTAGTGGGACTTATGGAGAGTGTCACTCGGGCAGGTTTACTTCCCGTAGCACTAGCCGTCTCTCAGGCTGGAGGAGGGACCTAGACTCCTGCTACCCGCACTCTGGAGCAGATGGTTCCCCAGTTTTTGACTCCAGCAACTTAGCCAGTTGGAGCAGTTCCGTCGGGTGTAGTAGCCTAGGCCGGTGATGGAGTGGCTATGTTTATTGATGCCTTGTGGAGATTGGATAGGTTTACGAAGCTCTTTACTACCACTTTCAGGGTTGCATCTTCTGAGGATCCCCAGGATTACTTAGACAAATGTCATGAGTTTCTTAGGAAAATGGGAATAGTGGAGACCAATGGGGTCGACTTTGCTACTTTTCGCTTATCTGGATCTCCCAACACTTGGTAGAGGGATTGTTGTTTGGCTAGACTAGTTGGGTCACCAACTTTGACTTGGGATCAATTTTCTCAGCTATTTTTGGATAAGTTTCTTCCTGACACTCAGAGAGAGATCTATCAGAGGCAGTTTGAGCGTCTCCAATAAGGTTCTATGACTGTTACTCAGTACGAGACCAGGTTTATTGGTTTGGCCCGTCATGCTCTATTTATACTTCCCACTGAGAGAGAGAGTGAGTGAGAATGTTCATTGAGGTGCTCATTTAGCCTATTCGACTTTAGATGGCTAAGGAGGCGGAGAGTGAGATTTCTTTTCAGGAAGCGGACAAAGTGTCCAGGAGATTTGAAATGGTTCTATCGCAGGGTGGTGGTCAGGGGTTTGACAAGAGGCCTCGTAGTTCAGGCAGATTCAGTGGAGCCTCGTCTGGAGGCAGAGATTCTTTTAGTAGAGGTCATCTTCATAGGCCTTTTTAGTCAACATTTGAGGCTTCTCACAGTGCCCCAGATGGCCGTGGTTCTCAAATGAAGTATTCCGATCAACAGTCCTACAGTGCACCACTAGCTCCTATCAGTACGCCTGCGCTTCAGAGTTTTCAGGGTCGTCAGCCTCAGCATTCGAGGGCTTGTTTTACTTGTGGCGACACGAGGCACATTGCTAGATATTGTCGTTGAGCATCAAGCAGCTCTCAGCATCCGGGTTCTTGTGCCATGGTTCAGGCACCGAGTGTTCCACAGCCTGCCCATCCAGCTAGAGGCGGAGGTAGATGAGCTAGAGGTGGAGGTAGAGGTGTTTGAGGTGGAGCTCAGGCCGCTAGAGGTGGAGGACAGCCAGCTACAGGCCGTCCCAAAGATGTAGTCCAGTGTGGTGGGCCCTAACCCCGATGTTATGCTCTTCCAACCAGTCCTGAGACTAAGGCTTCTAATGCAGTTATCACAGGTATGATTTTGGTTTGTAGTAGAGATGCTTTAGTGCTATTTAATCCAGGGTCTATATACTTTTATGTATCATCTTATTTTACTTTGTATCTGGTCATGCCTAGCGATTCTTTGAGTGCTCCTATTTATGTGTCTACACCGGTGGGTGATTCTATTATAGTAGACTGTGTTCATCGCTCTTGTGTAGTTGTGATTGGGGGTCTTGAGACCCGAGTAGACTTATTATTGCTGGATATGGTTGATTTTGATATCATATTGGGGATGGACTGGTTATCACCTTACCACGCTATCTTGGACTGTCATGCCAAGACTGTGACCTTAGCCTTGCCGGGGTTGCCTCGTTTAGAGTGGAGAGGGACTCCTGGTCATTCCACCTGTAGTGTTATCTTATATGTGAAGGCCGAGGTTCCTTAGCCTATTTGTCATATGTTCGTGATTCTACTGCCGAGGTTCCTTCTATTGATTTTGTGCCTGTTGTTCGTGAGTTCCTGAGGTATTTCCTTCAAACCTTACGGGTATGCCACCCGATAGGGATATTGACTTCTGCATTGATTTGGCTCCGAACACCCAACCCATTTCTATCCCGCTGTATTGTATGGCCCCGCCTGAATTGAAAGAGTTAAAGGAGTTGTCCCACCTCCTTTTTGCCTACGCCCACAGGGGCGTAAAGGGGTTTTTCCAATTAAAGGACAAATCGAAACGGGATTTTATTTAAAGATTCAGAGTCGCCACTTGGGAGATTTATGGTGTACCAAGTCACCGGTTAAATCCCGAATCGAGGAAAAGATCGACTTTGTATTACAGTCCGCGAACCAGAAATCCGAGTAAGAAATTTTGTTAACCCGGGAGAAGGTGTTGGGCATTCCCGAGTTCCGTGGTTCTAGCACGGTTGCTCAACTGTCATATTCGGCTTATTTATCTGATTTTAATACATGTTGAACCTATGTGCAAATTTTAACTTTTTACCGCTTTATTATTATTTTAAAAGAGAATTGCAATGTCGTAAAAGCGTGTCTCGAACCACGTCACATCAATGTACCCGTGGTTGTTGACACATCTCGACTCCGTTGAGAATTGGATTTGGGTCACATAAATGTGCACCCGAGTTTAGGGAGGTAGTGTTATTAAAATACACGCCTAAAGAAACTAACACATTATTATTTTGGGAAAGACCGTAAATTTCACTAAATGACCCGTCCCGAATTCTAAATGTTTTATTTTACCCATTTATTGAGGGCCCCGCAAAGTTGCATTTTTATTTGGCGAGGCTCATCTCATTTTTATTCAAGGATATCCTATAGCGACTATGATTTTCTATTTATTTGTCTCTAAGAATAAAGAAAAATCCTAATCAATTAGCATTAAAAGTTCGGGCTTCAAGTTCAAGTCCGAGTCCAAACAAAAAGAAACACCTTCTAGTTTAAACCCGCTACCTAACTTAAGATCCGCCGCCTGCCATTGTAAATATTAACAAACCAGCTACCATTTCGATCCAGTTCAACTTTAGCTTTATTAAATGAATTGGACTATTGGAATTAACTATGTGTAATACAAAGCCATTTTTTGAACTCTTTTTACGACTTGTTGAAAAATGCATCAATGCTTAAAAACTGACATCAGGCTAACATTAATCACTAACATTAGTTACTAACATTATTTACATTTCTATTTAAAATGATGTTATTTACTCAAGTGAACTCGCAATTTTAAAATTAGACCTATTAAACCAACATGCTGATTTCCATAAACTATTTGAACCTGTTTTGTGACATAAACTATTTGAAACTATTTCACGACTACTGAAAAAGAATTAAATACAGTATATTTCATAACTAGTAATCACCAACTAAGATTAATTACAATTGATATTCACATGTTTGTAGAAGTAAATTCAATCAGTCCAGTTTATGCATTTCAAAGTCATTCTAATACATACTATGAAATATCAAGTGAACTACTGATTATACATTAAATTAAACACAAAGAAATAGGGGAAATTCAGAAATCCATTCCAACAACTCTTTACTTCCTTTCCATTAAATTTGAGAGCTTTAGAACGTGTACCTGGATAATGGAAATACAAGAAGATGAAGGAGCATTCAACAACAGTAATAACACAGCAATACAACAACAACCCAACAGTAGCGATTCAAACCAAACTCGAAGCCCAGAAAGATTTGAAGAAAACCAAACAGGCTCGATAAAACAGCCCCAAAATAATACCAAAACTCAAGTTTGAACACAGGGACTGAAATGCAAGCAACCATCTCTTCTTTTTAAGGTAACAATGACCTTTCCTCACTCTCCAAAATTAAAATGCTTGACGACTTTTGAACTCTCTCTGAACTGATAAAAAATGCTCTTAAGAATTCTCAAAATGTTGTCTAAGAACTCTTCAGACTCTCTTTCAATGCTTTTAGAAATATTCCCCAAACTCTCAACACTCTATTTTTGTATTCAAGCTTTTAACTCTTTTTTCCTCTTCTGCCCGTTCCCCCTCCTTTTATGTCTCTACTCATCTCTATATTTAAACCCAAACTCTTCAACCCTTTTCAGCCCTCCTCCTTTCTTTACAGCTGTAAGAAGGATCTTTTATTATTACCCCTAAGTTTCTTTTGCTTTCCAGCTTTTTAATATTCCTCCCCATGTGAACCCTTTTAGCTTTTTCATTATTATTCCCCTCTTTTTACTTTTCAGCCCCTTTTTCCTTTATTTACATCACTATGTCTTGTTCCCCACTACTCTTAAACAAATACAATAGTTTAATGATCCATTAGTACCTTACTTACAACCATTCAAACTAAAGCATTTTTCAAGTTTTGACACCCCAAATTACCCCTGTGATGCCCAGAACAACTATTCTACCTCAAACCCCTGCGACCACATCAGCTATAACCATTTCCTAAATAAGAAACCTAATCACTGATTAACCTAAACTAATCCTTAATTAATGACTGAAAACAAATGAACTGACTCTAAACCAATAAACATATCAGCTATAACCAATTCAAACTTATCAGAATCAGTTAACGAATCAAGCTAGAAACTTAGTTTAGATCAAATATCATCAGAATGAAACCAATGATTCCGGGCAACATATATTGAACTATTAAGTTCAGATTGATTCACACAGATATAGTGAATAAGCTAACCAATTCTAACCTAAACAAGAACAAATGAACACTGAGCGAAACAAACTGAACTCATATGAAAAAACATGGTGAATAACAATGAGAAAGGGAAATTGGAGCAATTTGAAACAAATGATACCAACAGGCTTATTTCAATACAAAATTAGAACAGAAAAGAAACAGGAGGGTAAACCTACTGGAATGAACCAAAAATTAAACTATTATCATGCTAATCTAACATTCAAGCATAACAGATTAATCGACGACACTTATTCAATCGATTACACAAATTATAACATATAACAATCGACAACAAACAGAAGCAATGATAAAATTGGACCAAATAAAAGGTCTGATGGAGAAAGAAAAGAGTAATTGATAAAAGACGAATTTGAACTCATCTTAAACAAACAAACAACAAAACATGAAAAACAAATAGAGAAACAGAAGAAATACCTCAAAACTCAGACCTATCTCTCACTCGCTCTGCTCGTAACTCCAACTTGAGTCTTTTGGGGTAAAAATGGACTTTAATTGAGTGTTCTCAACTGAGAACACTCGACTAAAGTCGATTAGAACCCCCAATTTTTCCTTTGACTGCCTCTAGATTTGGTGTTAGGGTTTGTTTGTTTGATTTGGGATTTGAATAGTTCCGATGAGATTCGAATGAAACTGGGGTGTGATTTGGGACTAGGGAGGTCTAGTGGTCAACGGGTGTAAGTTTGGGGGCAATTGGGTAAACTAGGTTTTTTGGTCGGATTTTTCGATCTAAGATTCGAAGAGCTCTATCATGATTCGAGGTTAAAGGGGTATGGATTCGGAAAGAGGAAGGCATGGAGGTTCAACGGTGTTATTTGGGTGGCCGGCGGCGTCGTTGCCGCCTGGTTTCAGGCGAAGGTGTGGGGTGGCGGCTCTAGGGTTTTGAGGGGTCGTTTGGTTTATGGTTTGGGAGACGAAGTAGAGGGGCCAGGAAATGGGGGGGGTAAGGGGTTTAGGAGTTGGTATATTGAGATGGTGAGATTAATGTGGTCCGTTGGATCAATGAAGATTGACGGTCCAGATTAGATCAGGGGGGGCAAACTGGGCTGGTGATTGGACCGGGTAAAGGGGTGAAATTTGGGCCTGGTTTTTGTCAAAATAAAATGGCCCAGTTCCGATTTCTTTGGATTTTTCATTTCTTCCTTTTCTTTTAACTTCTTTTTAATTCCTAATTACCAAAAATTAAATTCCAAAAAATCTTAAATTAAATTATAGAACATAAATTAACTTATTAAAAACACAAATTAACTTCTAACAACTATTTACACATTTAAACATCAATTACAAACAAAATCACACAATTGGACTAAAATACATATTTTTTGTGATTTTTGTTCTTTTAAAAACCAAATATGGTTCAATTAATTCCTAATTGCAAAATTAAATCCTAAATGTGCATGCAACATATATTTTGTATTTTTCCTTTAATAAAATGAAAACAAACATGCACAGACAAATATAGATAATTAACAACATGCCACAAAAAAAACTCTCAAAATTTCGTATAAAGGAAAAATTATTTTATCTTGATTTCTTTTGGAGTAGTTCTTTGTGAAGCAAAAATCACGTTCTCACAGCTGCCCATCTTTGTCCGAAAACACAAAGAGTTTCCGTGCAAAGATAAAGTGAGCGAATACGAGCGATTTTTGCCCGTTCGGCTACTCTGTGTGAAGCATTTTTGAAAGATTTGAACGAACCTCTGCTTCAAAGGTTTCCTACATATCCTTGGCTAAAAAGGAATCAGGTCAATGTAGTTCGGGAAGTTTTGGTAGCTAGGACTACCATGAAGTTGTGGTTTTACTGTTACTGCTGTTGCTGCTGCTACTGCTTACTGACCTCCTTATTACACCTTGATAAAAAATAAAGAAGTTATACTAAGCTATGGTTTATGAATTACAAAGATTTATTCTCAAACTTGGTCATGTGATTGTTGTTGCCTTGATGCCTCGCTGTCTTGTTGCCTTGTGTTTCCTCTGATGTTTCTTTACTTCTGACTTGACTTGTATTCTCTCTTGATTGCCGAACTCGAACTACTTATTTCGTTCTTGTGAACGTCAAATTATTTTTCCTTCGAAGCTTGAACTGCCTTCTTCTGACTAGTGTTGCCTTCCTTCCGACTTCTGAACTTTAATTTATGCTGGGGATTGTTTTTTGTTGTAACACTCCGCTTTACTGACTTCAAACTTCAATGTATTCCTCGGTTATACGGGTGGACTCCCAAATTCCAAACTTGAAATGTAAAGACTGAAATGTATTCCTCTATTATATGGGCGGGCTCCCAACTTCAAGACTTGAAAATAAAACGTCATTCCTCTCTTCAGGCGGGCTCCTGACCTCAACCAACAACTTAGAAAATATAACGCCATTCCTCTCTTCAGGCGGGCTCCTGACTTCAACAACAACTTAGAAATATAACGCCATACCTCTCTTCAGGCGGGCTCCTGACTTCAACAACAACTTCGAAAATGAAACGCCATTCCTCTCTTCAGGTGGGCTCCTGACTTCAACAACAACTTCAAAAATAAAACGCCATTCCTATCTTCAGGCTGGCTCCTGACTTCAACAACAACTTAGAAAATAAAACGCCATTCCTCTCTTCAGGAGGGCTCCTAACTTCAACAACAACTTCGAAAATAAAACGTCATTCCTCTCTTCAGGCGGGCTCCTAACTTCAACCAACAACTTAGAAAACAAAATGCCATTCCTCTCTTCAGGCGGGCTCCTGACTTCGATAACAACTTAGAAAATAAAATGCCATTCCTCTCTTCAGGCGGGCTCCTGACTTCAACAACAACTTCGAAAATAAAACGCCATTCCTCTCTTCAGGCGGGCTCCTGACTTCAACCAACAACTTAGAAAACAAAATGCCATTCCTCTCTTCAGGCAGGCTCCTGATTTCAACAACAACTTAGAAAATAAAATGCCATTCCTCTCTTCAGACAGGCTCCTGACTTCGACAACAACTTTAGAAATATAACGCCATTCCGATCTCCAGGAGGGATCCTGATTTCTGAAACTTGGTCCACCTTCTTCTTAAAACTGCTTTTCTTTGACTTGTTCTCCCTCGTTCCTCCAGGTGAATGCCTGATTACCAATGCTTGTGCCAATCTTCCTTGAAACCTGATTTGTTTTCCCTTGTTCTCCAGAACCATTTTCCTTCTAACTTGAATTATCTTTCTTCAGAACTGCTTCCCGCAAAACTTGTATTGTCTTCCTTCTTCAAAACTACTTTCCTCAAAACTGGTGTTTCATTCCTCCGCAAATTGCTGGGATAACATTGTTTTTTTTCAAAATATGTTATCTTTCTCCCGAAATTGCTTTCTTTAAAACTTGTTTTGCCTTCTTCCAAAAACTGTTGGGGATACCAATTTTCTCCAAACTTGTGTTATCTTCCTTCCTCCCCAAGTGGGTACCTGACTTCCAGAAAATTTTCAAAATGAAAGAAAATTTTCTGCCCTAGTTTGACAATCTTTCTTGTGGCATATCTTTCTGTCATCAATTACATTTCCTGTCCCTGCTTAAAATCAAAGAGAATTTGTTAGTTTAAAACGTGGTGGTTGGTTGTGATACTCCTGCTGAGGATGGTGTTCCTTTTTTTTCCATGCTATGGGTTGTCTGACCATCTTGAAACTTGGCTGATACCTTCCGACCTTCTTAACGATTCCTTATTCACAAACCTCTCAACCATTTTCCCAGTCTTCTTATCTGACCCCATGTATTTTCCATGACAGCTGATTTCACTTGAAGTTCTTGCATGTTTATTGATTAACCACTTTCTCCATCGTCTGTGTTACTGAAATACCTTTTTCCCGTGCAGACCCAATATCTTCTTTTGTGGTACTGTTTGTGAACTGGCATTTCCCCAACATTTGAGTCTCCTATGAATTTCCAAATTATGTCCATCGTTCTCCGCGTTGTTCTTTCTTGATTTTTCCACTGGCCTTGGCTTTATAACCTTCGATTTTTGCTGGGGATATCCTTCTTGACACTGGTCCACCCTTTTGTCAATCTCATCCTCGAATATACCCTTGGTTCAATCACCCTGGCCCTCCTTTTGTTGCACTGTCCCTGAATTGATATGGACCAATCTTGGGGTATTTTGCGCGAACTTCAAAGCATGTTGACTATTACCAGCTCATTGCGTTTGTTCTTTCCTGACTTATACCACTTTGATGTACTAGTCAGATCTCGTCTTGTATAATTGGAAAGCTGATGGCACATTTTTAAATCATTTCTCACTTGTTCTGACCAAAGAGACTCAAGAAGAGGAAATGACAAAGGTAAAAGGAACAGAGTAAAAGACAAAAGAAAGAAATGACTCCTAACAAAAAAAACTACAAAGTAAAACCTATCAGATGTGGATACCAACTCTATTAGCCATAACATGCACATGTGGCCTATCCTCCGTCGTTAATTGCCTTTCACAATCTTTGTCTGGTGCTTTCCTATCAGATTCTCAATCTTTATTCGACTTGTAGTGCCCGAAGGGTTTTCACTATCAAGCCTCTCTCATTTTGGCTTTTCTCTTAACTTATAGCCGTCTCAAGGTGCCCGTGAAGGTTTTCACCGATAAGACTCTCTCATTTTATTACTTTTCTGTCGGGGATCATAGTGTTATTATCGACTTCCATTTGCATGACTTGGCATCTTTCGAAGACTGGTCAAAAGGTCTTTCTTTGGATCGTAACGTGGGATTTTGGATAGGGCTAGAAAGAAAAGGTATTAGCGGCTCAAAACGAATCAATTTGGGTTCAAAATTTACAACCTTCGGAACCCGATTTCTTTACATTAAACACAACTTCTGCCCCAGTTTCTTGCTTGGGGATTTTTGATTTTTTGTTACACTATGACCGAGTCGTGAAGCGCCTACATATCCTCTTTGAGGAATCAGGTCAAACGTAGTTCCCAATTCCTTTTTTGTTTTCCTTTTCACTTATTTATTATTTTCTTTTCTTTTTCTTTTTCTTTTCTTTTCTCATTTCTCCTTTCTTTTTTCTCTTTTGTTGTTTTGTTGTTTCTGTTGTTTTCTTTTCTTTTTTTTCTTTTTCTTTATCTTCCATGCTTGTGTTTTCTAATCTTTGCTACTGATTCAGAACGAGGGGTATGAAAGAAAACCAATAAGGCTCAAAGGGTTAACTAAGGATAATGTGTTTAGATAGAAGAATAAAATGTCTTCGTCATTCCAATCTTCAAAACATGCCAAACACAAACAACACAATTAAACATTCGCCACATCTTATGATTGTGCCAGACTTGATAACCATATCCACACATTCGCCTTTTCATTTGTCATTTTTAAAGCACCGTTGGGCAACACTCTCACTTTCGTTACCACGAACGGCCCCCTTGTCAATATGGCTAACTTGCTTTTACGGTTTTCTTTATGTTTTACTTGCCCCAGTTTCACGCGGCTCGGGCTTCAAATGATCTCAAGATGTTCCTATTTCCCTTAAGTGTCCCGATCATCTCCCAATGGCATTATAATTAACTTTTAAGATTAGGCCTAAACTGTGCGCGCATGTCATGTCACTAGAATCGACGTTTGAACAAAAGAAAACACAAAAGGATAAAAAAGAACTAAACAAAGAAGATGACTGGAGGTAACAAAAGACCAGAATTTGCATTAGACAATCAGTGAAATGGTTCGCACAACAAGACAAGTAAAGCAACTAGAGTACAATCTTGGAACAAACCTGAAACAAACCTGGACAAAACTAAACAAACCGCTATGACAAAATGGAAGGATAAGAGGGTTTGACACAAGAAAATATCCGTATCACAACCCTAGAATAACCCGGATAACATAAACGACAACAAAATAAACCACCAAAAACTCTACTCCGGCTGACCAAGGAATGGAGCGTCTTCCCAATTACCAAGCACGACATCTTAGCCACTGAGCTTCGCATAAATATTTCCAAGACCACTATCCGCTTCAACATCTTCAGCTTTAGTTAATATCCGAAGAGGGTTAACATGCTCTTTATTACTGTCGTCGATCGCAATCACTCCTTCGTGAATCATTCTTTCTATTTCCCTTTTCAACGAACGACAACTCTCAATGCTATGTTGTGGGACATTGGAGTGGTATGCGCATCGTGCATTAGGATCAAAGCTTCTTGCACGTGGATCTGGAGTATATCCGGGGGGAGCGGCTCAATCAGGCCAGCATGCTTTAACCTTTCAAACAAACTTGCATAAGATTCTCCAATAGGGGTGAGAGCCTTTTCTCGTTTCAGCAACCTCTCGTTCCTAAATGCCTGATTTGGCCTAAAACCTGATCCAGGGGATTTCTGGTATGCTCGTGGGAGTGGATAGGCATTTTGTGGAGCTGTGTACTTGGAAAGTGAAGCATGTCTTTGGGAGTCCCGTGGAGAGAAGTAGCATTGGGGAGGGGAGTAGCGTTGGGAAAATATAGTTGGACTACGAGTGATGGAGCTACTTGGATGGCTAGGAAAGCTGTCATAAGTGGGTAGATATGGAGAGTATGGAGGATCATCCATTATTGTGTTAGGTGTTTGGGTAAGGATAGAGTTCAGGAAGCTAGGCGGTGGCGGGGGTGGCGCTTTCCCAGTCATCCATGCCCGATACATGTCTGCCACATGTTGTCTCAATATTTTTACCTCTTCTACCAACCCGTAGTCCTGTTCAACCAGCTGTTTTCAGGCATCGGTACCAACCCACTCAGTTCTATTGTTCTCTGCCATTGTCTTTTGCCTTTGTGTTGCAGGGAAGCGTTACTTTAGAACCACAACCAACCACCTTTCTGGAGATTGAAAGAGAACAAAATGGGAGCAACCTGTTAGCGTTAGGGTTTTCAACAGATAGGAAAACACACATTGAGGATGCAATGCAACTAGGCAGTTAACCCTTTCTATCATGCATTTGCTTCAGTTACGTGTGTCATTCCGGCTTCTTATAATTGTGCTCCTTTTGAACGCCTTCCTTTATTTTCTTTGTTTTCTCATTTTTTCTCTTTTATATATATATATATATATATATTTTTGATGGTGGTCGAATATTATGTGGATTGCCTACGTATCATGTTCCCGCATGAATCAGACCGTGCGTAGTTCTAACCACAAGTGCGAAAAATAAAGACACCATTTTTGGATTTTTCAATCTTTATTAGCAAAACGTTCTATTACAAGGCAAAACATTTTGAAAGGAAACTAACAGACTTGATACAGATTACAGACTTTATACAAAAAGGGAAATACAAACTCCAATGGACAACAGACTCTGAAGACAAGGAAAATACAGACTCAAACTATGAATGTCTCAGAGTTTTGAATTTTGGTGCCTGCGGGGCGTCGTTCGGCCTCGCCGCGGGCTTTGGTGCAAGGCCCCTCTGCAGATCTTTCAAATATTCCATGATCTGGTGGACATAAATCATTATTGAAGCAAAGAAGGTGGTACGGGATATATCCTCACAAGCTAGGCACTTTATGGTGATGTAGTGCCCGATATCGTCGATTCTTCCTGATTCTGTCCCTTTCCATAAGCAATCGCTCTATTTGTTGATTCCACATCCCCAGCACTTGGGTGTTGTAAAAGAGTTGATCCTGAAACTCATTCATCTATTTCTCCGTTCGGGCCATCAGATCATAGCAGCGTTTCCTATCTTTTCTGGCATATCGGGCTTGTCTGAAGATCCGCTCTTTGAGAGTGGATATTATTTCTCTCAATATAGCGATGTTCCCTTCGTAGTCCCTCTTTATTTGCCGCATATGCTTTACTCGCGCTTCTGTACCCCTTGCCCATTTGGCTCGGATTCTCGCCACGCTAGCTTCCGATCTTAAACCTTTTTGACATTCGGTGATTTGATTTTTTAGCCCATTTATCAACCTTTTGTCCGACCGACTCCTTTGTTGGTTGTCAGCATATTTTCTTATTTGTCGGATTTGGGCCTTCAGCGACCCATTTTCTTGGCCCATTTTCTGTCTTTCCGGGGAAACACCACAATGCCTAAGAACGCTACCATGAAGGCGAACCGCCTATGTTCATTCCATTTTGTCCGATTCCCTTTTCTTCAAACTCCGCTTTTTGGATCGTCGAACCCTCCTATATGCCCATACCTCTGGTATATGAACTGCAGAGTAGAAAAACCCCTATCCAACTCAGAGTACAGGACTCCCTTGCTTATCTTCAATAGATCCATGAACTTGTGCGCATTGACGGTTCTTGGAGCAATCATATATTTGTGCCTTAGCCCCTCAGTAATGTCCATATAACCTGCTACCTCTTCTAAGGTTGGGGTGAGTTCAAATTCTGAGAAGTGGAATAAATTGTGGGTCGGGCCCCAAAATGTAACCAAAGACTTTATGATGTCACATTTGGGTCTGCCATTTAACAAACTGGTGAGACCTCCCAGATGTAGTTTGATCTTATCTCGCTCTGATTTTTCCAAATCCTCCCGCCACAAGCGCAACTCTAAAGGGATCTTGCTCCTAACTGTTACCGGCAGACTTGGACCCGTGCTCATTCTACATGTTTGTTTGGGGTGATTAAGACTCATTGGACTCAAAGAAAGAATAAACTAAAATTGACACACCTTTAAATAAAACTCCGGTCTTGATAATACGACCTTTCAACACTTCGAAGAGGATTTAAAGGCTGTGTCAAACAAAAACCTTGAAAATGACCAAAGGTGGCTGTTCTCGCAAAAACAGCCTTCTGGCGTCTTTTTAGGGACATTCGGCTATTTTTTACAAGAATGGCATCACCTGACTTATTTATGACGAAAGATTTAAAATTTTGACACATTTATTTTTTTGGCTATTTTTGCAAAAGGGAGAGGTTGGACCCGATGAGGGTTGCCTACGTATCTCACGCCCTGTGAGAATCAAACCAGCGTAGTTCGGCCCGATAAAACAAACTATTTTTGAAAACAAGACTCTTTTCCCCTTTTTTTTATTGGCAAATAAAACAAACTATTTTTGTGAACAAAAACCCTTTTTTTTTTTTCACTTTCTCAAAAATTTGGTAGAGTTTCGACACCATTTTCAAAACAGGCGATTAATTCTCTTTACCCTCATATTGTTATTCTCTTTCCTCAACGTTTCAAAAAGCCGGTCAACATGCAAGTCCGAAGCAAATAAATGCACAAGTAGCAAGTAAGATGCATCAGGATGGTCTTTTTTATTTCAAGTTGCTAGTCCTAGACGGACTCAACCCCTGTGTTGAGTCCCCTAAGTCAAATGCAACATGATGCAAATAAGCGTTCCTACTAGGGATCCGGCATGAAGTCACGTTATTTTAGGTTCAAACCCTAGGTATTTTTTATAGACGGTGTACCTGAGCGGACAACTCGAGTCGAGGAGAGGGCAACGTACCGGGGACCCGCGAGATCGTCCGGCTTTGTAACTTGTCCAACCTCTTTCTTATTTCAGGGTATGACACTAACAGAATAGGGAGTCTCAACCAGTAAGCACATCCCCGGAGGTGAGAAGAAAAGAGTTTCGACACAGTTTATATACAGTTCAGATAATATCAAAGCGATAAAGCATTTAGCACATTTAGCGTGAAATATGTAGCAAAATCAGATAAAGCCAAACATAACAATTATTCTAAGCTCGAATTCTTAAACCCTGAACTAGAGATTCTGGGTGTTATCCCCAGCAGAGTCGCCAGAGCTGTCACACCTCCTTTTTGCCTATGCCCGCAGGGGCGTAAAAGAGTTTTTCCAATTAAAGGACAAATCGAAACGGGATTTTATTTAAAGATTCAGAGTCGCCACTTGGGAGATTTATGGTTTCCCAAGTCACCGGTTAAATCCCGAATCGAGGAAAAGATCGACTCTGTATTATAGTCCGCGAACCAGAAATCCGAGTAAGGAATTCTGTTAACCCGGGAGAAGGTGTTGGGCATTCCCGAGTTCCGTGGTTCTAGCACGGTCGCTCACTGTCATATTCAGCTTATTTATCTGATTTTAATACATGTTGAACCTATGTGCAAATTTTAACTTTTTACTGCTTTATTATTATTTAAAAAGAGAATTGCAACATCGTAAAAACGCGTCTCGAACCACGTCACATCAATGTACCGGTGGTTGTTGACACATCTCGACTCCGTTGAGAATTGGATTTGGGTCACATAAATGTGCACCCGAGTTTAGGGAGGTAGTATTATTAAAATACGTGCCTAAAGAGACTAACGCATTATTATTTTGGGGAAGGCCGTAAAATTCACTAAACGGCCCATCCCGAATTCTAAATGTTTTATTTTACCCATTTATTGAGGGCCCCGCAAAGTTGCATTTTTATTTGGCGAGGCTCATCTCATTTTTATTCAAGGATATCCTAAAGCGACTATGATTTTCTATTTATTTGTCTCGAAGAATAATGAAAAATCCTAATCAATTAGCATTAAAAGTTCGGGCTTCAAGTTCAAGTCCGGGTCCAAACAAAAGGAAACACCTTCTAGTTTGAACCCGCTACCTAACTTAAGATCCGTCGCCTGCCATTGTAAATATTAACAAACCAGCTACCATTTCGATCCAGTTCAACTTTAGCTTTATTAGATGAATTGGACTATTGGAATTAACTATGTGTAATACAAAGCCATTTTTTGAACTCTTTTTACGACTTGTTGAAAAATGCATCAATGCTTAAAAACTGACATCAGGCTAACATTAATCACTAACATTTGAGAGCTAACATTAGTTACTAACATTATTTACATTGCTATTTAAAATGATGTTATTTACTCAAGTGAACTCGCAATTTCAGAATTAGACCTATTAAACCAACATGCTGATTTCCATAAACTATTTGAACCTGTTTTGTGACATAAACTATTTGAAACTATTTCACGACTACTGAAAAAGAATTAAATATAGTATATTTCATAACTAGTAATCACCAACTAAGATTAATTACAATTGATATTCACATGTTTGTAGAAATAGATTTAATCAGTCCAGTTTATGCATTCCAAAGTCATTCTAATACATACTAGGAAATATCAAGTGAACTGCTGCTTATACATTAAATTAAACACAAAGAAACAGGGGAAATTCAGAAATCCATTCCAACAACTCTTTACTTCCTTTCCATTAAATTTGAGAGCTTTAGAACGTGTACCTGGATAATGGAAATACAAGAAGATGAAGGAGCAGTCAGCAACAGTAATAACACAACAATACAACAGCAACCCAACAGCAGCGATTCAAACCAAACTCGAAGCCCCGAAAGATTTGAAGAAAACCAAACAGGCTCGATAAAATAGCCCCAAAATAATACCAAAACTCAAGTTTGAACACAGGGACTGAAATGCAAGCAACCAGCTCTTCTTTTTAAGGTAAGAATGACCTTTCCTCACTCTCCAAAATTAAAATGCTTGACGGCTTTTGAACTCTCTCTGAACTTATAAAAAATGCTCTTAAGAATTCTCAAAATGTTGTCTAAGAACTCTTCAGACTCTCTTTCAATGCTTTTAGAAATATTCCCCAAACTCTCAACACTCTGTTTTTGTATTCAAACTTTTAACTCTTTTTTCTTCTTCTGCCCGTTCCCCCCTCCTTTTATGTCTCTACTCATCTCTATATTTAAACTCAAACTCTTCAACCCTTTTCAGCCCTCCTCCTTTATTTACAGCTGTAAGAAGGATCTTTTATTATTACCCCTAAGTTTCTTTTGCTTTCCAGCTTTTTAATATTCCTCCCCATGTGAACCCTTTTAGCTTTTTCATTATTATTCCCCTCTTTTTACTTTCCAGCCCCTTTTTCCTTTATTTACATCACTATGTCTTGTTCCCCACTACTCTTAAACAAATACAATAGTTTAATGATCCATTAGTACCTTACTGACAGCCATTCAAACTAAAGCATTTTTCAAGTTTTGACACCCCAAATTACCCCTGTGATGCCCTGAACAACTATTCTACCTCAAACCCCTGCGACCACATCAGCTATAACCATTTCCTAAATAAGAAACCTAATCACTGATTAACCTAAACTAATCCTTAATTAATGACTGAAAACAAATGAACTGACTCTAAACCAATAAACACATCAGCTATAACCAATTTAAACTTATCAGAATCAGTTAACGAATCAAGCTAGAAACTTAGTTTAGATCAAATATCATCAGAATGAAACCAATGATTTCGGGCAACATATATTGAACTATTAAGTTCAGATTGATTCACACAGATACAATGAATAAGCTAACCAATTCTAACCTAAACAAGAACAAATGAACACTAAACGAAACAAACTGAACTCATATGAAAAAACATGGTGAATAACAATGAGAAAGGGAAATTGGAACAATTTGAAACAAATGATACCAACAGGCTTATTTCAACACAAAATTAGAACAGAAAAGAAACAGGAGGGTAAACCTACTGGAATGAACCAAAAATTAAACTATTATCATGCTAATCTAACATTCAAGCATAACAGACTAATCGACGACACTTATTCAATCGATTACACAACTTATAACATATAACAATCGACAACAAACAGAAGCAATGATAAAATTGGACCAAATAAAAGGTCTGATGGAGAAAGAAAAGAGTAATTGATAAAAGATGAATTTGAACTCATCTTAAACAAACAAACAACAAAACATGAAAAACAAACAGAGAAACAGAAGAAATACCTCTGAACTCAGACCTATCTCTCACTCACTCTGCTCGTAACTCCGACTTGAGCCTTTTGGGGTAAAAACGGACTTTAATCGAGTGTTCTCAACTGAGAACACTCGACTAAAGTCGATTAGAACCCCCAATCTTTCCTCGGACTGCCTCTAGATTTGGTGTTATGGGTTGTTTGTTCGGTTTTGGATTTTAATAGTTCCGATGAGATTCGAACAAAACTGGGGTATGATTTGGGACTGGGGAGGTCTAGTGGTCAACGGGTGTAAGTTTGGGGTTGGGTAAACTAGGTTTTTTGGTCGGATTTTTCGATCTAAGATTCGAAGAGCTCTGTCATGATTCGAGGTTAAAGGGTATGGATTCGGAAAGAGGAAGGCATGGAGGTTCAGCGGTGTTATTTAGGTGGCCGGCGGCATCGTTGCCGCCGGGTTTCAGGCGAAGGTGTGGGGTGGCGGCTCTAGGGTTTCGAGGGATCGTTTGGTCTGTGGTTTGGGAGATGAAGAAGAGGGGTCGAGAAATGAGGGTGGGGGGTAAGGGGTTTAGGAGTTTGGTATATTGAGATGGTGAGATTAATGTGGTCCGTTGGATCAATGAAGATTGACGGTCCAAATTAGATCAGGGGTGCAAACTGGGCTGGTGATTGGACCGGGTAAAGGGGTGAAATTTGGGCCTGGTTTTGGTCAAAATAAAACGGCCCAGTTCCGATTTCTTTGGATTTTTCATTTCTTCCTTTTCTTTTAACTTCTTTTTAATTCCTAATTACCAAAAATTAAATTCCAAAAAATCTTAAATTAAATTATAGAACTTAAATTAACTTGTTAAAAACACAAATTAACTTCTATTACAACTATTAACACAATTAAACATCAATTACAAACAAAATCACACAATTGGACTAAAATACATATTTTTTGTGATTTTCGTTCTTTTAAAAACCAAATATGATTCAATTAATTCCTAATTGCAAAATTAATCCTAAATGTGCATGCAACATATATTTTGTATTTTTCCTTTAATAAAATGAAAACAAACATGCACAGACAAATACAGATAATTAACAACATGCCACAAAAAAACTCTCAAAATTTCGTATAAAGGAAAAATTATTTTATCTTGATTTCTTTTGGAGTAGTTCTTTGTGAAGCAAAAATCACGTGCTCACAGGAGTAGTTGCAGGACTTGTTTGAAAAAGGCTTCATTAGACCTAGTGTCTTGCATTGGGGTGCGCCAGTGTTGTTTGTTAAGAAGAAGGACCGATCGATGCGAATGTGTATAGATTACTGTTAGTTGAACAAGGTTACAATCATGAATAAGTATCCATTGCCGAGGATTGATGATTTGTTTGATCAGCTTCAGGGTGCCAAGGTATTTTCGAAGATTGACTTGTGATCTGGCTATCATCAGTTGAGGATTAGGGCATCCGATGTCCATAAGCAGCTTTCCGCACTCGGTACAGGCATTATGAGTTATTAGTGATGTCACTCGGGTTGACAAATGCCCTAGCAACTTTTATGGATTTGATGAACCGAGTGTTCAGGCCTTACTTGTATTTGTTTGTGATAGTCTTCATTGATGATATTTTGATCTATTCCCACAGCTTAGAGGATCACGAGCAACATCTGAGAGTGGTTCTTCAGACTTTGAGAGATAGTCAGTCGTATGCGAAGTTTTCGAAGTGTGAGTTCGGGTTGAGTTCAGATGCTTTCTTGGGTCATGTTGTTTCAACAGAGGGTATTCAGGTAGATCCAAAGAAGATATAGGCAGTCAAGGACTGACCTAGACCCGCATCAACTACAGAGATCCGGAGTTTCTTGGGGTTAGCAGGCTATTATCGTCGGTTTGTGGAGGGGTTTTCATCTATCGCAGCCCCGATGACCAGGTTAACCTAGAAGGGTGCTCAGTTTAGGTGGTCGGACGAGTGTGAGGCAAGCTTTCAGAAGCTCAAGAAAACTCTGACTACGACGCCAGTGTTGGTTTTGTCCACAGGTTCAGGGCCATATACAATTTATTGTAATACATCTCGTATTGGACTTGGTATGGTATTAATGCAGGATGACAAGGTCATTGCTTATCCTTTGCTTTAGTTGTAGATTAATGAGAAGAACTACCCGGTCCATGATTTGGAGTTAGCCGCCATTGTTCATGCGCTGATTGGAGGCATTATCTGTATGGCGTGGCATGTGAGGTGTTCATGGATCGCAAGAGTTTGCAATACTTATTCAAGCAGAAGGAGCTAAATTTGAGACAGAGAAGGTGGTTGGAGCTTTTAAAAGATTATGACATCACCATCTTATATCATCCGGGAAAGGCCAATGTGGTGGCCGATGCTTTGAGTAGGAAGTCAGCCAGTATGGGCAGTCTTGCATATATTCTGGTCGGTGAGAAACCACTTGCTCTGGATGTTCAGGCTTTGGCCAATCAGTTCATGAGGTTAGATGTTTCTGAGCCTAGCCGTGTATTAGCTTGCATAGTTGCTCGCTCTTCTGTATTGGAGCGTATCCGAGATCGGTAGTATGATGATCCTCATTTGTGTGTCCTTAGAGACACAGTGCAGCACAGAGGTGCCAAGCAGGTTACATTAGGAGATGATGGAGTTTTGAGGCTGTAAGGTCGAGTATGTGTGCCTAATATGGATGGGCTCCGGGAGTTGATTTTAGAGGAGGCCCATAGTTCCCGGTACTCTATTCAACCGGGCGCCACCAAGATGAATCATGATTTGTGACAACATTATTGGTGGAGCAAAATAAATAAGGACATTGTTGCATATGTGGCTCGGTGTTTGAATTGTCAGCAGGTTAAGTACTAGAATCATAGACCTAGTGGTCTATTCCAGAAGATTGATATTCCTGAGTGGAAGTGGGAGTGTATCACTATGGACTTCGTTGTTGGACTCCCACAGACTCAGAGAAAGTTCGATGCAGTGTGGGTTATTGTTGATGGGTTGACCAAGTCAACGCATTTCATTCCTGTGACAGTCTCCTATTCTTCCGAGAGGCTAGCTGAGATCTATATCTAGGAGATCGTTCGTCTTAATGGTGTGCCCGTGTCTATCATATCTGATCGAGGTACGCAGTTTACCTCACATTTCGAGAGAGCAGTTCAGCGTAAGTTGGGCACGCGTGTTGAGTTGAGCACAACATTTCATCCTCAAACGGACGGACAGTCTGAGCGCCTTATTCAGATTTTGGAGGATGTGCTCCGAGCTTGTGTCATTGACTTTGGAGGCTCGTGGGATCAGTTTTTGTTTTTAGCGGAGTTTGCCTACAACAACAGCTAACAGTTGAGTATCCAGATGGCTCCTTATGAGGCTTTGTATGGTAGGCGGTGTCAGTCTCCGGTTGGATGGTTTGAGCTGGGAGAGGCTTGACTGTTGGGTACGGATCTAGTGCAGGATGCCTTGGACAAGGTCAGGATCATTCAGGATAGGCTTTGTACAGCTCAGTCCAGGCAAAAGAGTTATGCCGACCATAAGGTTCGTGATTTCGCATTCATGGTCGGTGAACGGGTATTACTTCAGGTGTCGCCTATAAAGGGCGTGATGAGATTTGGGAAGAAGGGCAAGCTTAGCCCTAGGTTCATTGGCCCGTTTGAGATTCTTGATCAAGTGGGGGAGGTGGCTTATAGACTTGTGTTGCCACCGAGCTTATCAACCGTGCATCCAGTGTTTCATGTGTCCATGCTTCGGAAGTGTCACAACGATCCATCCCACGTGTTAGACTTCAGCAATATCCAGTTGGACAAGGACTTGTCATACGAGGAGGAGCCGGTAGCTATTCTAGACCAGCAGGTTCGTCAGTTGAGTTCAAAGAGTTTCCCTTTTGTTCATGTTCAGTGGAGAGGTCAGCCTGCTGAGGCATCGACCTGGGAGTCAGAGTCCGATATGCGAAGTCGTTATCCCCATATTTTTCCCAACTCAGGTACTTCCTTCTTATGTCCGTTCGAGGACGAACAATTGTTTTAGAGGTGGAAGATGTGATGACCCAAAAGGTCATCACTTGTTTTAGAAACAAATCCAGTGTTCCGAGGCCTAAATACCTCCTTTTTACCTTACCTTGATTTGCGTGCGTGGTCCAGACCTATATTCGGAAAGCCTTCTATGTGAAAAGATGAGAAATAGAAATTTCTATAGTTAAAAGAAAATTAATTTTGGTTGACTTTGGTCAATATTTTGAGCAAATGGACCCGGATCTGTGTTCCAACAATCCCGGGAGGTCCGCAGTAAAATATGGAACTTGGACATATACCCGGAAATGAATTTTGAGGTCTCAAGCCTTAGAAATCAATTTTTGAAAGAAATTATTTTGCTAAATTATCTAAGAAATGAAGAAAAGAATTAATACTTGAAACCATTGGTATCGGGCTCGTATTTTGGTTCTGGAGCCCAGTACAAACTTGTTATAGTATTTAAAAGATAACTGTGAAATTTGGTGAAAAACGAAGTTTATTTGATGTGAGTTGGACTTCCGATTGAAGAGTTATGAACTTTGAGTGTTCTTGATGAAAATGTTGAGTTTTGAGGTTTAATTCATGGTTTTACATGTTATTTTGATGATGTGATCACACGAGTAGGTCCATATGATGTTTTTGAATTAGTATGCACATTTGGTTTGAGGTCCCGAGGGCTCGGGTGAGTTTCGGGTAGGTTCCAGGATGTTTTAGGCTTAAAACATAGATGTCGCAGGTTAAGAGAAGTTGTAGATCTCAGAACCTGCCAGTGCAGTCTGCATTGATTTTGTGCTGCCGCGGAGGGCCTTTGCGGCCGCACTCGATTTTGTGCGGTCCGCGGCGAGGAAGAATCTGCAGGTTCACTGGTCTGACTTTGGAAGCCTATATCTTTTGATCTATAAGGAATTGTGAGATACTTCAAAAACGTTAGTCGTAGCCCTTCGTGTCTAGTTTTCAGAAAGTTAAAGAAATCACAATTTGGACATCAGTAGAGAAAGGTATGACCAAAATACTAAAGCATGTCACTACAGTCTTCGAAGTGAGCTCTGCGGCCGCACTCCTTTTTGTGCGGTCCGCGGAGGAGGTCTGAGAGGGGTATATTTAAACGGGATTTTCAGTTATTTTTCATTTTTCAAAACCCCAAAAACATAAGAGGCAATTTTTCAAACAACCTTTCTTCTCCAAAATATTAGTAAGTGATTACTAACTCATTTTCTTTACTCCTTAACTTCTTTTTACAAGATTTCATCCTAGAATCTAGGGTTTTCATGGTGGAATTGAAAATTTTGAGTAAAACCTAAGAATATTAAAATTTAGGGATTTAGGCCTCATATTGAGGTCGGATTCCAAAACCAATTATATATCCGGGCTCGGGGGTGAATGGGTAATCGGGTTTTTGTTCGAATTTCGGGTTTGGACCAAGCGGGTCCGGGGTCGATTTTTAATTTTTTGGGAAAAACTTTAGAAAACTTATTTCCATACATTACAATTGATTCATTTAGCACTTATTAATATTATTAAGTAACTTGTGGCTAGATATGAGCGAGTTGGTGGTGGAATCAAAAGGTAAAGCGATAGTTGAGGCTTGAATTGTGTTTGTGGCATCGAGGTAAGTGCTTGGTCTAACCTTAGCTTGAGGGATTAGGAGTTGTGTCTTATTTACTATGTGTTAATTGTAGAGTACGACGTATAGGCATGGTGACGAGTATCTATACATCAGTGTCAAGCATGCCCGTGAGTCTTGTATTGTAATTGTTGTGACTCCGTTTTGATTTGTTCATGCCTAGAATGTTGATTATCATTGTTGGTTCCCTTACCGGGATGTTATGGTTTATAATACTGTCTCCCTTACCGGGATGTTATTGTTATGACATTGTCTTCCTTGCCTTGATGTTATTGTTTACGATATTGTCTCCCTTGCTGGGATATTGTTGTGTACTTTTGTGCCCTTGCCAGGATCCTTTTGTAATCGATGTTGATTTGTAAATGGGAGCGGGTGGCACACCGCCACAAAGACATATGAAATGGGAGTGGGTTACATGCCTGCAACGAGACATATGAAATGGGAGCGGGTTGCACGCCTGCAACAAGATATATGAAATGGGAGCGGGTTGCACGCCTGCAACGAGATATATGAAATGGGAGCGGGTTACACACCAGCAATGAGATATATGAACTGGGATCGGGTTGCATGCCTGCAACGAGATATATGAAATGAGATCGGGTTGTACGCTTGCAACAAGATATATGAAATGGGGTCGGGTGGTACGCCGACACAGTAATATTTTAAATGGGATCGGGTTGCACGCCTGCAACAAGAAAGAGGTGAAAGTGAATACTGTGTTTGTTTTTCTTACTCTATTAGTAATTAAATTTTAGTTTCTTTGCATTCCTCTCTGGTATTCTGTTGTTATCTGATACTCCCCGCAACATGTTTCCCCCGCCCAACTTTAGTTGTAAATATCTGCTTCTATTTCCGATGTATATGATTTAACTACACAGGTTTATTTGGTAGTCTGGTCCTAGCCTCGTTACTACTTCGCTGAGGTTAAGCTAGGCGCTTACCAACACATGAGGTTGGTTATGCTGATATTACACTCTGCACTCTTTTGTGCAGATCCCAGTGTTGTAGACTTCAGACCGCAGTAAGATTGCTATTTTTTGTTCACCAGGCGACCCGAGGTAGTCCTGCAGGCGTTCGCAGGCCTTGGCGTCTACTTCTATCTACTATTCCTATTTCTTTCATGTATTTCCAGAGACAGTATTGTATTTATTTCATTCAGACCTTTAATTGTAGTACTCCTAGATAGTCTATGAAGTTGTGACACTAGTCTTGGGTAGATTTGTTATGAATTGGTATTAGCAGTATTATTAAAACTTTACAATGCAACCTTCCGCTTATTCAATTCTGTTGTTATCTAATTGTTGGCTCTTAACTGTTATCGGATTAAAAATACAAACAAGGTAAATAGTTCAGTTAGTTGGCTTGCCTAGATTTCACTGGTAGGCGTCATCACAAATCCCGAGGGTGGGAAATCCGGGTCGTAACAGGATCAATACTACTAACCAATGCGCGATCAACCAATTTGCCGGTGGAAATTTCATGACAACGCCATATGCGTAAGTTTGTAAGATCTTGGATGAAATTGCGGATACATTATCGGCATGGCAAAGTAGACCAAATGTTCCTCAAGGTGATCTAAAAGTGATTCACCTAGTAAAGAATTTCATGATCATGGGAAAGCAATTGCCAAGTTGACCACCACAATGAATCAATTAGCCAAGGCTCAACTTCAACAAGTGCAATGTCCTAAGCAAGTCAACGCAATGGACGGAGTTAGTATGATGGTAAATAAGAGAAGGAAAAAGGGTCCTCACGTGCAAAACCGTGTGAAAAATTATGTACAAGATGATAGTGGGTTTGATCAAGATGAATGTTACATTGAACAAGAGGAGGAAGTACAATATGTGAACAAATTTCAAGAGCAAAGAAACAACTCTCAAGTTCTGAATCAACAACAATGGCAACCTCAAGGTAACCAAGGGAATTGGAATTTTAGGAACCAAGGTAATTGGAATGATGGTAGCAACCAAGGGAATTGGAACAATCAAAACAATCAAGGAATCTGGAATGGTCAAAATAACCAGGGCAATTAGAGTTGGCAATAGTCAAGGATATTGGGGAGGCAACAACCAATGGGGATGGAACAATGTCCAAGGCAATCAGGGGTCAAGCTTTCAAAGGCCCCCGATGTATCAACAACTAAGCAACCTACCTCCTTATCCTTCACATGGTACAAGATCTTCCAACAATGAGGTAGGACAAATTGAGAATATGTTCAAACAAATGATGGAGAAGAATGCCGACTCCGATGCCCAACTAGCCTCTCACAACACTTCAATTCGCAATTTGGAAGTTCAATTGGGGCAAATCTCCCAAGCTTTTAACACTCGTCCTACGGGGGCACTACCAAGTGACACAGTGGTGAACCCAATGGGTGGGAAAAACACGGGTCATGCCATGGCTATTACTATAAGGAGTGGAAAAGGCGGGGATGCACCCACCTCAAGTCAAAGAAAACTTGTGGATGATGAGCAAGAGGTACAAGAAGATGAGATTCCGAACAATGAGGTGCAAGCAAATGATGAAGTGAGGATTGATATTGATGAAAATATGGAGGAATATCAAGAGTAAGTGAACCCATCTAGGGAGCACATTGTTGACATACCGGAACCGGTAGTGCAATAGGATAATGCACCAATGCCTAGGCCTCCTCCTTCATATCCTCAAATGCTTGCAAAGCAAAATGGCGAGAATCGATTAAAAAAGTTCATTGACATGATGAAGAGTCTATCTATTAATGTGCCATTGGTTGAGGCTTTGGAGTAAATGCCCGGTTATGCAAAGTTCATGAAGGACTTGATGACAAAGAAGCGGTCGATGAAATGCGAAGCTATAAAGACGACTCATCAAGTGAGTGCAATTGTGCATTCAATGGCTCCTAAATTGGAAGATCCCAACACTTTCACAATCCCTTGTACCATTGGAAGTGCAGAATTTGCTAAAGCTCTTTGTGATCTTGGGGCAAGTATCAGTTTGATGCCCTGTTCGGTGTTCAAGACTTTAGGAATTGGGCAACCAAGACCCACATCTATGAGATTACAAATAGCCGATTGTACAATGAAGAGACTATTGGGTATAGTTGATGATGTGTTGGTTCGTGTTGATAAACTCATTCTTCCGGCGGATTTTGTCATTCTTGATTGTGAGGTCGATTATGAGGTGCCAATTATTCTTGGGATATCTTTACTTGCTACGGGGAAGGCTCTAGTTGATGTTGAATCCAGAGAACATACCTTTCGGGTTGGTGTTGAAAATGTGGTTTTCCATGTGTGTAAGTCTATGAGGCACCCAATAGCAATGAGGTGTGTTATTTCGTGGATTTGGTGACCGATGTGATTTTGGATGAAACAAGTGTTGTGATGAATGTTGATGCTACATTGGAGGCCGTCTTGCTCAATGGTAATGATGAAGAAATAGAGGATTACGTGAAATGTGTGAACTCTTTGCAAGGGATGGGGTCGTACACTTATGAGCCCCGCAAATTGTCCTTGGATCTTGAGAATAGAACCACTCTTCCAACAAAACCTTCAATTGAGGAGCCTCCCATCTTGGAGTTGAATCCATTTCCTCCACATCTTCGGTATGAATTTCTTAGCCCTTCTTCTACTTTACCGATTATTCTTTCCTCTTGTTTGACTAATGTGCAGGTAGATTCCATATTGGCGGTGCTGCAAAAGAAGAAGAAGTATATTTGATGGACATTGGAAGATATCCGGGGAATAAGCCCCACATTTTGCATGCACAGATTAACTCGGAGGAAGGTGCCAAACCATATATTGAACATCAAAGGAGACTCAATGAAGCCATGCAATAGGTTATTAAAAAAGAGATCATCAAGTGGTTGGATGCCGGGGTTGTGTACCCCATTTTTGATAGTTCGTGGACTTCTCTAGTTCAATGTGTCCCAAAGAAAGAAGGCATGAAGGTTGTCACCAATGATAAGAATGAGTTGATTCTTACAAGAACGGTGACCAAGTGGAGAGTGTGTATGGACTATCGCAAGCTCAACAAAGTCACAAGGAAGGATCATTTCCCACTTCCCTTCCTAGATCAAATGCTTGATAGATTGGCCGGCCATGTTTTCTATTATTTTCTTGATGGGTATTCCGACTACAATAAAATTCTTATTGCTCTAGAGGATCAAGAGAAAACTACTTTCACATGTATGATGGCTATCTTCACGGACATGGTGGAGTATTACCTTGAAGTCTTCATGGATGACTTTTTGGTGGTCGGAATTTCTTCTGATTATTGTTTAGCAAACTTGGACAAAGTGTTGGCAAGATATAAAGAAACAATCTTGGTGTTCAATTGGGAGAAGTATTATTTCATGGTTGAGGAAGGCATTGTCCTTCGCCAAAAGATCTCAAAGAATGGCATTGAACTCGACAAGGCAAAGATTGAGGTGATTTCTAAACTTCCACCTCCAACTTCGGTGAAAGGTGTGCAGAGTTTCTTAGACCACACGGGATTTTACCGGTGTTTCATTTAGGATTTCTCAAAAGTGGTGAACCCGTTGTGCAAGCTTCTGGAGAAAGATGCCAAGTTTCATTTCAATGATGATTTCATGAGAGCCTTTGAGTTGCAAAAGCTCAAGTTGACTACTACTCCCATCATCACCACTCCAAATTGAAGTGTTTCTTTTGAGCTCATGTGCGATGCAAGTGATGTAGTGGTAGGGGTTGTTTTGGAGCAATGCATCAACAAGATCTTTCATCCAGTTTATTATGCAAGCAAGACCATGAATAGTGCCTAAGTCAACTACACCGTTACAAAGAAAGAGTTTCTTGCCATTGCGTTTGCTAATGAGAAATTTCGCCCATACTTGATGGGTGCAAAAGTGATTGTTCAGGATCATGCGACATTCCGCTATCTTATGAGCAAGAAAGATTCCAAAGCCCGGTTGATGAGATGGGTACTTTTGTTGCAAGAGTTTGATATAGACATCCAAGATCTAAAAGGGAGTGAAAACCAAGTGGCAGACCACTTGTCGCGTTTGGAGGAGGAGGGAGGTTGCATGATGGCCTTGAAATCAATGACTTTTTCCTCGATGAACAACTCTTGGCTATTTCTATCAAATAGGTGCCATAGTTCGTGAATCTAGCTGACTATCTTGTGAGTGGTATCATTCCGGTTGAGTTCTCTTCTGTAACGACCCGACCTGTCGTTTTTAGCATTTCCATCCCATTCAGCTATCTGAAGTCTTAAGTAGTGTCGTTTTGTGTATTATTACTTGCGAGAGGGGTCAAGTTTTGTTTTTAGATGATTCAAAATTTAACTAAAAGAACAATCCATATTTTTGAAGCTTAAGTTGAATAAATGGACCGGATGGTCAAATATGTGTAAATTACCCTCATAATAGATTTTTGATGATTCCAATAGCTCCGTTTGGTGATTTTGGACTTAGGAGCGGGTCCGGAATTCGTTTTGGAAGTCTATAGTTAAATTAGACTTGAAATGGCGAAAATAAGAAATTTAAGTTTGAAAGTTTGACCGGGGGTTGACTTTTTGATATCGAGGTCGGAATCCCGTTCTGAAAATTTTAATAGCTTCGTTATGTCATTTATGACTTGTGTGCAAAATTTGAGGTCATTCGGACTTGATTTGATAGGCTTCGGCATCAAATATAGAAGTTGAAAGTTTTTAGTTTCGTTAGGATTGAATTGAGGTGTGATTCACGGTATTAGCATTATTTGATATGATTTGAGGTTTCGACTAAATTCGTATGATGTTTTAGGATTGGTTTTTGGGATTTTCTGACAGGAGAATAGGCCTAGTTACAAAGGAAACTCTGGCGAAATTTTTGAAAATTGTGGGAGTTAGTAAAATTAGGGAAATTGAAATATGCGAAAGAAAAGATAAGTTATGTTATGCGTTTGGGGGCGGACTCTACTTCTCATCCACGGACTATTAACATGACAGATACCAATTGGATATGATATCAAGTGTACGAAACATACTATAAGTGATATGAGGTCTTAGCAGGGTCCTAAGTCTAAGCCAAGTTGGAAAATTACATAATAGACTAAAGTTGCAAATGAGTACGCGAAAGACATCACTTTGGACGAGCATATCTACATGGATATAATGGGTTGTATGATTCACATCCTATCAAATTAAATATCTTTGAGTCTAGTTTCCAACGTATCAAACCGTTTGTCATTTGGAGGTGTATACAGAAAGTTATGACTATTTTACTGGACCTGTGACATATGCGCGCCCAGGTGCGCGGCGGCCGCGCATATTCGAAAGTTTCTGCCTTGTGAGCGCGGCCTGAGCGCGACCGCACTCGTAAAATCTCTATAATACCCATGGACAGTGTATAAACCGAAGGGATCCGAAACTTCTTCCATTTTTGGTCATTCAAGCACTAATTTGGGCGATTCCAAAAGGGGTTTTCACGATTTCGACTTGGATAAGTGTTCTATCTCCGGAAGTGATTACATTTCATGAATCTACATCAATATTCATCGTTTAATAAGGATATAAATGGAAGAAATTGGAATTTTTGCAAATTCAAAAATGAAAAATTAAGATTTGGAGATCGAGTTTTTGTCGGAATTTTATAATTTTGGTATGGCTGAACTCGTATCGGAATGGGTTGTCGAATTTTATGAGTTTCGCTGGATTCCGAGACGTGGGCCCCAAGGGCGAATTTTGAGTGCAATTTCAGATTTTTAATGAAAAATGTAGAGTTTCATAGGGTATTAATTCCTACAAATGGTATTGATTGAATCAAATTATTTATGGCTAGATTTGAGGCATTCAGAGGCCGATTTGAGAGTCAAAGGCATTGCGGAGTAGGATTTTGCTCGGATTGAGGCAAGTAACGGTTATAAATTTGGTCCTAAGGGTATGAAACCCCGGACGTTGTGTCGTATGACTATTTTGGAGGTGACGCACATGCTAGGTGACGGGCTTGTGGGCGTGCACCGTAGGGATTGTGACTTGGTCCGTCCCCCGAGACTATGGAATCAATTGGCCTACTGTTTAATACATGTTCCCTATGTTTTCATAGAAATTGATTGTACTTCATGTTAGAAATCATGTTTAGGACTTATGTGATCACTGTTGAGACCTGAGAGGTCGTGTACTTGCTGAATTAGCTGCTAATTGTTGTTTTGTACTCAGTCATAGCTTTTCTTGCTCATTATGCCTCTGTCTCTTGCTGTTCATTGTTGATACATCATATTACTTCTATTTGAGCTATTTATATGATTTCTGAGAGTCCGAGAGACTAGAGATATTGATGACTGAGTAAGGCCAAGGGCCTAGTTGTGAGATATTGACACTATAGCACGTGAGTTGTCCGTGCGGATCCAGATATTGATACTCTAGCACGTGAGTTTTCCGTGCGAATCCAGATATTATATTATAGCACGTGAGTTGTCCATCCAGATTATAGCGCTTGGGCTGAAGGAGCCCCTCCAAGAGTCTGTACACCCCTAGTGAGCGCAGGTATATGATAGCATGTGAGTTGTCCGTATAGCATGGGAGTTGTCCGTTGCAGTTTATAGCGCTTGGGTAGAAGGAGCCCCTCCGGAGTCTGCACACCCCCAGTAAGCACAGGTACCTATTGAGTATGATTATTGAGGGTTGAGAGCCTAGTGATTGAGGTGTTGAGATGAGCTGAGTGACTGTTGCCTTGAGAGGCCATATCTATTTTCAGTTAATTGCTACACTTAGTTGCTATTTGTCCTTGTCGTACATATTTTTAGAATATTTGATATCTGGTTTATTTGAGTACACACTGATGAGACAAACTGTTATTTGAAAGTATGACTACTCTTATTTGAAAGTTATTGAGAGAACTGTATTTGCATAGCTCACCACTACTCTCAGTTCCTTATTTATTTCTGTTACTTACTGAGTTGGTGTACTCACGTTACCCCCTTGTACCTCGTGTGCAGATCCAGACACTTCTGTTCACGGCAGTTACTGATTGAGGAGTCAGACTCAGGAAACTATTGAGGTAGTTGCATGGCGTTCTCTGACCTTGACTCTCCTTTCTTTTCATATTGTATTGTTCTATATCTTCAGACAGTGTTTTATCAGTCGTATGTTGTTATCATTTAGATGCTCATGCACTTAGTGACACCAGGTTTTGGGGATGGATTGTATAGTAATTTTGGAGTTATATTCTATTTTTTAAATAAAGATTTCTTTAATATTAACTGCTTCCGCCTTTATTTAAAAGTTCTATTGTGTTGAGATATCGAGTTGAGGCTTTCCTAGTTCCACGATAGGCGCCATCACAACAGGTGAGATTTTGGGTCGTGACAAGCTGGTATCAGAGCACTAGGTTACATAGGTCTCACGAGTCATGAGCAGGTTTAGTAGAGTCTTGCGGATCGGTACGAAGACGTCTGTACTTATCTTCAAGAGGCTGCAAAACCCTTTAGGAAATTCCACATTCTTGAATTCTTATCGCGCGACATTGATTAAACTTGAAACATAATTCCTTGAACTCCTTCCATGCATTCGTGTGCGCACATGAGCGCTCGGTATCGACTTTTGACGGTTTGGGATTCCATGAATGATACACGAAAGGTGATTAGTGTATGATGATGGTCCAGTCTGGGAGACTTGAGTCCAGGTGTAGACCGCAGCTAGGGTTCGGTAGTTTCAGTATGAAAACTTGTGCATTGGACTTATGTGTCGATAGTGTTCTTATGAGTTGAAATTGTGGCTCGATGAGCGGTTAAATGGCTATATGATGAGTAGGAGGTGAATACGGGATGTGTTCAAATGGTTGGAGTGTGATGAGAGGAGTTGCTTGAAATGTATTGATTGATTTACCGTCTTGAGTTATGGGTCTATTGAAGGATCTTTCACGGGATGTACGTGTGGAACAAATTAATTCTCATGAATTGTAAATGAGTTCAGACTTAGGGACATTAAATAATGCGTAGTAATTGTGTTTGCTAAAAGAGTATAGAAAAATGCCAACTTGAGGCTAAGCAGGCGAGTTATCACTCACAGAATAACCTATAGAGGTGTGATCTTTACAATTTTGTGTGGAGAATTTTTTTTCTTTATTACCGGTAGGGTAGTGGTATTGGGATTTGAACTTGAATTAGTCAAGAAAGTTGACCTAACTATTACAAGAATGAAGGTGAGCTTTGTGGACGATTTGAGAAAACATATAGGTTGTGTTGCATGAGCATGTGAAGAATTTAGTTAAGTCTCACCGTGGTGTTATGACAGTAAATGAATATGGGTATAGAATATTATTTAAAGTTTTGATCTATGACTTTGAGCCAAGTGGGGGAGCTTGATATTGACAATTCGATTTTGATAGTTATATGTTAAATTTAGGTTTTGGTTCGAAACATACTCGTGGGTTAGTTATGACCTGTAGAGGTTGAGATCGGGAAAGACTAGAATAATGAAATTCCTGAATACGGGTCATATTGCGCTTTATGAGTATATTAAAATCATGGGATGATTAAGTTATTAATTGTGAAGAATGTAATGCGCATGGAACGTGAATGCGACCAGTGGTGTTAAGGCAGGGTTACTTCTTTAAGTGTTATTGTGCTAATGAGACATGTGTCATTTGTCCTATTTGGGCGGTGCAATTTAGATTTAAGCAGAGTAGATGACTCTTGAAAGAATTCTTATGGATTCAGAAATGTATATGTAGCAATTGAAATTTTTCGGATTCGTATACCACTGGAATCAATTATTTGCATTGGATGGTATTGAAACTTGCGGTAATTATGTATGACTCCGGGTTCTACATTCCAGTGTAAGGGAGGTAAGAGAATGATTTTAAATTCACATAAGGTACTTTCAGAGTGGGCGTTTCAGTTGCGATACTTACGGGGGTGCTTAAGAAGAATACAATGGTTTATGAGCCTTAGGGCGGTGTGGTTTATTCTAAAGTTTGTGGGGAAATTTTTAGTTAAGGATATTAGTGTACTAGAAGGGAAACATATAAATTTAGAGGTAATTCGAAGGGAACTCAGAGAATTAGGACAGCTTGGTAGTAGGTTGGATCGGAATGATGATGGATATGATCGGTTCTTGCGTGCTTATGATGCGGTGGGTTTTTACAGATGTTTTGGTGGCAATATTCTTGGGTTTGGTAACCTATGTGGCTTGGTCGAGTTAGAGGAAGTTATTTTTGATATCTTGATTATGTGCAAATAGATTTCAAAGTGTTTAAGCCGGATATTTTCTACCGGTATGAGGAACGCGTGGTGTATTGTGGTTTCCTCCTGGAAGGGAGCAGATGGAATATTTTTAACTAATCGAGTATGTATTCTACTGGTGACTCAGAGTTGATATGAAATGCTCGTACTTTTCGTATGATGGCCTAATAGGGGTGGTGTGTCATGTGGGATTGAGAATTGCATGTATAAGGTGGTAGTTCGGTTTTGAAGAAAAAGACACAAATTTTGGACATTATGGACAATTTTAGATATATAGATCAATGTTATTACTGATTGATATTTCCTGAGAATGGGTGTGCATTTCAGAAGGGACATTCTATTTTGACTTACAGATGTTTCATTGTTATTGTAGTACTCACTTGGATGATAGACTGCAGATATTCAAATTATTGCTATGTGGAACGGAATAATTTTAGAAGTATTTTAGTGGGATGATCATGTATGAGGGATGTTTTAGTGATTTGAGTATTGGAGTTGGGATCAATTACGGTGATTCAAGTGTTCTATGAATTTGGAGACTAGGAGTCCCCAGAAGTATACTATTTCGGGAATTGCAGCATGCTTGATGTAAGTAGTTTATTTAAACCCAGCGGAGGCACTAGTTCCGCTAATTGATTGTTATAGCTACTCGTTGTGAGTGCGCACATACGTGAAGTTTGAACCCATGTGCAAGAATCGAGGTAATTATTCATGCTCGGGAAGAAGCTTAGGCTATGATATGCCTAGAGTTAACTGTTAAGCTTAAAGTTATAATGTTTCTCGCACTCGTACCTTTGTTGAGAACTATCTTGGCTATACTTGAGGCTAATTTATAGAATAAACTTGGTTGTTGCTAATTCTACGTTAACTTGCTGATTTGAGTTGTGATAGCTCAATTTGCTCATGCCTACAGTATAGCTTGTTATTTATGCCAATCTAGGAGCATGAGAATCTTATTTCATTTAGCATGTACGTGCGTACTTTTTGGATTGCTCCTATATGATATACTTGGACGGGAGGCCTATGACCATGACATGTGGATTATATTATTGGCAACTGAGTTACTCGTACGGTTGTTATTAATGTGATCAATAGGAGAGCTCGTTACTATTATTAGATTCATATGTCTTGGTTATACTATGAATGATGAGCTCATAACATTGCGGTTGTGGTGATGAATTGCAAAACGTTTCTCTTCTTTGAGACATTTTCCATTTTTGGGTGCTCGAATTACACAGTTAAGGCTTGAGTTATAATGGTGTGGAAATCGCATCTCATTGACCGTCTATCAGATTAATTTCTTCCTTCCTCTACATGCTATGATATTTTCTGATCAGGGCAATTTGAGAAAAAATATGTGCATGCACACACATATGGTCTTCTCACATAAATTGATTTGTTAGTTTTAAATAATTTTCTGTGCTGGAAAGGCAGGATTACACCAAAATAGCTGGAATAGTTGTGTTTGGTGATATAAGATCAATGGACCTAGAATGGGTACTATGATGTTTGATTACAACGTACTAAAAAAAAAATTAGAATTCAGCATAAACAATTGGCTATGGTACTTGTTAAGTGAGAGAAAGCTCCATGACATGTTGATCTAGTGAAGGGTTATGAGGACCTGTATGTTTCTTTCATTTTCGGTGATGTAAGAAGGTTTTAGAACGAGGTCGTCGTTGATATGAGGTTTATTGCCGGCATCGGGTTAATTTGAGCAACTACTGTAATTAAAAAAAAAGCATTGCTACGAGCATTGAGATATGTGGTATTTGAGTTGGAGTATTTGAGTTATGGTTACAACTTGGTACAACTTGTTCAAAATTATACAGTGTATAGATGTGAGGTTCAAATCTTGTAGGAAATTTTGGAGGTTGGAAATTTGGATTCTAAGGCTTATAGGGCAGGTTGAATTAATAAATTTAGTTATGTGGATTTATCAGACCTAGATATGATAGGGTGATGTGGGATCACCCTCGGGTATGTACATGGTAAGGCTACACGTCGGTTTTATGGCATTGGGAACAACTCTTGGTACATTCGAGGACGAACACGTGTTTAAGTGAGGGAAGATGTAACGACCTGACCTGTCATTTTTAGCATTTCCATCCCATTCAGCTATTTGAAGTCTTAATTAGCGTCCTTTTGTGTATTAGTTCTTGCGAGAGTGGTCAAGTTTTGTTTTCAGATGATTCAAAAATTAACTGAAAGAACAATCCATGTTTTGGAAGCTTAAGTTGAATAAAAGGACCAGATGGTAAAATATGTGTAAATTACCCCGGAATAGATTTTTGATGATTCCAATAGCTCTGTATGGTGATTTTGGATTTAGGAGCGTGTCCGGAATTAGTTTTGGAAGTCTATAGTTAAATTAGGCTTGAAATGGCGAAAATAAGAAATTTAAGTTTGGAAATTTGATCGAGGGGTTGACTTTTTGATATCGGGGTCGGAATCCCGTTCTGAAAATTTTCATAGTTTCGTTATGTCATTTATGACTTCTGTGCAAAATTTGAAGTCATTCGGACTTGATTTGATAGGCTTCAGTATCGAATATAGAAGTTGAAAGTTCTTAGTTTCGTTAGGCTTGAATTGGGTTGTGATTCACGGTTTTAGCATTATTTTATATGATTTGAGGTTTCGACTAAATTCTTATGATGTTTTAGGATTAGTTTCTGGGATTCTCTGACAGGAGGATAGGCCTAGTTACAAAGGGAATTCTGGCGAAATTTTTGGAAATTTTGGGAGTTAGTAAAATTCGGGAAATTGAAATATGCGAAAGAAAAGATAAGTTATGTTATGCGTTTGGGGGAGGACTCTACTTCTCATCCGAGGACTATTAACATGATGGATACCAATTGGATATGATATCAAGTGTACGAAACATACTATAAGTGATATGAGGTCTAAGGAAGGTCCTAAGTCTAAGCCAAGTTGCAAAATTACATAATAGACTAAAGTTGCAAATAAGTACGCGCAAGTCCTCACTTTGAACGAGCATATTTATATTGATATAAGGAGTTGTATGATCCACAACCTATCAAATTAAAGCTCTTTGAGTCTAGTTTCCAACTCATCAAACCGTTTGTCATTTGGAGGTGCATACAGAAAGTTATGACTATTTTAATAGACCTGTGTCATATGCGCGCCCAGGTGAGCGACGACCGTGCATATTCGAAAGTTTCTGCCTTGTGAGCGCAGCCGGAGCACGGCCGGAGCGTGACCGCGCTCATAAAATTGTTGTAATACCCCTGGACAGTGTATAAACCGAAGGGATCCAAAACTTCTTCCATTTTTGGTCATTCAAGCACGGATTTGGGCGATTCCAAAGGGGGTTTTCAAGATTTCGACTTGGGTAAGTGTTCTATCTCTGAAAGTGATTACATTTCAAGAATCTACATTAATATTCATCATTTAATTCGTATTTAAATGTAAGAAATTGGAATTTTTGCAAAACTTTTCAAAAATAAAAAATTACGATTTGGAGGTCGAGTTGTTGTCGGAATTTGGTAATTTTGGTATGGTTAACTCGTATCGGAATGGGTTGTCGGATTTTATGATTTTCGCCGGATTCCGAGACGTGGGCCCTACGGGCGAATTTTGAGTGCAATTTCGGATTTTTAATGGAAAATATAGAATTTTATAGGGAATTAATTCATATAAATGGTATTGATTGAATCGAATTGTTTATGGCTAGATTCGAGGCATTCGGAGGCTGATTTGAGAGGCAAAGGCATTGCGGAGTAGGATTTTGCTCGGATTGAGGTAAGTAACGGTTATAAATTTGGTCCTGAGGGTATGAAACCCCGGACATTGTGTTGTATGACTATTTTGGAGGTGACACACATGCTAGGTAATGGGCATGTGGGCATGCACCGTAGGGACTATGACTTGGTCCGTCCCGCGTTTTCATGCATGTTTACATGTTTCCTTTGTTTTCATAGAAATTGACTATACTTCATGTTAGAAATCATGTTTAGGCCTTATGTGATCACTGTTGAGACCTGAGAGGTCGTGTACTTGTTGAATTAGCTGCTAATTGTTGTTTTGTACTCAGTCATAGGCCTTATGTGATCACTCTTATTTGAGCTGTTTATATGATTTTTGAGAGTCCGAGAGATTGGAGATATTGATGACTGAGTAAGGCCGAGGGCCTAGTTGTGAGATATTGATGCTATAGCACGTGAGTTGTCTGTGCAGCATGTGAGTTATTCGTGTGGATCCAGATATTGATACTATAGCACGTGAGTTTTCCATACAGCACATGAGTTGTCCGTGCGGATCGAGATACTATATTATAGCATGTGAGTTGTTCGTGCAGCATGTGAGTTGTCCGTGCAGATTATAGCGATTGGGCTGAAGATGCCCCTCCAGGAGTCTGCACACCGCAAGTGAGCGCAGGTATATGATAGCTTGTGAGTTGTCCGTGCAGCACATGAGTTGTCCGTGCAGTTTATAGCGCTTGGACTGAAGGATCCCCTCTGGAGTCTGCACACCCCCCAGTGAGTGCAGGTACATATTGAGTATGATTATTGAGGGCTGAGAGCCGAGTGATTGAGGTGTTGAGATGAGCTGAGTGACTATTGCCTTAGAGAGGCCATATCTGTTTTTAGTTAATTGCAACACTTAGTTGCTATTTGTCTCTGTCGTACATATTTCTGGAATATTTGATATCTGGTTTATTTGAGTATGCACTGATGAGACTTAAATTGTTAAATTGAAAGTAAGACTACTCTTATTTGAAAGTTATTGAGATAACTGTATTTGCATAGCTCCTCACTACTCTCAGTTCCTTATTTATTTCTGTTACTTATTGAGTTGGTGTACTCACGTTACCCCTGTACCTCGTGTACAGATCCAGACACTTCTGGTCACGGCGGTTGCTGATTGAGGAGTCAGGCTCAAGAGACTATTGAGGTAGCTACATGGCGTTCGCTGACCTTGCCTCTCCTTTCCTTTCATGTTGTATTGTTCTATATCTTCAGACAGTGTTTTATCAGTCGTATGTTGTTATCATTTAGATGCTCATGCACTTAGTGACACCAGGTTTTGGGGATGGATTGTATAGTAATTTTGGAGTTATATTCTATTTTTTAAATAAAGATTTCTTTAATATTAACTGCTTCCGCCTTTATTTAAAAGTTCTATTGTGTTGAGATATCGAGTTGAGGCTTTCCTAGTTCCACGATAGGCGCCATCACGATAGGTGAGATTTTGGGGCATCACATCTTCAAATCAAAGGAAGAAGCTCAAACGGGATTGTCAAGACTACTATTGGGATGAACCGTACCTTTTCCGGATTTGTACAAATGGAGTTATTAGAGATGATGTGTACCAAAGGAGGAACAAAGTGAAATTCTAGGGGTTTGTCATTCTTCGTCATATGGTGGTCACTATGGTGGAGTAAGAACGACGGCCAAAGTGTTAAGTTGCAGTTTCTATTGGCCCACTCTCTACAAGGATTCAAGTGATCTTGTCAAGCATTGTGATGAATGTCAAAGGGTCGGTGGAATCTCAAAGAAAAATGAAATGCCCCTGACAACCATGTTGGAGATTGATATTTTCGATGTGTGGGGTATTGACTTCATGGGTCCTTTTGTGAGTTCTTGTGAAAACACCTACATCTCGGTCGCGGTTGATTATGTGTCCAAATGGGTTGAGGTCGTTGTTTTGCCCAATAATGAAGAGAGAAGTGTGGTGCCGTTTTTGAAGAAGAACATTTTTACAGGATTTGGTACTCCAAGGGATATAATAAGTGATGGGGGATTGCATTCTTGCAAAAACGCTTTTGACACCTTACTCACCAAGTATGGTGTCACTCATAAAGTCATGACCCCTTATCATCCTCAAGCAAGCGGTCAAGTGGAAGTCTCCAACCGGGAGATAAAGAGCATTTTATCCAAAATAGTGAATGCACCAGACAGATTGGTCAAAGAAACTCAATGATGCTTTATAGGCTTATAGGACGGCTTACAAAACACCTATCGGAATGTCTCCATACCGGTTGGTATTCGGAAAAACTTGTCATCTTCCGGTGGAACTTGAGAACAAAGCCATGTGGGCTTTAAAGAAGTTAAATCTTGAGTGGGATGTCGCCGCCAACTTAAGGGTGGCACAGTTGAATGAGTTAGATGAGTTCTGATACCATGCATACACAAGTTCATCCTTATACAAGGAGAAGATAAAGTACCTCCATGACAAGTACATTCAGAATAAGGAGTTTAAAGAAGGTGATCATGTATTGTTGTTCAATTCTCAGTTACTGATGTTTCCGGGAAAGTTGATGTCTAAATGGAAAGGCCCATTCAAAGTTGTGGGTGTGACGCCTTTTGGTGCATTGGACTTGAAGAAGAAAAATGATGAGGGTTTTAGAGTCAATGGTGACCAAGTGAAGTATTATCTGGGACAAGTTGGTGATGGCCATGTCCTGGCAGTGATTCATTTCCAGTGATGATGGTAACCTGCATTGTGTCGCGACATTAAATCAGGCGCTTCTTGGGAGGCAACCCCATATTTCTATTTCTATTTCTTTTTCTTTTTCTTTTTTTACTTCTTTAGATAGGTATTGTTTTGTGCTAACTGATTTTGAAGTGTGTTATAGGAATGAGTATGCTTTATAGGGACAGTGCTCAGAAAAATTGCCTAAGTATGAAAAAAGTGCGGACTGCACATTTATTGTGAGAACCACACAATTTGGACTGCCACAACAAAAGAGGATCTGCATCCGCATGATTCTTGTGCGGACTGCACAACTGGTAATCAAGAATTGCACACTCTTTGAGTTTTCCTGTCAGAGAAATGGCCAAAGTACGACCGCACAATAAAATGTACGGTCCACACCAAAATCTATTGCCGCACTCAAAAGTGTGCGGCCCGCAGATCATCAAAGGGTAAATGTGTAACGGGTAAATGAGCGATGACCGCACATGAAATTGTGCGGCCGCATTTATCTCTTGAACCCTCGCCTAACTCGTTAAGTATAAATAGTGCTCTTCACCCTAATGTTGAGACTTTACACACTCTAAGAAATTAACACAAAGGCAAACACACTGCACTCAACTGATTGACTCACCTGACACTTAGTTCTTCATCTTTGATCCTTCCTTAACACCAGTTCATCACTGATATGTTCAATTCAACTTTAAAAATTTTCAGTTTTCTTAATTTTGTTGAAAATTAGTTTAGTTATTTTTAGACCAATTATCAAATTCATAATCAAGTGGGCTGTAATTGGTGTTGGGTAACGTCCTATCTGCTATATGGGGATGGGTATTTGGTTTTTCATGATTAATTGCTACTACCATGTCAAATTTGTGTGCAAAATTAGAAACCCCAAGTTTACTGTCCGATTAATTTTTGAATTGTGCAACCGCACAAGAAATTATGTGGTCCGCAGATAGTAGGCTAGGGCATTGGTGTAGCATGATTGTGCGGACCACACTTAAAAATGTGAGGTCCGCAGAAATTCAACTGCGGCCGCAGAAAAGTGTGTGCGTCCACAAACCAAGCAATTCTCCGTTTTCAGAGAGTTGTCGTTTTAGAGGTCCCAATATGCGGCCGCACTCAAAATTGTCTGGACAACATTTTAATTGTGCGGTCGTACTAAAAATATTGCGGACCGCATAATCACCACTGCAGCCGCACTTCCAAATTGTGCGGTCCGCACAAACCTATCTGCGGCCGCACCCAAATATGTGCGGACCGCACTTCCCTACCCTGCACATTGTTTTGTTCTGCAGCTGTCTGCTATTTTGAGATTGATCTACAACTAAGTCCTATTGCTATCTATTGCGGATAATGGTTAGATCTCGGAGTCGTGGTGATACTTCAAAGGGGAGGGGTGAACCCTCCCAAGGCCGAGGCAGGGGTAGCTTACCACTCTCCGTGCAAAGAGTTATAGCCAAGAAGGCGACAGCTGGGAGAGATCTAGAGCCTTATTAATCTAGTTCGTATGTCTCGTCTAGGGAAGCATCGAAGGGCAACTTCGTTCAAGATCAGCCTGATGTTCAATCACAACCATGACAGTCTTAAGGGGATTTCAGCTCCGAGATGAGCCTTCCACCTCAGCAAGCACTTCTGAGGGTCCTGAAGATGATATTCAGGGTTCAAAGTCCTCATTTACTCATGCCCCCGATGCACTAGCTACAGTTGATGATGATGATATTCTGGATGATGGTCGAGGGGGTGATACCAGAGTTTCTGGCCTTAAGAGGTCGAAGAACAAGGAAATTTGGGAAGATAAATTTGTGAGTCTGACTACATTAAACAAGTTCTGAGAGTGGTGGCCTTAGATATCGCTCATTCTTGAGCATCAGTTGTATTGAAATACTTGAATAGGTACAACTCAAATGTGGCAAGACAATTTCGAGAGAGAAAAGGGTAGACATGGTTCACTTAGAGTGTGGTGGATGCCAAGGAGCACTTGGTTCGGGAATTCTACGCCAATGTGGCACATATCAAAAAGGGGATCAAGGTGACTAAAGTGAGGAACTTAAAAGTTAGATTTGATTAGAGAACCTAGAACACATATTTGGGGCTCGAAGATGTGGAGCCGGTGCAATATTTGGAGAAGTTCCCACTGCGTGATGCAGCTCGCCCTTGGCTAGTTGAGATTTTGGCAGCTCCAAGACCACTACCACCATGGATAACAGCAGGGGTTCCTATTCAACGGAACATGCTGAACTTTGAAGCAAAAGGGTGGCAAACCTTTGTGTGCAGCCGACTAGACCCGTGTTAGAATGAAAACAATATCCCAATCTCAAGGGCAATTCTAGTGGCTTCCATCATGGCCGGGTACCTAATCAATGTGGCTTCCGTCATCTCGGCCAACATGTCTCTGGTTGGTAGGTGGGGTGACAACTCTTAACCTTATCCAAACACTATCACAGAGTATCCTACGGATGCGAGAGTAGAGTCCAAGGGTTTTGATAGGGTTTTGATACAAAGGTTCGGGTGAAGAAGCCCTTCACATGGTACTCTTTGAAGGACCCTAAGAACCTGAAGAACAAGGGTCAGCCGACTACTACCGTGGGCCAGTCTGATGAGCCTTCGGTGGTAGTTACAGATTCAGCTGACATTCCTATCACTGTAGTCGGCCCTTCTACAATTACAATTGTCATGCCTCCACTTCCATCTTTTGGGCCGTCAGCATCAGTTCCATTCACTTCTACTCTGAAGAAAGCGCATATGCCTGCTTATCCACTTTCTATGTTGTGAGTCTCCCAGACACTATCAAGCCTCAATAACTGGATGCAGACAGCTACTGTAAAGCATTCTGACCTATCCAGTGTTGTTGCAGCACAAACATATACCCCGGTACCCTAGATTCCTCCGACAGTGAAGGACACTTTGAAGAAGATATTGCAGAACCAGAAGACCACCATGGACACTTTGGTGGCACATGGGGGAGCAATTGAGGAGCTTGGTAAGAAGGTGAAGAAGATGAGGAAATCCCAGGTTTCAAAGAAATTAATTGACAGGTTGAGATGAGAGGTGACCAAGATAGTAGCCGCTGGAGACCTTCCGTTTGACTTGCTGATGTAGATAGCTCCAACAGTACTAGTAAACCCAGCAGCACCCTCAGCACCAGTGGCACCAGTTGGTCATATGAGGAGCCAGACCTCGCTGCCCACACTGTTGAGGCAGTGCAATAGATGTTCGCCAACCCTGCTACTCCACAAGTAGAGGATGATGAGATTCAGTTGGAGGAGCCTGAGGGCGGTGACGCTGCTATGGACACGAAGACCACATATGGAGTCCTCTTTACTCTTTCCTTTCCTTGTTTTTATTTTATTAAGTATTGGGGACAATACTTATTCTTAATCGGGGGGAGTTTATTTGATTTGTTATTTGACATTGGCTTGTAATAACTGATAATATTTTTCTTTTTCTTTTCATTATGTACATATTCTTCTCTCTCTATATTGATGTATATATTCTCTCTCATTTTTGTATATTCATTTATGCTTTCATTAGATTACTTTATAGCTTCTTTATTTTGTTTTCTTAATAGTCAATGTTTAGTCTAATAGCTTATTATTTACTTAAATAGCGTTTTTCTCTTAATGCCACGATTCTTTCCAAAGGTGGTTTTTGTGTGAACCGGGTGACTCTTCCCAACGATGGATGGCGTGACAGCCTTCTTAAGGGATTGAGTCCATTTTTGATGTTTAGGTAAGAATAGTAGTAATAATGAATAAGAGGACCTAATTGAGTCAGACTAGAAGAGTCAAGCATGCTTCACTTGGTACCAACATACTTAACTACATGCTTATGATTAAAAACAAGTTCTTGGAAAGAAATAGCTCTAGTTAGTGATCTTTCGACTCTTGTGTTGACTTAAGCAATCATCGAGTGGTTTAGTCGAACCATTAGTGATTTTCATTCTTGAATATGGTTGTTGTGGGCCCTCGACTCAATAATCTTTAGCAATCCAGTTGTGTGAGAGGTGAGATATTTTATTGCAAGTCAAAGTACTCATGCGAATGGTATAGAACTTGCCCTGATTGTGTTTCTAGGCGAAATTCTAAGTTTTGCTTGGCTTGAGAAGTGATTGTAGGCTCTCCTTGACCTGCTAGAAAAATTTTCATGTCCCACCAATGCTGTTATCCCTAGTCAACCCATTTGAGCCTAAACCTTTCTCATTTGATAGACATATTACAAGCCTTTACTTGTTTTGTAGTGATTCTCTCTTGGCACTCGAGCTTTCCTTAACACCCTTGAGAATAATTGGCTAAAACATAAGTTTGGAGGAGAGACGAGGAGGTTGAAAGTGGTATCAAGGCACAAAAAGAGAAAATAAATGAAGAAAAGGAAAGGAAAAGAAAAAGAAAAAAGAAATAAAGAACAAAAGAAAAATGCAAAAAGAAAGTGAATAAGTTGAAGAGTTGAAGGGATTCAAAGTAAAGCAACGATGCAAAACATGAAAAACCAAAGAAGGAGAAAATGAATATCATTACCAAGAAAGAGTGATGTTAAGTCTCTCTAGTTACCCTAAGGAGAAAGAAAATTCCTTAAAGAGTTGGCAAAAGATGAGCCACAAAAAGAAAATGGAGTGCTTAAGGAAAGATGAACTCGTTCTATTCCAACATATCCTACCTTAGTCCAAAAGCCTTCATTATATTCCAAAAAATACCTACCTGATTTCAAGCCGAGTGAACTTACATTAGTTGTGATTTACATGAGGGGGAAGCATATGATACTTAGAGCTGTACTTGTGACTTTCTTTTGAGAGAGATGAGCGAACTTTCCATAAATATTTGAATAGAGTGCTACATTCTTAAGTGAGATATGCTAATAGAGATTAGAGGATAAGGAGTTTGGGATCCACAATGACCTACATGAAAGAGCGAGCTTCCTTGATGAATAAAGTCAATTCTTGATGCTCAAGTGTCCCATTATAACTATCTGTGCTTAAAACTTCAAATCATTGCCTTGTTGATAATTCATAAATATTGTGGGTAATTGTTGGTCCCAATTGATGTGTGATTGATTCACCTTATATTAGCTGGAATAGATCTTAACTTGCGGAGGTGGAAATTACCTTATTTTCCTGAGGATGAGTAAAAGCTTAAGTTTGGAGGAGTTGATAAGTGGCGATTTTGACTGCTTATTAGCTCCTTTTAGCTTTCGTTTTGTCCAAAAGTATTAAATTATATTCTCGAAAATTGATGAAATATGCTTAATTGCAAGAGTATTGGAAAATGAGCCACTAAGATGAAATCCCACTCGCGCCCGCAAAATACGAAGGAAAATCTATCATAGTCCTAGTGCAAAGTGTGGACCACACATGAAATGTGCAGCCGTAGAAGCTAACCAAGAGCAGAAGTTCAGAATGTCATCATTTCTGGATCAAAGAAAATGCTGACCACACAATTATTATGCGGTCGTAGAAGTCAGCTACGTAGGTGCACTCAAAAAAGTGTGGTCCGCAGAAGAGCCCTGTGCAGTCGCACCAAGAATTGTGTGGACCGCAGAATATGAGAGATGCGACCGCATTCTAGATTTGTGGGGCCGCTAATTCAACTCTTGTCAAGACTAAAGCAAAGTGCGGACTGCACATGGACTTTTGCGGCCGCAGAACCTGTGAAAGGGCATTTTTGTCCAAAAATACAGCTTTGTATAATAGAATAGTTTTAAGAAATTAGGTCAAGTTTTGAATATTCAAAGTGTTGTAGCGGTTTCTTCTTACTTCTTTAGGCAACTTTATCTTATTTTGGTGATTTAACATTGGATTTTCATATTTTAATCTTTCAATATGAGTTTTGTTGTATTTTCTTATGTACCCACTATGAGTAGCTAGATTTTTAACTAAGGTTGTGACCCAACTCTACTATATAAACCTTATGAGTGATTAATTCTATGCTTGTTTATGAATGGTTGTTTGTTATTTAGCTAGGTTTATGCTTTAATTGTGAAATTAATGGCTGCAAATATTGATTTATGCCTATTTGACTTATTCTTTTTTTGAGAAAGAGAGACCTAGTCTAGGTTAACCTAGCTAATAAGGAATTGGGTCAATTGAGAGATTGATTAACTCAATTAAAGAGTTCAACCAAAAGATAGTAACAACCCGACTTGAGCTCTTATTAACCGATTTGGTAGATACCCATTTGGTCTTGAGAAAGTCAAATTGGGCAAAATCACTCTCTGACTGATAGGTATTGAGTGGGCAACCTAGTCTTGTGAGCTATAATACACTCCAGTCAACAAAACAGCATAAAAGTTTTTATCCCATTAGGCAAACACCTTGGTCATGGTCACAGCCCTAGGCCTTTTTATATCTTTGAAAAACATCTAAAAACAATATTCTCAAGTTTTATATCTTTAGAATTGCAATCCTTAGCATAAATTTTAGAAGTAAAAACAAAAAAATATTTGTGGAAGTGCAATCTAGATATATCACGTGTTCAATCCAAATATATACTACTTTATCCCATCTCATCTCCCTGTGGATTCGATCTCGACTCCTTGTAGGATTTTATTATTGCAAACGACTATGTCATACCTCATTAGAGGTGTGCATTTGGACGTGATCATGTGCATATTTGGTTTAGAGCCTCGAGGGCTCGGGTGAGTTTCAAATAGGCTATGGAGTGGTTTAGCCTTAGGAAGCTCCGCCGGTGTTCTGCAATTTCTGGTACTGGTCTCTGACCTCGCAATAACGAGATTAGTGTTTGCATTTGCGAACATCCAAAATCCTGTCATGCTCGCAAATGCGAGCAACTTCTTTGCATTTGCGAAGAGTACCTAAGTCATTAAGAGTTCGCATTTGCGATCAGGAGGTCACAATTGCGGGGACGCCAGGGTTCGCATTTGCGAACATTTCATTGCAAATGCGATGAAAGCAGAGGTGCGCAAACTTTGAAATTGCAAGGTGTTCTTCGCATTTGCGGGGGTTCGCAATTGCGAACCCCTGGTGGCAAATGCAATATCTTCAACTAAACAAATAGGAGTTAGACGAGAGTTTTGTTCATTCTTCAAATTTTTAAAACTAGAAAACCCTAGAGGGGATTTTTTAAACCAATCCATTGGTAAGTGATTCTAATCTATTTTCTTTTAATCTTTCACCACATTTCATAAGTTGTCAACCTAAAACCTAGTGTTTTCATGGTGGAAATTAGGGGTTAGGGTAGAATTAGGTATTTTTGTAAAATTCGGATTTAGACCTCAAATTGAGGTCGGATTCCAAAACAAATTACATAACTGGGCTCAGGGGTAAATGGGTAATCAGGTTTTGGTCCGGATTTCGGGTTTGGACCAAGCGAGCCTGTGAGTTGACTTTTGTTGACTTTTTCAATAATGACCTAAATTGAATCCTTTGCAATCGTGGGTAATTCCTAAGGCTTAATTTGAATCGTTTGATTGATAAATTGCTAGATTCTATTGGTTCGGAAGCTCGTTTGAAAGGCAAAGCTGTGATTGAGGGTAAGGGAGAGTGTTAATGAACGAAGGGTGATGCCATGCCGTATGTGAGTGTTAATGCACGAAGGGTGATGTCGTGCCATATTATGAGAGTTAATGCACGAAGGGTAATGTCGTGCCATATTATTTTTAATTCACGAAGTGTGATGTCGTGTCGTATCTATTGATTTGTGATGAAAGTGAGTGTAAAAGCATGAAGGGTGATGTTGTACAGTTATTATTATTTCACTATGAGGTTGAGAGTAAAAGCATGAAGGGTGATTCCGTGCAGTTTTATTCATTGTGTATCTCCCTGGATGGCAGAGAATGTTAACATCGTAATCTTTCAATAACTCAAGCCATCACCTATGTCGCAAATTCAACTCTTTTTGCTTCAAGATATATTGCAAGCTTTTATGATCTGTGAATATATCAACATGAACACCATAAAAATAATCCCGCCATATCTTAAGTGCATGGACAATCGCAGCTAACTCAAGGTCGTGGGTCAGATAATTCCGTTCGTGCTTCCTTAACTACCTTGAAACATACGTGATTACCTTCCCATGTTGCATCAGGACACATCCTAACCAACACTTGAGTCATCGCAATACATAGCATAGCTATCCGGGCCCTCTTAAAGTGCTAGAATTAGCGCTAAGGTCAACCTGTTCTTAAGCTCCTAAAAACTTTCCTCACAAGCCTCTGTCCACTAAAACTTAGTTGTTTTCTACGTCAACTTTATTAGTGGTGCTGTCTTGGGAATATCTTATTCCCAAACTCTGACCTGGTGGTACCCGACCACAAATCTATCTTTGAAAATCATCTAGCTCCCTGCAACTGATCAAACAAGTTGTCTATCCTTGGAAGTGGATACTTATTCTTAATAGTTACCTTGTTCAGTTGCCTATAATCGATACACATCCTTAGCAAGCCGTCTTTCTTCCATACAAATAATACCGGTGCACCCCAAGGTGAGGTATTGGGTATAATGAAACCTGTAAGCATGTGATTTTTGCCCCATATAAGAATTACTCCCAAAAATTCCAAAAAAGATAAAACAATTTTTTTTTTGTTTTTTGCTATTGTTGTGAATTTTGTGTTATTTTTCTTGTATTGTTTGCATTTGTCTGTGCATGTTTATTTGTTAAATTAATAAAAATACAAAAAATACATCACATTTGCATTTAGGATTTAAGTTTACAATTAGAAGTATGCATCGTTTGCATTTTTAGCATTCAATGTCAAATTGTGCAATTTTATTTTAATGGGTGTTTAATTATGTATGATAAATGTTGCTAGGAATTAGTTAGTATTTTTGATAAGTTAATTTAGTTTATAACTTAATTTAGAATTTTAGTTTTATTAATTAGAAAGTAAAAGAAAATAGAGCAAAAAATATAAAGAAAATCAGAATTGAGCCTCTTCTTCAATTTCAAACCACAGGCCCAAAGATACCCAACCTTCCACATGACCCGGTCCATTTCAACTTGGGTCTACCCGGTCCGCCCCATAACCCCAAATGACCTAACCCCTCCTAATATTCATTTCATTTCCTAAACCTAAACCAAAAAACCATCTGCGCCCCCTCTCTTTCTCTCCATCTTCTCCAAGCTTCCTCACGCCCCATCCATGGCTGCCCTTGCATCGTTTTCTTCGACACAAGCACACACACACACAGCTCCAAACCAAAAGCCAAGCAGGCTGCTTTCTTCTTCGTCGTCGAGCTCGAGCTCGAGCTCCCATGGCTGCCTTCTTCGTCGAGCTCCATGTTCGCTGCCTCCACAACTGCCTCCTGCTACGTCTAGCCATGGACGACACCAAACCACCACCATCATCTTCCTCCTCACGACCAGCTGCTCCACCAAGCAAGCAGCCATGAACACCCTCCACCATCTTCCTCCTCCAGATGAGCTCCATCCATGTCCGCCTATCGCAGCAGCAAAGACGTGAAGCAGTTCGTCGTCGCTCTGCCCCAAGCTCTACCGCTGTTGCTTCTTCTGCTTCACCATCCAAACACTGCTGTTGTTTCATCTTCTTCGTCTTCGTCGAGCTCGAGCTCGAGCTCCCATGGCTGCCTCCGCTCACCACTGCCCAAACCACCACCATTCTTCTGCTTCGTCCAGCTTCGTCCAGCATCTGCTTCTGCTGCGTTGTTGCTTCCTCGTCGAGCATCTAATCCAAAACCAAGGCTCCTCGCAACTGCTTTTTTCAAACGACACCAAATGACCATCTTCTTCGATGGTCCGTTCGTGATCGTCTTCGGCGTCGAGTTATTTTAGTGCGATAATTGTTTCCGGGCAGATTTGTGTTCGTTCGAGTTCATCATCGTTCCGATCCGGTTAGTTGGTTTAAGTTTCGTTTTTGTCCGTAATTTGTTTGATATTTTCGGATCTGAAATCAGATATGTTTGATATTAATTTCGTGTTTATCGTTTTGTTATTTTCTTCAGTTTGTTTAATTTTTTCTTGTTTATTTTTATGTAGAAATTGTTAGTTTAATTATAATGTTGTTAGTTTTAAGTTGAAGTTCAATTAATTATTTCTTCAGTTTGTTCTTATTAATTTAAAAGGATTTAGTTTTTAATATAGAAATATGTTAGTTTGATGACTGGAATCTTTTGTCTTGACTGTAATATTGTTAGATTTAGTTTGAATTTGTTGATTGAATTTGATTAAAATTGATTATAGTTGATATATTTTGGTTAATTGATTTAGGAGGATTGAATATAGCTGATGGGGGTAGAATGATAAATTGCAGTATTTTCAGGAGTAGAATGGTAATTTCAGTATTTTCAAGGGCATTTTCGGGATTTTAAAGGAGTCTTAAAAATAATTAATGAGTGTTATGTCCACTAAGTATTAAATAATATTTAAATAATATGTAGTGAGGGACAAGACATAAGTTAGTGGGGAGGTGATATATTTATTTAATATAATGGGGGACAAGACATAATGGAGTGGGGGAATAACTCTTTAGTTTAATATAGTGGGGGACAAGACACAAAATAGTGGGGAATAATTCATTTGTTTAAGGTAGTGGGGAACAAAGCATGCAATCATGAGAATATTTCGGTTGAGTGGTTCAAGACAAGAGTCTTGTTATAAATAGAGTCATTCTTTGACACAAAAAGAGAGACTTTTAGGTGGAGAAAAAAGAGACTTTTGGGGAGAGACTTAGAGGATAGAAGGATAGAAGAAGAAAAAAGAAAGTTGAGAGAGTTGACTGAATCTTGAGAAATCAGAATTTGAGAGCAAAAGAGAAAAAACAAGTTGAACTTTTGCTTGAATAATTTCAGGCTGTTTTTTCCTTGAGTGTTATTTAAAAATCAGTAAACTATTGCATCTTGTATCCGTCTCTCTTCTGCTTTGACTACGATTGCATTCTAGTACTGCTGGTTTTTTAATCTGTTACTGGGTTATTCTACTAGTCGTTACTGGTTTTGCTGTGTTGCTGAACCTGTTTGTTGCTGTGTATTTACACTACTGCTGCTTCCACTAATCTTCATCTTCTTTCCTTGCTTTCCAAATACCAGGTACACAAACTGATACACTGGTACATCTTGTAAGCTACCCGAAGCATGAATGCAAAAAGTGGGAAAGATTTGAAGCTGTAGTTTAATGTAGTCTTTTCTTTCCTTTACTGTTTGTATTTAGAACATTCTATGCGCTGCCCATGTAAACTCTTTAAACGACTCACTTTCGAAACTCAACTATAATAACTCGTGAGCATGTAAATAAGTTAGAACTCTTTTTCTTTCATTATAGAGACGAACGAAATAGAAAACGTAGTCACTATAGGTCGATCCTTTTAAAATAAAAATGAGGCATGCCTTGCCAAACAAAAATGCAAATTGTGGGGCCCTCAATAATTGGTCATAATAAAATACTTAGAATTTGGGATGGACGGTTTAGTGAATTTCACTGCCTTCCCCAAAGATAATAACGCATTAGACTCTTTAGGTTCGATTTAATTAAATTACATTCTTAAATTCGGGTGCGTATTTATGTGACCCAAATCCAAATCTCAACGGAGTCGGAATGTATTAACAACCACGGGCGCATTGATTGCGACGTGGTTCGAAATGCATTTTCACGACGTTGCAATTCCATAAAAAATAAATAATAATAAAAGCGGTTTAAACCTAGTAAAAGCACACAAGTTATAACATGTATTAAAATCAGATATTTAGCCATTATAACAATTTAAGCGACCGTGCTAGAACCACGGGATCCGTGGGTGCCTAACACCTTCCCTCGCGTCAACAGAATTCCTTACTTAGAATTTCTGGTTCGCAGACTTCATTTGGAAAGTCGAATATTTTCCTCGAATTGGGATTCAAGATAAACCGGTGACTTGGGATACCAAAAGTCAAACCTTTCCCAAGTGGCGACTCTGAATTAAATAAATAATCTCATTTCGAATATTGTCACTTAAATTGGAAAAACTACCTCACGCATTTATCCTTCGGGGTAGGCGCGCAAAAAGGAGGTGTGACAGCTCTGGCGACTCTGCTGGGGACGAACCCAGAATCTCTGGTTCAGGGTTCAAGAATTCGAGCTTAGAATAATTGTTATATTTGGCTTTATTATCTGATCTTTATTACATGTTTGGGCATAAGGTGTTAAATGTTGTCTTTTACCGCTTTGATATTATCTGAACTATATATAAATTGTGCCGAAACCCTTCTCTTCTCATCTTCAGGGATGTGCTTGCTGGTCGAGACTCCCTATTCTGTTAGTGTCATACCCTGAAATAAGAAAGAGGCCGGACAAGTTACAAAGCCTGACGATCTCGCGGGTCCCCGGTACGTAGCCCCCTCCTCGACTCGAGTTGTCTGCTCGGGTACACAGTCTAGAATAAATACCCAGGTTACGACCTAGAATAACTCAGCTTCATGCCGGATCCCTAGTAGGAACGTTTGTTTGCATCATGTGCATTTGACTTTGGAGGCTCAACACAGGGGTTGGGTCTGTCTAGGACAGATGTACCAAAATGACAAAAGACCATCCTGATGCATCCAACTTGCTATTTGTGCATTTGTTTGTTTTGGACTTGCATGCCGACCGGTCTTTGAATGTCTTGAGGAAAGGGAGATAGAGGTAGTTAATCGCCTGCTTTGAAAAAAAAAATCAACGTCCAAATAGTGTTAAAACTCTGCCGAATTTTTGAAGAAAAAAAAAAGAGTTTTGTTTACGAAAAATGGTTTTGTTTGCCAATGGAAAAAGAGTCCTGTTTTTCAAAACAAGTTTGTTTTATGGACCGAACTACGCGGGTCTGATTCTCACCGGATGTGAGATACGTAGGCAAACCTCATCGGTTCCGGCCTATAATTTTCAAAAAATCAAAAAATATTTTCCTTTACTTCCTCTCTAGAAAAGTTGTTTTTTAACCCCAATTTTCAAAAAATAATCCAAAAAATATTTTTCTTCTAGTCCCTTCTTTGAAATATTTCCTTAAAAAATTTTAAAGAACAAAAAAAGTAGTTTTTAAACTCAAAAAAAATGGTTTCCTTCTTTCTAATATCTTTCATACAAAAAAAATCAATAAAAATCAAAATCTAAAATACGGGATTCCTTCATTCTGAAGTATTTTTCAAAAACTCCAAAAAAGTATCAGAAACAAAAATCCAGAAAAAATTGCTCTTTAGCTGTCTTTATTTTGTAAATATCCATAAAAACTTTGAAAATATGAGTCCAAAAATATTTTCGCTTTTCTTTAGAAGTGCTTTTGTAAATAAATAAAAACAACTCAAAAATCCAAAATATTTTCTTAAAAGTGCCTCTTTCGAAAATTAAGAGGCGACAACCAAAATCGAAAGAAAATATTTTCTTTCTTATTTAGAAAAAGAGAGAACAAATGAAAATTCAAACAAAAATATTTTTTTTTTTTACTTCTAAAATTCTCAAAGTTCCAATCAAAAGAAAAGGAATTTTTAGAAGTCTTTCTTTCAAAAAAATAAAAATAGAGTCAAATTCAAAAAATATCCTTTTCTTCTTTTAAAGCATTTTTTTTTAGAAAAATTCTAAAGAAACAAAAATCCAAAAAAAAAAACCTTTATTCTTTTAAAGCATTTATTTTTTTAAAAAAATATTATTCCAAAAAAAGAGTTAGTTTACTTACTCTATTCACGATCTCTCGAACTACGCAAGATCTGATTCATGCGGGGTCATGATACGTAGGCAATCCCCATCGGATTCGATCATAGCTATAAAATAAATTGAGTGAAAAAATAAACTGAAAAAAAAAAGAGAAATAAAATTAAGTGAAAAAGAGAAAAAGAAAAAAATAGTGAAAAAAAAAGAAAAAAAAGAGAGATTGACAAAAAATAAAAGAGTAAAAAAAAAGTGCCAAAAACAAAAAAGAGCGGCAAAAACAAGATCAAAAGTGGTTAAAGAGAGGCAGAAATAAAAGAAAAGAGGTACATAGTGAAAAGGGCTAGTTTAAGGTCGGGATAAAACATGCAACTCGTTCAAACACATGGTAGAAGCGTTTAACTGTTTAGGTGCATTGCATCCCAACGTGCGATTTCCTATATGTTAAATGCCTCAAAACTAATAAGGTTGTGTGTGTGAGTAAATTAGCCAGGTTCTGTTCAGGTGATTGGTTCTGTTGGTATGCGTCGATGAATGCGCAACCTTACACGCGGCCACAAATATTATCCACAAAACTGAGCTCCACTTCCCAGAGATGTCCATCCTTACCAAGCTCCATATAATCCTCAATCAGATGTTCCCCGGTACAATCCTCGCCCAAGAGAGCCTTTCAGAAAGAATCAGTTCACCCCTATTGGTGAATCGTATTCCAGCTTGTTCCAAAAGCTGATTAGGCTAGATCTATTGCAGCCAGTAGACCAAATTCGGCTGAACCCCGAGTTCCCACCGCACTGAGCTGACACTATATGTGAATACCACTCTAGAGCAGTGAGGCACAGTACAAAGGGCTGTTGGACCCTCAAAAGGGCAGTTGAAGATTCGATTGAAGCTGAAAGAATCGTTTTTCGGGATGAAAAAGCTCCTGATGTGATGAACAATTTGTGGCCTGCCTACAACATCGGGCCAATAGTCGGAATGATTTGTGAAGCTGAGGAATTTGATCCGGCATTGAAGGCCATTGCAGCCATTGCTGAGGCAGGATAAAAGCCAGAAAATAATCGCCAAACATGAAAGTTCCCCATTAGACGGGAGTCTCGGTAGCCAGTCTTGCTATCCTTTCTGCGTCCGGATTATCTCAGGGTGTGATCCGGATGTTTTACTTTATTGTCTTACTTTCCGATGTATACCCTTCTATCTTCAAAAATTAAAAAAAAAACAAAAAAAATCATCAAAAAATCAAATGAAATTGATATTTCATTTTTCATGAATGTCTCTTTTCTTAAATCTTGTCAATTTTCTCATTCTCTTTTAGTTCTGTTAAATGCAGATTTCAATAATATGACATGATTGCGGACTTCATGCTCGGATCTTAAAACTCTGTCAGACCTCGAAATAATAAATCAAGAATTGGGTCGCAATGAAGAATAGCTTAAGGAAACAACACAAAGATTTGGAAAAGCTGAAAGAAAATTGGGTCCAGATTGGAAAGGTACATACATTGCAACAAGAGTAGTGCCAAAAGAGTGTGTTGTACTTGGGACACATCGAAGGAAATGCCCTTGAAATAACTGTCAATGCAAATGCAGTCAAAAGGTACTATGTTGGATCCTACATATAGTTCTAATATTTTCCGGTTGAGATGACAAAGGCTTTCATTCTCGCTACCCAAACACTATCAACCCTTTGCAAACCCATTTGAGCTGGTTACTCTTCTTTGATTACCCTCTTTGGAACCTGAAAGTATTATTGAAAAATAAAATGAAAAAAAAAAGAAATTGAAATGAAAAAGAAAAATGAAGAAAAAAAAAGAAAGAATTGGAAAAATAAGAAAATATATATACAAAAAGGGGAAGAAAAGGCAATGAAAATGAAAAAAGGGGAAACGGAAGGGAAGAAGAAAGTGAAAAACAAAGAAAATCAGAAAAACAAAAGAAAATCAAAAACAAAATGTTTTCTTGAACTACGTTTGACTTGATTCCGAAAGGATACGTAGGCAACCTCTCTAGGGTTCAGTCACACCAAAACAAAAATCCAAAGTCCCCCAAAAGTGAAACTGGGGCAAAAGTTATAGTAGTTCGGCAATGATCCCGCCCAAAAGGTTCCAAAGTTGTAGTTCAATCCAAATTCTTTTCACCCAAACCTTGTTCAAGTCCTTCTGATCAATCGGCAAAGCGGTTCAAAATGGGAGGATGGAGTTATCTGGATCTGATACAACAAAATGAGAGGAATAAAATGAGAGAGTCTTATAGGTGAAAACCCACACGGGCACCGTAAGGCGACTGTAAGCAGAGAAAATCAAAATGAGAGTCTTGTTAGTGAAAACCCATACGGGCACTATAAGGCGATGGTGAGAAAAGAAGTGGGGTGGGTCAGCTCGTGAAAACCCATAAAGGGCGCCCATGATCGAAAATAAGATCCTCACAGCCATCAGCATCAACAGAGTCCTGGCAAGGTTCCTCGGTATTCAAGGCAAAGTTATGATAAATTTTTGAGAGTCGGATGGTTTACACATATCAGGCATCCAGTCCAAAAGGCATGTCATGTTCATTGAAGTCCGCATGTACTCCAGATAAGTCCTTCTCTCCTTTCCCCGAAAGGGAGACTTCTAGTTTTAAACTCATTCTCCATTCAATTATTTGTTTCTCTTTGAATCCCTTTTGGTCTAACACTGTTCCAAAACCAAGACAAAGAAAGGATGGCAAGACTGATTTACAGGGCTTTCGTTTGATACACGCTAATGTTCAAAAGGCACCCATCCTCAGCAGGTGCATCAACTCGACCTCGACTGGCCATGGCGGCCGATGCTCAGGAATCAAAACTCTTGGAAGGAGAAAATCAAATTAAAGTGCCTATAAAGGCAATTGAAGTTGAAAGGGTTGAGTTTCACATGGCTAATCGCCTCAGCGAAGTTGAAGAAACCAAGGTACCCCCAAATGCTCTAAAATTGAAGTTGGAAGAAAGAAGACAGAAAAGAAAGGCCTACAAAGGCAAAATAAAGTTGGAAAGGTTAAGTCCCACGCGATTAGCCACTGCAGTTAGGTTTGAGGATCAAAAATTCCCTGATGCTCCGGAAAAGAAAAATGATTGTCTTGAACTACGTTTGACTTGATTCCGAAAGGATACGTAGGCAACCTCTCTCTGGGGTTCAGTCACACCAAAACAAAAATCCAATTTTCCTTGAAGTTGAAACTGGGGCAGATGTTATAATGTTTCGACCACGGGCCCACCAAATGGTTCCAAAGTTGTAATTTCATCCACAATTCTTTTTACCAAAAACCGACTGCAAGTCCTTCGGATCAATCGTCAAAGGCGGGGGAAAAGAAATATCATTATTGGAAGCTGATGCATTCTAAAACTGAGAGAAATAAAACTAGAGAGTCTTGTCGGTGAAAACCTTCGGGCACCATAAGGCGACGGGAGTAGAGAAATCGAAAATGAGAGAGCTTGTTTAGTAAAAATTCGCAAAGAGTGCTATCAGGCGACAGTGAGAAGAGAAATGAGAGAGGTTGACTAGCGAAAACCCGCAAAGAGCGCTGTCGGCCGAAAAGATGATTTCACCTCAGAAAGTTCTGGCAAGGTTCCCTGGTTTGGAAACATAAATCCGTTTTTGGTTCATGAGGAAATGCAAGTTTATGAGGGTCGGGCATCCAGTCCAAAAAGCATGTCATGTCAATTTAAAGTCAGCATGTGCCTCAGATAAGTCTTTCATTTCCCCGAAAGGGACGCTTCTCTTTCAAATTCGTTTCTCGGCTCTTTGTTTACCTTTCCTTGAATCCCTTTCGTTTTAACCCTAAATTCAAAAATGTGTTAGAAAGAAAAGGTGGCAGGACCGGTTTCACAGAGCTCCGTCTAGCAAGAAGTGAAGAAAATACCCCGCCTCAGTAGTGCTTCAGTCCAATCCCGACTGATCATGATGTTGATTTCCTTCAAAGTAAAGACAAAAAATATATATATCCCCAACGAGTCTGCCCCAGTGAAAATCCCCAAGCAGAATGAGATGGAAGAACCAAAGCCTTACACGGGCAAATCATCATGAAATCCGGAAATCCAAGTCTGATCAGTTTGAAAGGGGGTCGCCTGTGAATCCAATCAATGACGGAGCTTCTCAACAGAAATGAGGCCGAGACCAAGCAATTGGAACGATCAAGGCCACCGAACCAACCACCGTTTTCAAACTGACAATTGTTCTTTGTTTGGAGAATTGAAACAGGTACAATCCAAAGCAACCGTGCAAAAAGCAGGTGCGACCAAAAAGGAAAAGAAATGCACAGGTGCAAGAAATAGCTTTGCAGCAAGGAATCAACCCAAGAGGGAAGTTTCCTCCGAATTCTTTCCTGCATTTTTACTGAACAAAATAATAAAAAAAAACACAAAAAAAAAACAAAAAAAAACGAAAAAGAAATAAGAAGAAAATTCCAAAAAAAAAGGTTAGTTTAAAATCCCTAGTATCAACCTATCTTTATCAATATTAGGGCTCCAATCCTTAAGTTGAGATTTTAGACATAGGGCCTCCATTCCCTAGTCGCCTTTATCAATATTAGGGCTCCAATCCCTAAGTTGAGATTTTAGACATAGGGCCTTCACTCCCTAGTCGCCTTTATCAATATTAGGGCTCCAATCTCTAAGTTGAGATTTTAGACATAGGGCCTACACTCCCTAGTCGCCTTTATCAACATTAGGGCTCCAATCCCTAAGTTGAGATTTTAGACACAGGGCCTCCATTCCCTAGTCACCTTTGCCAACATTAGGGCTCCAATCTCTAAGTTGAAATTTTAGACATAGGGCCTCCATTCCCTAGTCGCCTTTATCAACATTAGGGCTCCAATCCCTAAGTTGAAATTTTAGACATAGGGCCTCCATTACCTAGTCGCCTTTGCCAACATTAGGGCTCCAATCCCTAAGTTGAAATTTTAGACATAGGGCCTCCATTCCGTAGTCGACTTTGCCAACATTAGGGCCCCAATCCCTGAGTTGAGCAATTTTCCTTTAGCCGACATTAGGGCTCCAATCCCTGAGTTGAGCAATTTTTCCTTTAGCCGACATTAGGGCTCCAATCCCTGAGTTGAGCGATTTTTCCTTTGCCAACATTAGGGCTCCAATCCCTGAGTTGAGCAATTTTCTTTTAGCCGACATTAGGGCTCCAATCCCTGAGTTGAGCAATTTTTCCTTTAGCCGACATTAGGGCTCCAATCCCTGAGTTGAGCAATTTTTCCTTTAGCCGACATTTGGGCTCCAATCCCTGAGTTGAGCAATTTTCCTTTAGCCGACATTAGGGCTCCAATCCCTGAGTTGAGCAAGTTTTCTTTTAGCCGACATTAGGGCTCCAATCCCTGAGTTGAGCAATTTTCTTTAGCCGACATTAGGGCTCCAATCCCTGAGTTGTGCAATTTCCTTTTAGCCGACAATAGGGCTCCAATCCCTGAGTTGAGCAATTTCCTTTTAACCGACATTAGGGCTCAAATCCCTGAGTTGAGCGATTTTCTTCTAGCCGACATTAGGGCTCCAATCCCTAAGTTGAGCAATTTCCTTCTAGCCGACATTAGGGCTCCAATCCCTGAGTTGAGAAATTTCCTTTAGCCGACATTAGGGCTCCAATCCCTGAGTTGAGCGATTTTGTTTTAGCCGACATTAGGGCTCCAATCCCTGAGTTGAGCGAATTTTCTTTTAGCTGACATTAGGGCTCCAATACCTGAGTTGAGCGATTTTCCTTTAGCCGACATTAGGGCTCCAATCCCTGAGTTGAGCGATCTTCTTTTAGCCGACATTAGGGCTCCAATCCCTGAGTTGAGCGATTTTTCTTTAGCCGGCATTAGGGCTCCAATCCCTGAGTTGAGCGATTTTCCTTTAGCCGACATTAGGGCTCTAATCCCTGAGTTGAGCGAATTTTCTTTTAGCCAACATTAGGGCTCCAATCCCTGAGTTGAGCGAATTTTCCTTTAGCCGACATTAGGGCTCCAATCCCTGAGTTGAGCAATTTTCTTTTAGACGACATTAGGGCTCCAATCCCTAAGTCGAACGGTTTTCCCCTTTTAGCCAATATTAGGGCTCCAATCCCTGAGTCGAGCAATTTTCTTTTAGCCGACATTAGGGCTCCAATCCCTGAGTCGAACGATTTTCCCCTTTTAGCCAATATTAGGGCTCCAATCCCTGAGTTGAGCATTTTTGCCTTTTACAAACATTAGGGCTCCAGTCCCTGAGTTGCGCCTTTTAGACGTGAGGTTTCCCATCCCCTAATCAATTCTGTAGATTTTTATGACAATTAACCCACGAAATTTTCCTAGTGAAACTGCGGAAGAAAAATTTCGTTTGTTTGTCTGTTTTGTTGTCTGAGCAGGTCTGACCTCGAGGCACGTGGATCGAGATGACCTACGGAGTGAGTCTCAAATCCAGAATAAAGAAAGGAAGAAAATAACAAAAGAAGATGAGCCCAAATACTGGAGCAAACAAAGTGCAGATCGCTCAAAATCTGATTGAAGTCACGAGCTCCGCCAATCCCGCTTCACTCAATGCTGCAAAAATAAACAAGCACCTACAACTTGCAAGCATCAAGATTCAGATCAAAGTCTACAAGCAGAATCAGCTAAGACTCAAGATCAAGTTGCAAAAGAATTATAGATAGGAATCTTGTAACTAGTAGTTGATAGGCATAGCTAGCTTAGTTTTAATTTTCTTTGGATGAAATAAGGAAGTCGGTAAAGCAGTAGTAACAGCATGCAACAACAGTAACAGCAACATTACAGTCCCATGGTAGTCCTAGCTACCATAACTTCCCGAACTACATTGACCTGATTCCCCTTTAGCCAGGGATATGTAGGAAACCTTTGAAGCAAAGGTTCGGTTAAATCTTTTTCAAAGAATGCTTCACACGGAGTACTCGGATGGGCAAAAATCGCTCACTTTATCTTTGCACAAAAACTCTTCGTGTTTTCGGACAATGAGGGGCAGCTGTAACCACGTGATTTTTGCCCCATATAAGAATTACTCCCAAAAATTCCAAAAAAGATAAAATAATTTTTTTTTTGTTTGTTTGCAATTGTTGTAAATTTTGTGTTATTTTTCTTGTATTGTTTGCATTTGTCTGTGCATGTTTATTTGTTAAATTAATAAAAATACAAAAAATACATCACATTTGAATTTAGGATTTAAGTTTACAATTAGAAGTATGCATCGTTTGCATTTTTAGCATTCAATGTCAAATTATGCAATTTTGTTTTAATGGGTGTCTAATTATGTATGATAAATGTTGCTAGGAATTAGTTAGTATTTTTGATAAGTTAATTTAGTTTATAACTTAATTTAGAATTTTAGTTTTATTAATTAGAAACTAAAAGAAAATAGAGCAAAAAATATAAAGAAAATCGGAATTGGGCCTCTTCTTCAATTTCAAACCACAGGCCCAAAGATACCGAACCTTCCCCATGACCCGGTCCATTTCAATCCAGGTCGACCCGGTCCGCCCCATAACCCCAAATGACTTAACCCCTCCTAATCTTCATTTCATTTCCTAAACGTAAACCAAAAAACCATTACCCCCACCCTCTCTTTCTCTCCATCTTCTCCAAGCTTCCTCACGCCACATCCATGGCTGCCCTTGCATCGTCTTCTTTGACACAAGCACACACACACACAACTCCAAACCAAAAGCCAAGCAGGGTACTTTCTTCTTCGTCGTCGAGCTCGAGCTCGAGCTCCCATGGCTGCCTTCTTCGTCGAGCTCCATGTTCGTCGCCTCCATAGTTGCCTCCTGCTACGTCCAGCCATGGACGACACCAAACCACCACCATCATCTTCCTCCTCACGACCAGCTGCTCCACCAAGCAAGTAGCCATGAACACCCTCCACCATCTTCCTCCTCCAGACGATCTCCAGCCATGTCCGCTCGTCGTCGCTCCGCCCCAAGCTCTACCGTTGTTGCTTCTTCTGCTTCACCATCCAAACACTGCTGTTGTTTCATTTTATTCGTCTTCGTCGAGCTCGAGCTCGAGCTCCCATGGCTGCCTCCGCTCACCACTGCCCAAACCACCACCATTCTTCTGTTTCGTCAAGCATCTGCTTCTGCTGCATTGTTGCTGCCTCGTCGAGCATCTGATCCAAAACCAAGGCTCCTCGCAACTGCTTTTTTCAAACGACACCAAATGACCATCTTCTTCGATGGTCCGTTCGTGGTCGTCTTCGGCGTCGAGTTATTTTGGTGCGATAATTGTTTCCGGGAAGATTTGTGTTCGTTCGAGTTCATCGTCATTCCGATCCGGTTAGTTGGTTTAAGTTTCATTTCTGTTCGTAATTTGTTTGATATTTTCGGATCTGAAATCATATATGTTTGATATTAATTTCGTGTTTATCGTTTTGTTATTTTCTTCAGTTTGTTCCATTTTTTCTTGTTTATTTTTATGTAGAAATTGTTAGTTTAATTATAATGTTGTTAGTTTTAAGTTGAAGTTCAATTAATTATTTCTTCAGTTTGTTCTTATTAATTTAAAAGGATTTAGTTTTTAATATAGAAATATGTTAGTTTGATGACTGGAATCCTTTGTCTTGACTGTAATATTGTTAGATTTAGTTTGAATTTGTTGATTGAATTTGATTAAAATTGGTTATAGTTTCTATATTTTGGTTAATTGATTTAGGAGGATTGGATATAGCTGATGGGGGTAGAATGGTAAATTACAGTATTTTCAGGAGTAGAATGGTAATTTCAGTATTTTCAAGGGCATTTTCGGGATTTTAAAGGAGTCTTAAAAATAATTAATGAGTGCTCTGTCCACTAAGTATTAAATAATATTTAAATAATATTTAAATAATACGTAGTGGGGGACAAGACATAAGTTAGTGGGGAGGTGATATATTTATTTAATATAATGGGGGACAAGACATAATGGAGTGGGGAATAACTCTTTAGTTTAATATAGTGGGGGACAAGACACAAAATAGTGGGGAATAATTCATTTGTTTAAGGTAGTGGGGAACAAAGCATGCAATCATGGGAATATTTCGGTTGAGTGGTTCAAGACAAGAGTCTTGTTATAAATAGAGTCATTCTTTGACACAAAAAGAGAGACTTTTAGGAGGAGAAAGAAGAGACTTTGGGGGAGAGACTTAGAGGAAAGAAGGATAGAAGAAGAAAAAAGAAAGTTGAGAGAGTTGACTGAATCTTGAGAAATCAGAATTTGAGAGCAAAAGAGAAAAACAAGTTGAACTTTTACTTGAATAATTTCAGGCTGTTTTTTCCTTGAGTGTTATTTAAAAATCAGTAAACTACTGCATCTTGTATCCGTCTCTCTTCTGCTTTGACTGCGGTTGCATTCTGGTACTGCTGGTTTTTCAATCTGTTACTGGGTTATTCTACTGGTCGTTACTGGTTTTGCTGTGTTGCTGAACCTGTTTGTTGCTGTGTATTTATGTTACTGCTGCTTTCACTGATCTTCATCTTCTTTCCTTGCTTTCCAAATACCAGGTACACAAACTGATACACTGGTACATCTTGTAAGCTACCCAAAGCATGAATGCAAAAAGTGGGAAAGATTTGAAGCTGTAGTTTAATGTAGTCTTTTCTTTCTTTTACTGTCTGTATTTAGAACATTTATGCGCTGCCCATGTAAACTCTTTAAACGACTCACTTTCGAAACTCAACTATAATAACTCGTGATCATGTAAATAAGTTAGAACTCTTTTTCTTTCATTATAGAGACGAACGAAATAGAAAATGTAGTCACTATAGGTCGATCCTTCTAAAATAAAAATGAGGCATGCCTTGCCAAACAAAAATGTAAATTGCGGGGCCCTCAATAATTGGTCATAATAAAATACTTAGAATTTGGGATGGACGGTTTAGTGAATTTCACTGCCTTCCCCAAAGATAATAATGCGTTAGACTCTTTAGGCGCGATTTAATTAAATTTTTATTCTTAAATTCGGGTGCGCATTTATGTGACCCAAATCCAAATCTCAACGGAGTCGGAATTAATTAACAACTACGGGCGCATTGATTGCGACGTGGTTCGAAATACATTTTCATGACGTTGCAATTCCATAAAAAATAAATAATAATAAAAGTGGTTTAAACCTAATAAAAGAACACAAGTTATAACATGTATTAAAATCAAATATTTAGCCATTATAACAATTTAAGCGACCGTGCTAGAACCACGGGATCCGTGGGTGCCTAACACCTTTCCTCGGGTCAACAGAATTCCTTACTTAGAATTTCTGGTTCGCAGACTTCATTCCTCGAATTGGGATTCAAGATAAACCGATGACTTGGGACACCAAAAGCCAAACCTTTCCCAAGTAGCGACTCTGAATTAAATAAATAATCCCATTTCGAATATTGTCACTTAAATTGGAAAAACTCCCTCACACATTTATCCTTCGGGGTAGGCGCGCAAAAAGGAGGTGTGACAAAACCTTTCTCCAGTAAATCTTTTAACTCCTCCTTCAACTCTTTTAATTCGGGAGGTGCCATTCTATACAGAGGGATGGATATTGGTTGCGTTCTCGAAAGCAAATCGATGCCAAAATCAATCTCTTGCTCTGGAGGAATACCTGGAAGTTCATCTGGAAATACATATGCGTACTCTTTGACTACTGGAATAGACTGAAGTGTAGGTATCTCAGCATCTGCATCTTTAACTCGCACAATATGATAAATTCACCTATTTGCGATCATTTTTCTCGCTTTCAGAGAGGAAATAAACCTACCTTTGGGTGTCGCTATATTACCTACCCATTCAAGGACTGGCCCACCCGAAAAATAAAATCCGACTATCTTTGCTCGACAATCAACTGTGGCATAACAAGCTACCAACCAGTCCATGCCCATGATAGCATCAAAATCCAACATCTATAGCTCAACTAGGTCAGCTGAGGTCTGACGACCACAAACTATCACTGTACAAACTCGGTAAATCCGTCTAGTGTTAATCGATTCTTCGACCAGTGTAAATACCGCAAAAGGATAACTTAGTATTTCAGGCACTATACCAAATTTCCTCGCGACAAATGGGGTAATACATGATAAAGTAGATCATGGGTCTATCAAGGCATAAACATAGTGAGAATAAATGGTCAACATACCTGTCACAACGTCCGGTGAGGACTCTTAGTTCTGTTGATCTGCTAGCGTATGGATATGATTCTGGTTACCACCCGAATTGGATCCCCTACCTCTGCCTCGACCTCTACCAGCCGAAGACTGATCCTGTTGAAGGATGCACGGATATAGTTGATCCTGTTGCTAAATTCGCTAGTTGTACCATACCCCCAGAATCTCTATTTGGGCAATCTCGTATCATATGCCCTAGACGTCTACATGTATATCACGCATCGAAACCGTCTCAGCATTGGCCCAAGTGTCCTCTACCACAGATGGCACACCGCGGCAGGAATGGCCATGTTTGCCCCGAACCTCTTTGTCGCTGCAAACCTGATGCCTGGGAGCTTTCACCTAGTCTTGACTGAGTATAGCGGTCATACCCATAACCATATAGCTGATGTGGCAGAGGTATAGGTGGTCGTTCGAAGTACTAGGGCCTGTAATTGCCTTGAGACTGCTCCTGAGACCTCGCAAATTTCATCCTCTTCTGCTGCCCTGACTCATTGCTCTCCGTACCTGCTGCCGATGCCTACCCTTTTCTATATTCTGGGCAAATGCCTGAATCTGAGAGATATTCATACTATCCTGTAATGTAGCGGTGGCACATGATTCAGTCAACTCTAGGGCCAACCCTGCTATAAATATGTGGATCATGTCCCACATAGTAGCAACTATAGATGGTGCATATCTGGCCAATGAGTCAAAACGGAGACTATACTCTCGAACACTCATATTGCCCTGCTTGAGGGCTAGAAACTGATTGACTCGAGCCTATCGGATCTCCCACGATATGTACTGGTCAATAAAGGCATTTGAAAAATTCTCCTAAATAGCTGGATGTGCATCACGTACCCTCGACCTTTCCCATCCCTCGTACCAAAGGATGGATATATCTCGGAGTCAAAAAGTTGCTAGCTCAACTACATTTTTCTCTGTGGCATGCATAACCCGAAAGATCTTGTGAAGCTGATCTATGAAATCCTACAGGTCCTCCTTCTGATCTGTCCCCGTGAACTCTAGGGGACTCAAAGCAATAAACTCTCGAACCCTTAAACTCCCAGATCCCTCGGAAGGTCCTATACTAGCGGGTACCCTAGCTTTTTGTTCGATAGCTACAAACTGTGCCAAAAAATGCACCGCACTCCTTATGTCCTAATCTGATGGAAGCGGATGGGGAACTGGATGTGCGGTCTTCCTAGGAATCTCCTCAGGTAGCGGAGGAGCCGATAATAGTTGGGTAGGAGTCTCTCCCTGGGACTCCGACTAGGCCCCATCTACTGGGGGTTCCCTACTAGTCCACTCACCTACTGTTGTTTCCCTCCTCTAGCTAGTCGTAGTGTTCCTAGTTACCATCATTTGTGCATGCAAATGTCAACATGTAAGTTTAACTCAAATTTCCTATAACTCAGTGCTACAATACGATTTAGATTTGAAAGAAGGGTAACCAACTCCTAAAGTCCCTATAGTACCCTGCTTATATAATGTGGTGCACCATACATCTATAAACAAGACTCTACTAGACACAGCTTGTAGACTCCCTAGGACAGAACTGCCCTGATACCACTTTTGTCAAGCCCTGAGCCTGGGGGCAAGACCGGCACCCAGTGTCTCACCTATCCTTATGTACCACTTGCGACTAAGAGACTCTGAACATGTAATGTCACACTTTGGCCATGAGCCACATTACAAGATAATGTACGATGCAAAATGTAAAACTGAATAGAGACTAACGTTGACTAAATGTGCCGTCATGATTACTACAACTGACAAGCCAACAAAATATACGTACAAGGCCTACAAGCCTATCATACTACACTAACCGACAGGATATGTCTACAAGCCTCTACTGATAGATGTACTGTGATCGGAACAAGGCCCCGACCTACCCATAACCTATCTACTTATATGCACAAGATGTACACCAAACTGCTAGACCCGGCAACTCCGAAAGACAGGAAGTTTACCGATAAAGCTGAACTCAGGCAACACCTACTGAGGAGGTCTACCCGTCTGTCTATCTAAACCTGTACGCATGAAATGCAGCGCCCCCAAAAAGGGACGCCAATAAAAAATAATGTACCGAGTATGTATATACTGAAAGCTGAAACTGAACTGATAGTATAATAACTGAAAGCAACTAAGAGTCAAAGAAAATCTGAAGATATGCTCATCTGCTGATACTGAATCAACTCTCTCAATATAGTGAGTAAAATAACTGTCCAGCCCTATAAAGCTCGATATATATATATATATATATTTGCTTTGCCGTAGTAGGCTCGTTCATAGGCGCTTGGCCATTTAGCTCCGTATCTCAACCAATTGGGCTTGTTCATAGGTGTTCGGCCACAGTAGACTCGGTATATAACTTACCATCTAATCATAGGTTGCCCAATAGGGGCCTGCCCATCGATTATAGCTTGATGGTAATGAAAATACTTTAATACTATATATATAAACTCTCTACTCTCTTGACTGAAAGAAGGAAATACTCAAATGAATATGAAGTCCCGATAAAGAGAATATTGTAACTTACGAGACTAGCAAAATATATGTAAATTTCGAGATATGAATTTTATTTATGCCTCATTATCAAACTTATGTAATGACGAGATGATACCAAAATGAAAGAAGAGTTCAGCCTTAATATACATGGAGTAGGAAAAAATTTTGTATAATATTTTTGGGAAAAGGTTGCACCGTACTGCTTTAGAACCGCAAAATTTTACGTTGCTAATAATCCTTGTTGGATCCCTTTTGGTTGCGAGAATCAGGTTGCTTAATATAACGCTTAGGATCTGACTGGAGTATTTTTGAATGAAACTTGTTGAAAATTTTTAGGATAGCTAACGTTCCACATTTCTTAATGGTGGTGTGTTGATATGGAAAATGTTTAAAATTAAGTAAAGGTATAACTAACATGTTATGCCACCTACTAAGAATAGGTGTTGTTGTAAGAATTAGCCACCTAATCAAGAATGACTCTTAGTCATTTCTTTAACTAATTGCCACGTTTTGGGTTGTCTAGTCTCATAGTTTAATTACTAATTAGGTAATATCCTGCTACCCAATAATTAACTAACATAATTAACAATTATCTCAAATTACTTATAATTTTACTTATTTTTAATATACCTTATACATCAACTATCATGGTCATATGGTACCTTGCATGATACTAGTCCATAAGTATCGGGTATTATCGCTCGACTGATAGTTTATCTCAATTCGACAACCTTCAACGAAACTCATTTTCTTTAATTCGTGTAACCCTTCCTTCATGGCACTTACTTATTGCTTGGTATAAATAGCATAAATATGCTAACATCAATGTCATCTCATCCCCTAGTTTATGTCAATCTAGTGAAGACGAAATTTTATGTACGAAAAACGTGAGATGTAACAGAGATAATATGAAATTTTTCCCTTAAAATCCATTAGAGTTGACATCGGTCAACATTTTGAGCAAACAGACCCAAATACATATTTTGACGGTCTAGGTGGGTCCGTATCATTATTTGGGACTTGGGCGTATTCCCGGAATCTAATTCAGAAGTCCCTAACCCGAGTTATCGCACTTTGTTGAAATTTTAAGGTTTAAAGGCTTAATGACTTTGAAAAATTGACCAATATTTGACTTTATTGATATTGGGTCTGTATTTTGGTTCTGAAACCCGGGCTCGGGGTGAATGGGTAATCGGATGTTGGTCCGGATTTCGAGTGTGGACCAAGTGAGCCCGGGAGTTGACTTTTATTAGTTCGGAGTCTTGTTTGAAAGGCAAAGTTGTGGTTGAGCTTTGAGTTGATCCTTGGAGCGAGATAAGTGTTGTGGTTAATCTTGACTTGAGGGATTAGGATTTGTTTGTCTATTTTCTACATGTTTAGATGTTGGTTAAAACATATATATGAGGTGACGAGTACTTATGTGTTGTTTTCGGGTTAAAGCATGCAGGTGGGACTTGTTCCTTGTAATTTATTGCTTATTTTGACCATGTTATCCATGCGTAGACTAGTTACTTATTAAATTGATCTTTCTTACCACGTTTTATGGGCTTTTGTGATAATTGAGTATTGTTTCTAAAATTGAGATTGGTATTGTGGAACCATTGTTGACGTAAGGCTTGTTCTTATCTCCCTATTGTTACTTGTCCATTGTTATATAGTAAGGGATATTGTTAATGCACGTAGGGTGATGTCGTGCCGTATGTGAGTGTTTATGCATGAAGGTTGATTCTGTGCCATATTATGAGAGTTAATGCACGAAGGGTGATGTCGTGCCATATTTTTGAGAGTTAATGCATGAAGGGTGATATCGTGCCATATCCATTGATTTGTGATGAAAGTGAGTGTAAAAGAATAAAGGGTGATGTCATGCCATTATTATTGTTTCACTGTGAGGTTGAGAGTAAAAGCACGAAGGGTGATGCCGTGCAGTTTTATTCATTATGTTTATTCATTTTACTGGTTGAAGGCATATTGACTGTTCTAGTTATCATTTCTGTTGCAATTATCATACTTTGTACCCCTTTCGCATGTCCCCTCCCAATAGTACATGTTTAACTTTTATTTATTATTATCTTGTACGTATAATGTTATCTGCATAGGTTTATTACATGGGTATCTTGTCATAGCCTTGTCACTACTTCGTCGAAGTTAGGCTCGACACTTACGGAGTACATGGGGTCGGTTGTACTCATACTACACTCTGCACTTCTTGTATAGACTTTGGTATTGGCCCTAGCTGTTCGTGAGGCCTAGCAGCTTGGATTTTCTTGTTGGAGACTCGAGGTAGATCTGCTGACATCCGCAGATCTTGAAGTCCCTTCCTATTTCCCTATTTTGCTATTTCTTTTTTTTCAGAATAGTTGTAATTATTTCAGACCCTGTTTGTAGAAACTCTAGAAGCTCGTGAGATGTGACACCAGATTTGGATTGTATTAGATATTATGGGCTTTTATGTTATTCCGCACTCAAATTTAGCTTCTGTTTGGCTTAATTGATCGTGTTATTGAAATTGACAAAAATTGGCCTGAGGAATCCTTTAACGTTGGCTTGCCTAGCAAGTAAAATGTTTAGCGTCATCACGGTCCCAAAGGTGGGAATTCCGGGTTGTGACAAGTTGCTATCAAAGCCCTAGGTTGCCTAGGTATCACAAGTCACGAGCAGGCTTAGTAGAGTCTGGAGGATCGGACAGACATGTCTGTACTTTTCTCTCATAGATGTTGAAACACGCACTACATCTTCATCTGGGCAGCAGCCACAGCCTCTAGTGGTAGCTCCTACGAGGGGCAGAGGTCGAGGTCATGCCAAAGGCCGAGGTAGGGGCAGAGCTCAGCCTAGAGCTTAAGCAGCAAAACTAGCAGTACATCCTCAGGTGGAGTTTTATGAGGAGGTTCCAGCCAAGACTGTGCCTGTTGGACCAACTCAGGTCCCGGAAGTGTTCATCGCCACCCTAGTGCTTCAGGACGCTCTAGCCCGTTTAGTGGGCCTTATGGAGATTGTGGCTCAGGCCGATACATTTCCTATGGAACTAGCCATCTATTAGGCTGGGGAGGAGCACAGACTCCCGCTACTCATACTCCGGAGCAGATGGCTCCCCAGTATCAGACTCCAGCAGCCCAGCCAGTTGGGGTAGTTTAGCCGGTTGTTGCGGCACAAGCTAGTGATGGACCGGCTATGTCTTCTGAGGGGTTATTAAGATTGGACAAGTTCACCAAGCTCTTTCCAGTTCACTTCAGTGGTGCACCTTCTGAGGACCCACATGATTATCTTGACCACTTCCATGAGGTGCTGCGGAACATGGAGATAGTTGAGACCAATAGGGTCGATTTTGCAGTGTTTCAGATGATGGGTTCCGCCAAGAGGTGGTGGAAGGATTTTTGTATCGACCAGACCACCTAGTTCACCTGCTCTTACTTGGGACCAGTTATCTTAGATATATCTTGAGAAGTTCCTTACGGTCATACTGAGAGAGGATTATCGCAGGTAGTTTGAGCGTCTTCAGCAAGGCAGTATGTCTATCACTCTGTATGAGACCCATTTTGTGGATCTAGCCCATCATTCTATTTGTCTGCTTCCTACCGAGAGAGAGAGAGAGAGAGAGAGAGAGGAGGGTGAGGAGGTTTATTGAGGAACTTGCTCAGCCTATCAAGTTGCAGATGGCGAAGGAGGCCGGGAGTGAGATTTCTTTTTAAGTGGCTGCTAATGTCACCAGGCGAGTCGAGTTGGTTCTCGCATGGGGGAGGTCAGGGGTCTGACAAGAGGCCTCGTCATTCCGATGGGTTTAGTGGTGCCTCATCTGGAGGCAGGGGTACTTTTGGTATAGGCCATCCTCCCATGCTGTTTCATTCAGCACTCCAGCTCCTGTGTATATGTCCACACCTGTGGAAGATGTTATTGAGGTAGATCGTGTTTATCGTTTGTGTGTGGTTACCATTAGGAGTCTTGAGACTAGTGTAGATCTTCTACTTTTCGATATGGTAGATTTCGATGTTATCTTAGGTATGGATTGGCTGTCACCTTATCACGCTATATTGGATTGTCATGCCAAGACGGGGTTTCCTCGATTAGAGTGGAAAAGGATTTATGGCTATTCTACCAGTATGGTTATCTCTTATGTGAAGGCTCGACATATGGTTGAGAAGGGTGTCTAGCTGATTTGGCTTATGTCCGCAATTCTAGCACGGAGGTTCCTTCCATGGATTCAGTACCAGTTGTTCGTGAGTTCCTAGAGGTGCTTCCTTCAGACCTGTCGGGGATGCCACCCAACAGGGATATCGACTTATGTATTGACTTGGCTCCGGGCACTCTGACCATTTCCATTTCGTCCTATCGTATGGCCCCGCCAGAATTGAAAGAATTGAAGGAGCAGTTGCAAGATTTTCTTGATAAAGGCTTCATTAGACCTAGTGTCTTGCCCTGGGGTGTGCCCGCGTTGTCTGTGAAGAAGAAAGATGGATTGATGAGGATGTGCATATATTACCGGCAATTGAGCAAAGTCGCTATCTAGAGCAAGTATCCATTGTCACACCTCCTTTTTACCACCCGAGATAGGGATAGGAGAGTTTTTTCCAATTAAAGTGACAATCGAGATGGGATTATTTATTCAAATTCAGAGTCACCACTTGGGATAATTTATGGTGTCCCAAATCACCGGTCTAAATCCCTAATTGAGGAAGTTGACTCTTATTTATGGTCTGCGAACACAAAAATCTGGGTAAGGAATTCTGTTAACCCGGGAAAAGGTGTTGCCATTCCCGGGTTCCGTGGTTCTAGCACGGTCGCTTAAACTATTATAATTGGCCTATTATCTGATTTTAATACATGTTTTAGCCTATGGTATATTTTAACTTATTAACCGCTTTTAATCATTTTTAGGAAGATTCAACGTTATTTAAAACACGCCTTAAATCACGCCACATAAAATGCACTCGCGGTCCACGACACATTTTATTTAACGTTGTTGAGAATTGGAGTTGGGTCACATGAAATGCACACCCGAGTTTAAGAAAATTAATTTAAATAGTGTGCCTAAAGCAACTACGCACTTTCAAGTTTGCGAAGGCCATGAAAAATTCAACTAATGGCACACCTCGGTTTCTAAAGAGTTAAAATTAATTAAGTGAGGGCCATGAGTTTTGGGATTTTATTCGACATGGAACACCTCGAGTCCAAATTTTAAAGAATGCCTGAACTAATCTTTTGAGGGCCATAAACTATATCTTACTTTATATGGCACGCCTCAAATCTAATTGTTCACATGATTTCTTATTTTAATCATGAGGGCCATAAACTATTGGTGTTGTTTACTATGGTACACCTCAACTAATTAATGGACCTAGTTAACTAATTAAAAGACTAAGGGCATTTCTAATTTGTTTTTAAGCTAATGTCCAAACTAAACTAATAAAATAAGGCTTGGTGTTAAAAGAAATCAGCACTTTGGTTATTTAAAAAAACCAATCTGGCAGCAAGCCTAATTGTTTTTGCAAAGCATCCGCATCAAAGCAAGAGAGGAATTGGGCTCGAATATAAGCCCAAAGAAAACTGCAGGCCGCAAATCTCCATTTTGAGTGGCCTCAAATTTAAGGCCAAAACAGATCTCGAATTCAATGTAAAGGCATGGGACTGAAGTTCAAATCCCCATAGAACCAAATAAACTTGGACCTCAGGAGCCTTGGGCTCTAAATTGACTTTCAGTGGTCCAAACCCAATTATACTTGAACAATTTCAGCAAGGCAAACATGAAGTGCATTGTCTAGTTAAAATGCAATTATGCAGAGAAACTAAAATTGAAGTACTGCTCGTTAAAACAACTGAAATTAATGTCATAATTTCCTACATAACGACTTTTATAGTAATATTCTAAGCATCCAACTGGAAATCAAAATACCTCGACATATTATTGAATTTGTTCATGTACCAAATCAAACATATAAAAGGGGTAAGAACCACAAATTAATTAATTGTAGCCTTTATAGAGCTACATTATACTCTCAACAGAATCAAACAGAAAGAACCAGCAGTAGTTCAACTTATACCATTTCCATAACATGAGGGAGCTAATACAACAAGCATAAGATTAAGCTATTACAAATTACTAAAAGGGAAGAAGCAAGGACAGTAAAACTTAAAAGTAGCTTGTATTCAGTCATGTTTCGCATTTGAATCACATATTCACACCTCACATGTTGTTCATAGTTTGAAGAAATACCTGGAAATCAAAGATAAAAATAGAGAGAATGAAGAATTAGCAACAGCAGCAGAACAACAGCAATGTAACAGTACCAACGCAGCAAATCAATCAAACTTTCAAACTAACTCAACCAATTTAGAACCCCAGATACTCGATTTGGAAATTTAGAAGCTCTAATTAACCGAAGGAAACCAAAGAACCAAAAACCAAGCTAATTTTCAACAATTTTTCAGTATTGTTGCATTTGAAAACTCAGTAGTTTCTAAAGTTTTTTTCCAGTGTTTTTCAATCTCTAAAACCCTAACTTGAGAGTGAAGCAACAGATCTTTGTAGTAAAGTTTTAGGGAGCAAAAATAAACTTCAATTTTTGCCTTTTACTCCTTTTTAAATTTTCGTTTTTGCTCCTATGTCCTTGGTTTAAAAATTAGCTTTTCAAAACAACTCCAAACCCACCTTCTAGGAAGCTTCCTGAGTTAGTTACAAATGATTCTTTTACCTAAATTCCCTAAACTACCCCTTAAACCCCTGTCAATTACCCCAGCCTACCAGGTATGGGTCAAGTTGACCCAATAACTTAAACCTAAATGAATGGGCTGCTCTTGAAAATGGGTCAGAAATGACCGAAGGCCCAAACCAAAATTAGACATCAATTTAGTTATTAAGGAGAAACAAAAGCAGAAGCAATTTGGACGATTTCAAAACCAAAAATCTAACTAAATGACTGATTTCTTTTTTTAAAACTAACTAATGAGCTAGAATTAACAGACATGCAGGAAAAGGTTTTAAAAATAAAAAGGAAAGAAAAGGAGAAGAAGCAGAAGAAGATGAAGAACTAGAAATAAAAATAAAAAGTGAAGAAAAGATAAACAAACTAAAAAAGGAAAAAGAACAAGTACCTAAGAGACGGTTGGACAGTAAAAATTTGAAAAGATCTTCAACGCCTTTGATTTTAGCCGATATTGACATTAATCATGTGTTCCCATTGGAAACACACGAATAACATCAATTTCGACCCAAATCCTTCGGTGAAATTTGATGATTTGGGGATTTTGGGATTTTAGGGTTTCAAACTTTGATTCAAGATTCGAAAGGTTCTATGATGATTCGAAGGAAAGAGATACTGGATTTGGTATGAGGAGGCCATGGGGGTTTTGGGGTGTGATTTTGGAACGGATTGGAGGCGGCGCTGCCACCGGAGTGTTAGGGCGGCGCTAGGGTTCCGTTCTCTAAAGAAGAAGGTGAGGACTAAAGAGAGATGACATTGGGGGGGCGTAGGAACCATTTGGATAGTTAAATACTTTCAAGTAAGCTAGTTCCAAACTGTTCGATCAAGTAAGATCGACGGCTCAGATGAGGAGGGACAAAAACGTCGTTGTTTGAATAAATAAAAAGCGGACCGGGTTGGGATGCGGGTTTGGGCCAGGTTGAACGGGTTTCAGGGAAAAATGATTTGGGCTGGGGGAGATCTAATAAAAAGATCCCAAAATCAAACTTCTCTTTCAATTTCTTTTCTTTTTCTTTTTCAATTTCAAAATCTTTTCTTTTCAAATTAAAATTAAAACCTAAATTAACTCTTGAAACTAAATTAACCTACCAAATTATATTAATTACTTAACATAGTATTTACAATTAATTAAATCCTAAATTTAAAGAAAAACTATAAAATTCCAAATTAAAGACTTAAAAATGCAAAATGAACTATTTTTGTGATTTTTTTCATATTTCATAAAACAAACTAATTTACTAATTAATCTGAAAGTAAAAGATAAATCCCAAATGCAAATGCAATGTATTTTTTGTATTTTCATGAATTAAATAAAATTAAACATGCACAGACAAATGCAAACAATTAACAAAATGCTATAAAAATCTACGAAATTGCAAATAATGGGAAAATTTTATTTTTCTTGAATTTATGGGAGTAATTCACATAGGGCAAAAATCACGTGCTCACATCCATTACCGAGGATTAATGACTTATTTGATCAGCTTCAGGGTGCTAAAGTGTTTTCAAAGATTGATTTGAGGTCTGGATACCATCAGTTGAGGATTAAGCCATCCAATATCCCTAAGACAGCTTTTTGGACTCGATATGGTCATTATGAGTTTCTAGTGATGTCATTTGGGCGGACAAATGCCCCAGCAGCATTTCTGGACTTGATGAACCGGGTGTTCAAACCCTCTTTGGACTCCTTTGTGATTGTGTTTATTGATGATATCCTGATCTACTCCCGTAGACGAGAGGATCATGAGCAGCATCTCTGGATTGTACTTCAGACTTTGAGAGATAGCCAATTATATGCTAAGTTTTCAAAATGTGAGTTTTGGTTGGACTTAGTCGCTTTCTTAGGGCACGTTGTATTAGTAGAGTGCATTCAGGTGGATCCTAAGAAGATTGAGGCAGTTTGGAACTGGCCTAGACCCATTTCAGCTACAGAGATTCGGAGTTTCTTGGGATTAGCGGGTTATTATCGTCGGTTTGTGGAGGGATTCTCATCTATTGCAGTCCCGTTGACCAGGTTGACCCAGAAGGGTGTCCTATTCATATGTTTAGATGAGTGTGAGGCGAGCTTTTAGAAGCTCAAGACTATTTTGACTTCAGCACAAGTGTTGGTGTTGCCCACAGATTTAGGATCTTATACGGTATATTATTATGCATCTCATATTGGACTTAGTGCGGCGTTGATACAGGATGGCGGGGTGATTGCATATGCGTCGCGGAAGCTGAAGGTTCATGAGAAGAATTACCATGTTCATGACTTAGAGTTGGCAGTCATTGTTCATGCGCTAAAGATTTGGAGGCATTATCTTTACGACATGTCGTGTAAGGTATTCACGGATCATCGGATCTTGCAGTATTTATTCAAATAGAAGGAGCTCCATTTGAGGCTGAGGAGGTGGTTGGAGCTATTGAAAGACTATGATATCACCATCTTGTATCATCTCAAGAAGGCTAATGTGGTGACCGATGCCTTGAGTAGAAAGGCAGTGAGTATGGGTAGCCTTGCGTTCATTCTAGTCGGTAAGAAACCGCTTGCATTAGAGATTCTGGCCTTGGCCAATCAGTTTGTGAGGTTGGATGTTTCTAAGCCCAGTCGTATTCTAGATTGTACAGTCGCTCGGTCTTCCTTGTTTGAGCGCATTAGGGAGTGGCAGTATGATGACCTTCATCTGCTTATCCTTAGGAACACAGTGTGGAACAGTGATGCCAAGCAGGCTACTGTTGGAGATGATGGAGTTTTGAGTATGCATGGTCGTGTTTGCATGCCTAATGTGGATGGACTTCGTGAGTTGATTCTTGAGAAGGCCTACAGTTCCAGGTATTCTATTCATCCGGGTGCCGCTAAGATGTATCAGGTCTTGCAACAGCATTATTGGTGTAGGAGGATAAAGAAGGACATTGTTGCATATGTAACTCGGTATCTTAATTGTCAGCAAGTAAAGTATGAGCATCAGAGATCTAGTGGTTTGCTTCAGAAGTTAGAGATTCCTGAGTGGAAGTGGGAGCGTATCACTATGGATTTTATTGTTGGACTCCCATAGACTCAGAGGAAGTTCGATGCAGTTTGGGTCATAGTGGATAAACTGACCAAGTCAGCGCATTTCATTCCTGTAGCAGTTACCTTTCTTCAAAGTGGTTGGCTGAGATTTACATCCACGAGATCGTTCGTCTTCACGGTGTGCCCGTGTCTATCATTTCTGATCGAGGTACGCAGTTCAGCTCGCACTTCTGGAGAGTAGTACAATGTGATTTGGGCACGCAGGTTGAGTTGAGCACAATATTTCATCCTCAGACGGACGGACAGTCCGAGGGCACTATTCAGATATTGGAGAATATGCTCTACATTTGTGTTATAGACTTCGTACATTCTTGGGATCAGTTCTTGCCACTTGCGGAGTTTTCTACAATAATAGCTAATAGTCAAGCATTCAGATGGCATCCTATGAGGCATTATAGGAGAGGCGGTGTCGTTCGCCAGTTGGATGGTTCGAGCCTTAGGAGGCTCAGTTGTTGGGTACAGATTTGGTACAAGATGCCCTAGATAAGGTCAACATTATTCAGGATCGACTTCACACAGCTCAGTCCAGGCAAAAGAGTTATGTCGACTGTAGAGTTCATGATGTTGCATTCATGGTCGGAGAGAGAGTGTTGCTCCAGGTTTCACCCATGTAAGGTGTGATAAGATTCTTCAAAGAGTGGGTGAGGTGGCTTACAAGCTCACATTCCCACCTAGTTTATCAGCGGTTCATTAGGTTTTCCATGTGTCCATGCTCCGGAAGTATCACGATGATCCGTCCCACGTGTTAGATTTTAGTTCTGTCCAGTTGGACAAGGATTTGACTTACAAGGACGAGCCGATGGCTATTCTAGTCCAGAAAGTTCATCAGTTGAGGTCAAAGAGTTATCCTTCAATTCGAGTATAGTGGAGAGGTCAGCCCATCGAGGTGAGGCAGTTACTTGGGGGTCTGAGTCGGACATGCGGAGTAGATATCCACACCATTTCACTAGCCCAAGTACTTTTCTATGTCCGTTCGAGGAAGAACAATTGTTTTAAAGGTGAAAATGTGATGACCCGATAGGTCATCTTATGTTTTAAAACCTAATTCTATGCTTTGAAACCTTAAATACATCATCTTAGCCCTCCTTGACTTGTGTGCGCAATCCGAGTATTTTTCCAAAAAAAATTTATTTCAAAAATAGAGAATGTCAAGCCTTGAGCCTTGGGGCGAGACCGGCACCTAGTGCCTCACCTATCCTTGCGTACCACTTGCGACTAAGAGACTCTGAACATGTAATGTCACACTTTGGCCATGGGCCACATTAACACATAACGTACGATGCAAAATGTTAAACTGAATAGAGACTAAGGCTGACTAAATGTGCCGTCATGATTACTGCAACTGACAAGCCAACAAAATATGCGTACAAGGCCTACATGCCCATCATAGTGCACTAACTAATAGTATATATCTACAAGCCTCTATTGATAGATGTATTGTGATCAGAACAGGGCCCCGACCTACCCATAACCTATCAACATATATGCACAAGATCTACACCAAACTGCTAGACCCGGCAACTCCGAAAGACGGGGAGCTTACCGATAAAGGTGAACTTGGGCAACACCTACTGAGGAGGTCTACCCGTCTGTCTATCTGAACCTGCATGCATGAAATGTAGTGCCCTTAGAAAGGGACGTCAGTACGAAATAATGTTCTGAGTATTAAGGCAATATACTGAAAGTGAAACTGAACTGATAATATAATAACTGAAAGCAACTGGGAGTCAAAGAAAATCTGAAGATATGCTCATCTGCTGATATTGACTCAACTCTCTTAATATAGTGAGTAAAATAGATGTCCGGCCTTATAAGGCTCGGTATATATATATATATATATATATATATATATATATATATATATATATATATATATATGTTTTGCCGTAGTAGGCTCGCTCATAGGCACTCGGCCATACTAGGCTCTGTATCTCGACCAACTGGGCTCACTCATAGGCGCTCGGCCACAGTAAGCTCGGTATATAACTTACCATCTGATCAGAGGTTGCCCAATAGGTGTCTGCCCATCGATTATAGCTCGATGGTAATGAAAATACTTTAATACTATATATAAAAACTCTCTTCTCTCTTGAATGAAAGAAGAAAATACTCAAATGAATATGAAGTCTCGATAAAGAGAATATTGTAACTTGCGAGATTAGCAAAATATACGTAAAATTCCGAGATATGAATTTTTCTTTATGCCTCGTTATCAAACTTGTGTAATGAAGATATAATGCCAAAATGAAGGAAGAGCTTAGCCTTAACATACCTGGAGTAGGAAAAAATCCGTATGATGTTTTTGGAAAAAGGTTGTACCGTACTCCTTTAGAACTGCAAAATTTTACGTTGCTAATAATTCTCTTTGGATCCCTTTTGGTTGCGAGAATTCATATTTCTTAATATAACGCTTAGGATCTAACTGGAGTATTTTTGATTGAAACTTGTTGAAAGTTTTTAGGGTAGAAAACGTTCCCCATTTCTTAATGGTGGTGTCTTGATATGGAAAATGTTTAAAATTAAGTAAAGGTATAACTAACCTGTTATGCCACCTAGTAAGAACAGGAGTTGTTGTAAGAATTAGCCACCTAATCAAGAATGACTCTCAGTGATTTCTTTAACTAATTGCCACGTTTTGGGTTGTCTAGTCTCGTCGTTTAATTATTAATTAGGTAATATTCCGCTACCCGACAATTAACCAATTACCCGCATAATTAAAAATTATTTTAAATTACTTAAAATTATACTTATTTTTAATATACCTTATTCATCATACAATCGTGGTCATATGGTACCTTGCATTTTACTAGTCCATAAGTATCGGGTATTATCGCTCGACCCATAGTTTATCCCAATTTGACAACCTTCAACGAAACTCATTTTATTTAATTCGTACCCCTTCTTTCATGGAACTTACTTATTGCTTGGTATAAATAGCATAAATATGCTAACATCATGGTAATCTCATCCCCGAGTTTATGTCAATTTACTGAAGACAAAATTTTAATTACGAAAAATGCGAGATGTAACATCCTTCCCCCCTTAGGAATATTCGTCCTCGAATGTCTACTCTTAGATACTTTGGGAAAATTTTTGTTGTAGTCTCTTCTATACACTAGACTAAAACCAGCCTGTACGCAGCCAGAAAATATATTATATATGCCACACTTGGCCTCACACCGCTGTCTATTATAAATTCAGAAATCTATTCCATATTCTTGCTTCTCCATAAAACCTTCACGGAGGCTACCTCCTTATCCCGTAACTTGCGGATTTGTCGGTTTAGGATGACAACCAGAATTTCCTTGTATGACAAGTCCTCTGTAATCTGTACATCATTTTTGGGCACTATTTGGGTGTGATCGCCAATGCACTTTCGTAACATAGATACGTGAAAAATCGGATGGACGAACTCTAATTTCGACGGCAATTCTAACTCATAAGCTACTTGGACCACTCTCTGAATGATCCTATAAGGCCCAATATACCGTGGGCTAAGTTTGTCTTTCTTGCCAAACCTTATCATACCCTTCAGAGGTGACACCTTTAAGAATACCCAGTCATCAACCCCGAACTCTAAATCTCATCGTTGCACGTCAGAATATGACTTCTGACGACTCTGAGCTGTCAACAGTCGCTCCCGGATAAGCTTTACTTTTCTATGACCTACTGAACCAGGTCTGCTGCATGTAACCCAGATTCTCCAACATCAAACCACCCCATATGAGATCTGCACTTACGCCCATACAAAGCCTCGTATGGAGCCATTTGGATATTGGAGTGGTAACTGTTATTATATGCAAACTCGATAAGAGATAGATGTTCATCCTAACTTCTTTTAAAATCTAGCACACATGCTCGTAACATATTCTCGAGCGTCTGAATTGTGCGCTCGGCTTGTCCATCAGTTTGTGGATGAAAAGGTGCTGAGATTCACTTGAGTCCCTAGACCTTGCTGAAATGACCTCCAAAAATGTGCTGTAAACTGGGCCCCACAGTCAGATATAATAGATACTGGTACTCCGTGTAGTCGCACTATCTCCTTAATATATAATTTTGCATAATCTTCTGCTGTATATCTAGATCTGATTGGTAGGAAATGAGCTGATTTCATGAGCATATCGACTATCACCCATATGGAATCGAACTTATGATGAGAAGAAGGTAAACCCATGATAAAGTCTATGTTTATCGCCTCCCATTTACATGTCGGGATCTCTATAGTCTGCATTAGCCCTCCGGGCTTCTCGTGCTCTATCTTCACCTGTTGGCAACTAGGGCATTGAGAGACATACTTAGCAATGTTCTTCTTCATATCATTCCACCAATACACATCCTTAATGTCATGATACATCTTCGTCAACCCAGGGTGAATGGAGTACCACGAATAATGTGTCTCTAACTTAATCCTGTCTCGTAGCCCTACTAATCTGGAACACACAATCGACCTCTGTATCTGAGAACCCCATCTCCTTTGAGTTCTAACAACGGCTTCTTCTGCTGTGGAACCCATTCTCCTAACTCGACCAACTCTGGGTCCTCGTACTGCCTCTCCTTTACTTCAGCTATGAGAGATGATTTTGCAGTATTTTGGAGTACGACTCCTCCATTGCCAGAGTCTACTAACCGAACCCCCAAACAAGCTAATTGATGAATATCTCTGGTTAATTGTCTTTTTCTGGCCTCTACATGTGCTAAGCTACCCATAGATCGGCTGTCACGCCCCAAACCTGGGGAGGCGTGGCTGGCACCCGATGCCGTGCTGGCCCGAGCGAACCACTGCATAACTCTTATTTTTTTTCTTCTAACAATCATGAGGCAACATGGACACAACTTGTAATGCATAACAATAAGTGGGCAAACACTAAACTATCATTCTTAAAACACGAATACATGTGGGCCGTCAAGGCCTCAGACATACTGTACAAAATGAACCTCTGTCTACAAAGCCTCTAAGATTATTTGACATCAAATAGGATAGGGTATCGGCCTACCCATAATTCTGTAGCAAAACTCTAACACGATGACTCATAGACTCGACTGCACCCCGAATAAGGTGGAGTCTTACCGATCCTTCACTGAATGTCAATCTCGTCTAGTATGAGGGATCGTCAAACTAATTGTCTATACCTGCGGGCATGAAACGCATCATCCCCAACAAAAGGATGTCAGTACGAATAATGTACCGTAGTATGTAAGGCATTTAAATCAATATATCAAGAGCATGGAAGAAACATAGAGTACATAACTCAACCTGTATGTCTGGATAACTCTGTAAATCATGAAATATTTATAGTATCATGCATATGCATATGAATGTCATGTAATGCATAGGTCTATACGTACATAACATCATAAAGCCTTTGAGGGCATCCCATCATATCATATCAGCCACTGTGGGCAAAATCATCATCGTATACCAGCTAATCAGGTGGTGGTGCGTATATAACGCCATAACCTTTCCCATATCCCATATACATATATATACATACATATATATATACGCGTATATAACGCTATAACATCATCACGCCTCTAAGGGCATCCCATCATATCATCTCGGCCACTGTGGGCATATCATTTCGGCCACTGTGGACAAATCATCAACGTATACCAGTTGATCAGGTGGTGGTGCGTATATAATGCCATAACCTTTCCCATATACATATATATCCATATATATACGCGTATATAATGCCATTTGTTCATAGGTCGATGTACATGTATAAATGCATGAAATGCATATGAAATACATTAATAAAATCTCTCGGTACGTCATAAGACAATTATACCTCTGATTGATATTACGAAACAAACTTTATCAACTTACTGTTTAAGAAAACCTAAAGAAATAGACAGTGTCTAGGAAGAAGGGTCACAAAATATAACAATTAGAGGCTCATATCAATCAGTACCAATACAACCATAGTTCAACACATAAATCCAACTGGAATTCTGCACATCAATGTGTACCACGATGTTAAAAGCAATATTGTGGTAATAAACAACAAATATATGTTCCAGCAGAATACCCAAAAGTGTGAAAACCACCAAATACATAAATACTTATTAACTTTTAGATTGGAACAAGCAATAAATCCCTCAAAAAGATGACCGAGTGACTAACGTACAGGAGCTAGCAACAAAACTCAATATGAGCTCATCTACTCCAACCATGATAAGCAAGATAAATGTCTAACTGAGTGGTGCCTCAGTTTAAGACCTTTTTATAAGTGAAAGCACATTAGTATAAGACCTTGTCAGTCACTTGCATAATGGACGTCACCAATTTTTGGACCATTTAAACTCCTATTAATCACACGACAAAGTGCATAAGCGTCTATCATATGTAAGTGTATTATGGACCTTACTTTAGATAGCCACCTAATCAACAATGACAAAGAGTCATTTGCTTGGTTAATATCTTGCTGCCACGTGGGGTGGGATAAATTTTAATCTTTATCCAACTTATTAGTTAATTAGGTAATGTCTCGTTACCCGGTAATTAACACGTTGCCCGGTAATTAACCCGTTACCCGGTAATTAATTTATCTTGGCTTACTTAAATACTACTCATTTTTTTATACACCTTATACATTATACTATCACGGTCATATGGTATATTATTAGCCCATAAACACTGGGCATTATAACTCGGACCGTATTTTATCTCCAAAATAACAAATTTCGACTAACCTCATTTTCTTTAACTCGTTTACCCTCTCACCTTCATGACTTTACTTATCACTTGTTATAAATATCATAAATACTTATAACCTCAAAAAATAGTCTTGTCCTCATCTTATAGTACTACTATTAAAGTATTAAAATATTAATAAAGCATGGTACCACATAAAGTTAATACATATTTTGTTAAAACATCCATGTAAAAATACATATATTTTCTCAATTTCTAATTTTTCTAATCTCATATAAAGAGTACAAATTTTTGTATGCTTAATTCTTAAAATGGTAAAAAAATAACCTTCTTTTCTTGTGACAAAATAATTTCTATCTTTACAATAAAGAAAACCTCATAAACCTTCTCATATTTTGTGTATAATTAAAAGTAGTAATATTAATAAATATATAAAATCGTATTATTTTTTTCAAACTATTTTACAAAAATGTTCTACTCAAAATACTCTATCAAATGTAGATGACAGTATCGAGGTTGTTAAACTTACGGGGTCTTACAATAACAAAGTCACGAATAAAAATCTCAACTTTTCACGCAAGCATTTAGTTAGATTTCTGACCATGTCGCTCTATTTTATTTAAAGTTGCTGAAAGGAGGAATCAAGTTTATCAGTGTGCCAACAAAAGTAAATGCTATATTTATATTCAAAAATGTGCAAGCTAGCCAATGGTGTCAATAAATCCAAATAATGGAAAGCTTCAATCATAAGATCCTTTCATTCCCCTAAGACCAGATGAATAGGAAAGAAATCAAACAAAAATAATAACTAGCGGGTAAGTATTACCCTCCTACATTCCAAGAACATTATGAAGCCATTTAGAAAGTTAAATTTAGAAATGATAAGTATTATCCTCCTCTTTTTACCTCTATAATCTCATGAATGGTCTTAATCCCTTCGAGTTCATATGGGTTACTACGACTTATTCTAATATTAAAGTACGGGATATAACATCCTTCCCCCCTTTAGAACATTCGTCCTCGAATGTTAACTCTTAGAGATTTACAAAATTTTCACTAGGGTCTCATGTGTAAATTAAACTAAAACCGAAACTATATCTGAAGTCTCGACTATTCACAACCTTTTGTAGTTGAGTATCTCATATCTTCTTCATCTTTACCATACTTACTTTTCAATCTCGCAACGTATCTTCTGTTTTTTTTTTCATAATCTCCCTTCATCATAGGTGGAAATTACTCCCTAAAGCTCTACTGTGATACCTGCACCTCTGGTGCATACAAAATCTTGCGACAACTTCATACAGACTTCTTACGACTCAGCTCTATGGCGCGATCTGGAAACAAAATAAGGATAATATTTCTAAATGTCCTATAGCCTCTCAATTATAAATATGGCGCGCAACACACTCATAACTGAGACTCTACTAGGCACGGCTTTGTAGACTCCCTAGGACACGACCCGCTCTGATACCACTTTGTCACGCCCCAAACATGGGGAGGCATGGTTGGCACCCAGTGTCGTGCTGGCCCGAGCGAACCATTGATTAACTCTTATTTTTTTTTCTTTTAAAAATCATGAGGCAACATGGCCACAACTTGTAATGCATAACTATAAGTGGGTAAACACTGTATCAATAAACTATCGTTCTTAAAACACGAATACATGTGGGCCGTCAAGGCCTCAGACATACTGTACAAAATGAACCTTGTCTACAAAGCCTCTAAGATTATTTGACATCAAATGGGACAGGGTACCGACCTACCCATAAGTCTGTAGCAAAATTGTGATACGATGACTCATAGACTCGGCTGCACCCCGAATGAGGTGGAGTCTTACTGATCCTTCGCTGAATGTCAATCTCGTCTAGTATGAGGGATCGTCAAACTAATTGTCTATACCTGCGGGCATGAAACGCAGCGTCCCCAACAAAAGGACGTCAGTACAAATAATGTATCGTAGTATGTAAGGCATTTAAATCAATATATAAAAAGAATAGAAGAAACATGGAGTACATAACTCAACCTGTAAGTATGGATAACTCTGTAAATCATGAAATATTTATAATATCATGCACATGCATATGAATGTCATGTAATGCATAGGTCTGCACATACATAACATCATAAAGCCTTTGAGGGCATCCCATCATATCATCTCAACCGTTATGGGCAAAATCATCATCGTATACCAGCTAATTAGGTGGTGGTGTTTATATAACGCCATAACCTTTCTCATATCCCATATACGTATATATACGCATCTATAACGCCATAACATCATCACGCCTCTGAGGGCATCCCATCATATCATCTCGGCCACTGTGGGCGAATCATCAATGTATATCAGCTGATCAAGTGGTGGTGCGTATATAATGTCATAACCTTTCCCATATCTCATATACATGTATATACATATATATACGTGTATATAACGCCATCTGGTCATGGGTCGATGTGCATGTATAAATGCATGAAATGCATATGAAATACGTTAATAAAATCTCTCGGTACATCATAAAACCATTATACCTCTGATTAATATCATAAAACGTACTTTATCAACTTACTGTTTAAGTAAACCTAAAGAAATAGACAGTGTCTAGGAAGAAAGATCACAAAATATAACAATTAGAGGCTCATATCAATCAGTACCAATACAACCATAGTTCAACACATAAATCCAATTGGAATTCTGCACATCAATGTGTACCACGATGTTAAAAGCTATATTGTGGTAATAAACAACAAAAATATGTTCCAGCAGAATACCCAAAAGTGTGAAAACCACCAAATACATAAATACTTACTAAGTTTTAGATTGGAACAAGCAATAATTCCCTCAAAAAGATGACCGAGTGATTAACGTACAGGAGCTAGCAACAAAACTCAATATGAGCTCATCTACTCCAACCATGATAAGTAAGCTAAATGTCTAACTGAGTGATGGCTAGTGTAGTCATGCCTTTAGTTTAAGACCTTTTTATAAGTGAAACCACATTAGTATAAGACCTTGTCTGTCACTTGCATAATGGACGTCACCAATTTTTGGACCATTTGAACTCCTATTAATCACACGACAAAGTGCATAAGCGTCTATCATATGTAAGTGTCTTATAGACCTTACTTTAGATAGCCACCTAATCAACAATGACAATCATTTGTTTGGTTAATATATTGCTGCCACGTGGGGTGGGATAAAATTTAATTTTTATCCAACTATTAGTTAATTAGGTAATGTCTCGTTACTTGGTAATTAACTCATTACCTGCATAAATAAGAATTATCTTGGCTTACTTAAAATACTACTCTCTTTTTTTACACCTTATACATTATACTATCATGGTCATGTGGTATATTATTAACCCATAAACATCGGGCATTATAGCTCGGACCGTATTTTATCTCCAAAATGACAAATTTCGACTAACCTCATTTTCTTCAACTCGTTTACCCTCTCACCTTCATGACTTTACTTATCACTTGTTATAAATATCATAAATACTTATAACCTCAAAAAATAGTCTTGTCCTCATCTTATATACTAATATTAAAGTATTAAAGTATTAAAATATTAATAAAGCATGGTACCACATAAAGTTAATACATACACTATTATTTCGTTAAAACATCCATGTAAAAATACATATATTTTCTCAACTTCTAATTTTTCTAATCTCATATAAAGAGTACAAACTTTTGTACGCTTAATTCTTAAAATGGTAAAAAGATAACCTTCTTTTCTTGTCACAAAATAATTTCTATCTTTACAATAAAGAAAACCTCTTAAACTTTCTCATATTTTGTATATAATTAAAAGTAGTAATATTAATAACTATATAAAATCATATTATTTTTTTCAAACTATTTTACAAAAATGTTCCACTCAAAGTACCGTATCAAATGTATATAACGGTATCAAGGTTGTTAAATTTACGGGTTCTTACAATAACATAGTCATGAATAAAAATCTCAATTTTTTACACAAGCATTTTGGGTTGTTCATGGTTCGGTTTGGATCGGTTTTTCCCTAAAAAGAAACCAAACCAAGTAAGTCGGTTTTTCAAATATTAGAACCAAATCAAACCAATTAAGTCGGTTTTTTTCGATTCGGTTTATGTCGGTTTTTTGGTTTTTTCGGTTATTTGTCGATTTTTTCTTAAATATAAGACATACACTACCAAACACATATTCCGGCAACCACATTTTCAATGTAACACTATCAAATCAATTGCTCTTTGAGAAATCTATTATTTACCAAAATATATTGATGATAATTGAATCAAATAGTGATGAATAATTTAAGGACTCAATTAAAAATATGTTATTTTTAACACGAAATGGACTCTTACACTAAACAAAAGAAAACTACCAATCAAACTAGAATGTAAAGGTAAAGAACTATATTAAAAGTGCAAACTATTAACATTTACCATAAAGTTTTTGAAACTTTGTATAACAATATATATATATATATATATATATATATATATATATATATATATATATATATATATATATATATATATGTGTGTGTGTGTGTGTGTGTGTGTGTGTGTGTGTGTGTGTGTGTGTTAGTTACTTCTATAGTCGGTTTGGTTCGATTTTTTTCTGATTAAAACCAAAACCAAACCAAATTTGATCGGTTTTTAAAATTAAAAACCAAAACCAAACCAAACCAAAAAGTATCGGTTTTTTTGGTCGGTTTGGTTTGGTTTTTCGGGTTTTCATGAACACCCCTACAAGCATTTAGTTAGATTTATGATCATGTCACTCTATTTTATTTAAAGTTGCTGAAAGGAGGAATCAAGTTTCTCAATGTGCCAAAAAAAGTAAATGCTATATTTATATTCAAAAATGTGCAAGCTAGCCAATGGTGTCAATAAATCCAAATAATGGAAAGCTTCAATCATAAGATCCTTTCATTCCCATAAGACCAGATGAATAGGAAAGAAATCAAACAAAAATAATAACTAGTGGGTCAGTATGACCCTCCATTGTACATTCCAAGAACATTATGAAGCCATTTAGAAAGTTAAAGTTAGAAATGATAAGTATTATCCTCTTCTTTTTACCTCTATAATCTCATGAATGGTCTTAGTCCCTTCGAGTTCATATGGGTTACTACGACTTATCCTAATATAAAGTACGAGATGTAACATTGGCGACTTAAGGCATCTGCTATAACATTAGCTTTCCCTGGATGGTAGAGAATGTTAACATCGTAATCTTTCAATAACTCAAGCCATCTCCTCTGTCGCAAATTCAACTCTTTTTGCTTCAAGATATCTTGTAGGCTTTTATGATCTGTGAATATATCAACATGAACACCATATAAATAATACCGCCATATCTTAAGTGCATGGACAACTGCAGCTAACTCGAGGCCGTGGGTCGGATAATTCTGTTCGTGCTTCCTTAACTGCCTTGAAACATATGCGATTACCTTCCCATGTTGCATCAGGACACATCCTAACCAACACCTGAGTCATCGCAATACATAGCATAACCATCCGGGCCCTCTTGAAGTGCTAGAATTAGCGCTAAGGTCAACCTGTTCTTAAGCTCCTAAAAACTTTCCTCACAAGCCTCTGTCCACTAAAACTTAGTTGCTTTCTATGTCAACTTTGTTAATGGTGCTGAAAGAGAAGAAAACCCCTCTACGAACCTCCGGTAGTATCCTACTAAGCTTAGAAAGCTATGAATCTCTATCGGAGTGGTAGGTCTAGGCTAGGATTTCACAGCCTCAATCTTCTGAGTATCTACCTTTATATCTCCGTCGGATACAATGTGCCCGAAGAATGCTACAGACTTCAACCAGAACTCACACTTAGAAAACTTAGCATACAACTTATTATTCTGGAGGGTTTAAAGTACCGCTCGCAGGTGGTCCACATGCTCATCCTCTGAACGTGAATAAACCAGAATATCATCAATAAACACTATCACAAACAGATCTAAATATGGCCGGAATAGGCTATTCATCAAGTCCATAAATATGGCAGGTGCATTCGTCAACCCGAAGAACATGACAAGGAACTCGAAGTGGCCATATCGAGTCCTAAAGGCTGTCTTGGGAATATATTATTCCCAAACTCTGACCTGGTGGTACCCGACCACAAATATATCTTTGAAAAGCATCTAGCTCCCTGCAACTGATCAAACAAGTCGTATATCCTTGGAAGTGGATACTTATTCTTAATAGTTACCTTGGTCAGTTGCCTATAATCGATACACATCCTTAGCGAGCCATCTTTCTTCCATACAAACAATACCGGTGCACCCTAAGGTGAGGTACTAGGTCTGATGAAACCTTTCTCCAGTAAATCTTTTAACTCCTCCATCAACACCTTTAATTCGGCAGGTGCCATTCTATATGGAGGGATGGATATTGGTTGCGTTCCCGAAAGCAAATCGATGCCAAAATCAATCTCTCCCTCTAGAGGAATACCTGGAAGTTCATCTGGAAATACATATGCGTACTCTTTGACTACTGGAATATACTGAAGTGTAGGTATCTCAGCATCTGCATCTTTAACTTGCACAATATGATAAATTCACCCATTTGTGATGATTTTTCTTACCTTTATATAGGAAATAAACCTACCTCTGGGTGTCGCTATATTACCTACCCATTCAAGGATTGGCCCACGCGAAAAATTAAATCTGGTTGTCTTTGCTCGGTAATCAACTGTGGCATAACCAGTTGCCAACCGGTCTATGCCCATGATAGCATTAAAATCCAACATCTCTAGATCAACTAGGTCGGCTGAGGTCTGACGACCACAAACTATCACTGTACAGCCTTGGTAAATCCGTCTAGCGATAATCAATTCTCCGACCGGTGTAGATACCGCAAAAGGATCACTTAGTATTTCAGGCACTATACCAAATTTCCTCGCAACAAATTGGGTAATACATGATAAAGTAGATCCTAGGTCTATCAAGGCATAAACATAGTGAGAACAAATGGTCAACATACCTGTCACAACGTCTAGTGAGGACTCTTGGTCCTGTCGATCTGCTAGCGCATACATACGATTCTGGTTACCACCCAAATTGGATCCCCTACCTCTGCCTCGACCTCTACCAGCCGAAGACTGAGACTCGCGCCCTGAAGGATGCACGGACATAGCTGATCCTGTTGCTAAATTCATTGGTTGCGCCATAACCCCAGAATCTCTATTTGGGCAATCGCGCATCATATGCCCTGGACGTCTATATGTATAGAAAGCATCGGAATCAGCTCGGCATTAGCCTAAGTGTCCTCTACCATAGATGGCACACTGCGGCAAGAATGTCCATGTCTGCCCCAAACCTCGTTGTCGCTACAACCCTGATGCCAGGGAGCTTTCACCTGGTCCTGACTAAGTATAGCGATCATACCTGTAACCTTGTAGCTGAGGTGGCGGAGGTCTAGGTGGCCATTCGAAGTACTGGGGCCTGTAACTTCCTTGAGACAGGTCGTGAGACCTGGCAAATCTCATCCTCTTCCGCTGCCCTATCTCAGTGCTTTCTGTACCCTGATGTCGATGCCTACCCCTTTTTATATTCTGGGCAAATGCCTGAATCCGAGAGATATCCATATTATCCTGTAATGTAGCGGTGGCACATGCCTCGGTCAACTCTAGGGCCAACCTTACTATAAATCTGTGGATCTGTCCCGCATAGTAGCAACTATGGATGGTGCATATCTGGACAATGAGTCAAAACGGAGACTATACTCTTGAACAGTCATATCGCCCTGCTTGAGGGCTAGAAACTGATCGACTAGAGCCTGTTAGATCTCCCGCGGTAAGTACTAGTCAAGAAAGGCATATGAAAAATTCTCCCAAATAGCTGGAGGTGCATCACGTCCCCTGGACCTTTCCCATCCCTCGTACCAAAGGATGGCTATATCTAGGAGTCAAAAAGCTGCTAGCTCAACTACATCTTTCTCTGTGGCATGCATAACCCGAAATATCTTCTAAAGTTGATCTATGAAATCCTGCGGGTCCTCCTTCTGATCTGTCCCCGTGAACTCTGGGGGACTCAAAGCAATAAACTCTCGGGCCCTTGAACTCCCAGATCACTCGGAAGGTCCTGTACTAGCGGGTACCCTAGCTTGTTGTTGGGTAGCTACTAAGTGTGCCAACAAATGCACCGCACTCATTAAGTCCTGATCTGATGGAAGCGTATGGGGAACTGGATGTGCGGTCTTCCTAGGAATCTCCTCAGGTAGCAGAGGAGCCGGTAATTGCTGGGTAGGGGTCTCTCCCTGGGCCTCATATTGGGCCCCATCTACTAGGGGTACCCTGCTAGTCCCCTCACCTACTGTTGTTTCCCTCCTCTAGCTAGTCGTAGTCTTCCTAGTTACCATCACATGTGCATGCAAACGTCAACATGTAAGTTTAACTCAAATTTCCTATAACTCAGTGCTACAACACGATTTAGATTTGAAAGAAGGGTAACCAACTCCTAAATGCCATGTAGTCCACTGCTTAAATAATGTGGTGCATCATACATCTATAAACAAGACCCTACTAGACACGGCTTGTAGACTCCCTAGGACAGAACTGCTCTGATACCACTTTTGTCAAGCCCTAAGCCTGGGGGCGAGACCGGTACCCAGTGTCTCACATATCCTTGCGTACCACTTGCGACTAACAGACTCTGAACATGTAATGTCACACTTTGGCCATGGGGCACATTATAAGATAACGTACGATGCAAAATGTAAAACTGAATAGAGACTAATGCTGACTAAATATGTTGTCATGATTACTAAAGCTGACAAGCCAACAAAATATACGTACAAGGCCTACAAGCCTATCATACTGCACTAACTAACAGGATATATCTACAAGCCTCTACTAATAGATGTATTGTGGTCGGAACAGGGCCCTGACCTACCCATAACCTATCTACTTATATGCATAAGATGTACACTAAACTGCTAGACCTGGAAACTCCGAAAGACAAAGAGCTTACCGATAAAGCTGAACTCGGGAAACACCTACTGAGGAGGTCTACCCGTTTGTCTATTTGAACCTGCATGCATGAAATGCAGCGCCCCCAGAAAGGGACGTCAGTACAAAATAATGTACCGAGTATGTAAGGAAATATACTGAAAGCTGAAATCTGAAGATATGTTCATCTTCTGATACTGACTCAATTCTCTCAATATAGTAAGTAAAATAGTTATCCGGCCCTATAAGACTCGGTATATATATATATATCTGCTTTGACATAGTAGGCTCGCTCATAGGAGCTTGACCATACTAAGCTCCGTATCTCGACCAATTGGGCTCGCTCATAGGCGCTCGACCATAGTAGGCTCAGTATATAACTTACCATCTGATCAGAGGTTGCCCAATAGGGGCCTGCCCATCGATTATAGCTCGATGGTAATGAAAATACTTTAATACTGTATATATAAACTCTCTGCTCTCTTGACTGAAAGAAGGAAATACTTAAATGAATATGAAGTCCCGATAAAGAGAATATTGTAACTTACGAGACTAGCAAAAATATACGTAAATTCCGAGATATGAATTTTTCCTTATGCCTCATTATCAAACTTATGTAATGAAGAGATCATGCTAAAATTAAGGAAGAGCTTAGCCTTAATATACATGGAGTAGGGAAAAATCCGTATAATATTTTTGGGAAAAGGTTGCACCGTACTCCTTTAGAACCGCAAAATTTTACATTGCTAATAATCCTCGTTGGATCCCTTTTGGTTGCGAGAATCATGTTGCTTAATATAATGCTTAGGATATGACTGGAGTATTTTTGAATGAAAATTATTGAAAGTTTTTAGAATAGCTAACGTTATACATTTCTTAATGGTGGTGTCTAGATGTTTAAAATTAAGTAAAGGTATAACTAACATGTTATGCCACCTACTAAGAATAGGTGTTGTTGTAAGAATTAGCCACCTAATCAAGAATGACTCTTAGTTATTTCTTTAACTATTTCCACGTTTTGGGTTGTCTAGTCTCATAGTTTAATTACTAACTAGGTAATATCCCGTGATCCGGTAATTAATCAATTACCCGTATAATTAACAATTGTCTCAAATTACTTAAAATTCTACTTATTTTTAATACACCTTATACATCATACTATCGTTGTTATATGGTACCTTGCATGGTACTAGTCCATAAGTATCGGGTATTATCGCTCGACTGGTAGTTTATCCCAATTCGACAACCTTCAACGAAACTCATTTTCTTTAATTTGTGTACCCTTCCTTTATGGCACTTACATATTTCTTGGTATAAATAGCACAAATATGCTAACATCAGTGTCGACAAAACTTTAAGTACGAAAAATGCGAGATGTAACAGAGATAATATGAAATTTTTCCTTAAAATACATTTGAGTTAACATTGGTAAAAATTTAGAGCAAACAGACCTGAATACATATTTTGACGGTCTCGTGGGTCCGTATCATTATTTAGGACTTGGGCGTATGCCCGGAATCTAATTCATAAGTCCCTAGCCCGAGTTATTGCACTTTGTTGAAATTTTAAGGTTTAAAGGCTTAATGGCTTTGAAAGTTTGACCAATATTTGACTTTATTGATATTGGGTCTGTATTTTGGTTCCGAAACCCGGGTTCGGGGTTGAATGGGCAATCGAATTTTGGTCCGAATTTCGAATTTCGACCAAGTGGGCCCGGGAGTTGACTATTGTTGACTTTTTCAATAATGACCTAAATTGAATCCTTTGTAATCATGGGTAGTTCCTAAGGTTTAATTGGAATTGTTTGGTTGGTAATTTGCTAGATTCTATTGGTTCGGAGTCTTGTTTGAAAGGCAAATCTGTGGTTGAGCTTTGAATTGATCGTTGGAGCGAGATAAGTGTCGTGGTTAATATTGACTTGAGGGATTAGGATTTGTTTGTCTATTTGCTACAAGTTTAGATGTTGGTTAAAATATATATGTGAGGTAACGAGTAGTTATGTGTTGTTGTCGGGTTAAGCATGCGGGTAGGACTTGTTCCTTGTAATTTATTGCTTATTTTGACCATGTTATCCATGCGTAGACTAGTTACTTATTAAATTGATCGTTCTTACCACGTTTTATGGGCTTTTGTGATAATTGAGAATTGTTTCTAAAATTAAGATTGGTATTGTGGAACCATTGTTGACGTAAAGGCTTGTTCTTATCTCCTTTTTGTTACTTGTCCATTGTTATATAGTAAGGGAGAGTGTTAATGCACGAAGGGTGATGTCTTGCCGTATGTGAGTGTTTATGCACAAAGGGTGATTCCGTGTCATATTATGAGAGTTAATGCATGAAGGGTGATGTTGCATTTGATTTCTATGACCTCGGAATCTAGTCCCTGGGCCAATTCGATTCCTGCAATCAAATCCTCATACTCTACTTCATTGTTATTAAAGGAACTATTCTGATGGCTTGCCTTAGGATTTCTCCCGAAGGCATGGTTAATACAATGCTAAGCCCGAACCCCTTTACGTTGGAGGCTCCATCCATAAACAAGGTCCAAACTCCCAATGTCTATTCTGGAACCATTACTGCTTCTTTGGTTGCTAGAGGTAGCAATCTCAAACTAAAATCGGCCACAAAGTCGACCAAAACTTGTGACTTAATCGTAGTCCTAGGTTTATAATCTATGTCTAATTCGCTCATTTTGACGGCCCATTTGGCCAATCTACCCGAGAGTTCGGGTTTGTGAAGGATATTCCAATTGGGGAAAAGTGGTCACCACAGCTATCAGGTGACATTGGAAATAAGGCCTCAACTTCCGAGCGGCGATTACGAGAGCTAAGGCCAGCTTCTCCAAATGCGGATAGCGAGTTTCTGCCCCCCTTAAATTTTACTAACATAATAAATGGGAGAAGCGTGTTTCATCCTCATGGACTAAAACTACACTTACTGCTACTTCCAAGACTGCGAGGTAGACCAACAGTATTTCACCTTCCTTCGGTTTTGAGAGTAACAAAAGGCTTGACAAATACCTTTTCAAATTTCTCAAAGCCTGTCGGCATACCAGGGTCCATTCGAAATTGTTTTTCTTTTTGAGCAGCGTGAAGAAACGATGGCATTTCTCTGGTGACCGAGAAATAAAGCATGTTCAAAGCGACAAATATCCCTATGAGTCTTTGAACTTCTTTCACACTTGATAGTTAGTCCAGGATGTCCTTGATGGCTTTGATATTATCGATATTTACCCCAATCCCCCTTTGCGATATCAGGAATCCTAAGAACTTGTTGGAGCTGACCTTGAATGCGTACTTCTCGGAGTTAAACTTAATATTATGCTTTGTTAGGATGTCGAAAGTTTCTTGCAAATGCTTAAGATGATCACCTGCATTCAAAGACTTAACGAGCATATTGTCTATATAAACTTCCATAATTTTTCCTATCTATTTTTCAAACATCTTATTTACAAGCCATTGATAAGTGGCTCTGGCATTCTTTAGCCCGAAGGGCATCACATTATAGCAATATGTGTTGAAATTCATTATGAACCAAGTATTTTCCTGATCCTCCGGATTCATCTTAATTTGGTTGTACCCGGAATAAGTATCGAGGAAAATCATTAACTCATACCCGGCCGTCGCATCAATCATTTGATTGATGCTTGGTAGAGGGAATGAGTCTTTTGGGCACGCCTTATTCAAGTCCTTATAATCTACACACATGCAAGATTTATTGTTTTTCTTATGAACTACTACTACATTAGCTAACCAGTCTGAATACTTTACCTCTTGGATCGAACCGATGTCAAGTAGGCGAGTTACCTCTTCTTTGACGAATTTATTCCTGGCCTCGGCAATAGGGCGTTTCCTTTGTCTTACCGAAGGGATGTTAGTTTCATCTGTTCGTGTATCTACGCAATAGGGCTAAGCTTAGCTTATGTACGTCTACTTCTGTTGGGATGCCTGTCATGTACGCATGCGACCACGCAAAACAATCAGCATTATAGTTAAGAAATTCAATAAAGCCATACCTGAGTTCAGGGTGCAGTCCTGAGTGGAATTTTCTTTCTAAGAACTTTTCGAACAATATAACTTGCTCGAGCTCTTCCGATGTGGATTTTGTTGCATCCGTCTCTTCTGGCACCTGCAAATATCTCGACACCTGATAACATTCCAACACTTTTTCCCTGGCTCACTTTATTCGATTTGTGAGTGGGCGCCGATACCTGTAGTTTCTATACCGTGTGTTCCTTCCCTTTACTACTGGAGAGTGAAATTGCATTCATCTCCCTTGCTTCCATTTGGTCACCCTTATCTATTTGATTTCTTCAGGCATTGGGAATTTCAGTAACTGACGATACGGTGATGGTATAGCTCTCATCTTGTGCAACCACGGTCTTCCCAAAATAATATTATACCCCATGTCATTGTCCACCACTTCAAAAGAGTCATCTTCATCACTCATTCGGTGTTTGTGGGCAGCAAGATCTCTCATCGGGTTGTCATGCTTACGAGTTTGAATCTAGTGAGGAGTTTTGTGGCCGAAATGATGCTTCTAGTGAGTTTGGCTTATTCCAATACTCTCCATTGTATGTATTGGTCAAACTTCCTAGAACCACTAGAACGCGTTTGATTTTAAAATCTAATACATTTAGAGAAACTACCAATGTGTAACTGTGCAATAGCAAAAATTCGTCTACGTCCTCCTCTGTGAAAGTGATGTCGTCTCTAGCAACTTCTAGCAGTCTCTTGTTGTGGGTTACTGATACCTTCATCTTTTTTGCTGCCGAGAAGGTGACCCCGTTGGTACTGTTTCTCCCGAAGATCATATTGCTCGTCTGGCACAGGGTATCTTCCCCTACTTTTGAGGGTTCTGCGTTATCATTGTTGCGACCGTAGTTGTTTTTGGCCTGGTCACTTAAGAATTCTCTTAGATGTCCATTCTTCAATAGTGTTGCCATTTCCTCATGCAAATTCCGGTAGTCCCTAGTCCGGTGGCCATCCGTCCCATGATACTCGCACCACAAATTGGGATCCCTCTGGCTGGGATCGGACCTCATCGGCCTTGAGAATTGTGCTTCTTTAATGTTCCTCACAGCCGATACCAATACTACTAAATGACGTTGAAGATGTATTCTGATAGCCGGGGATAGGGAAGATCCCGTGTACATGATGTTTTTTTATCCTGCAATGATCTGTTATTTCGACCGCGATCGGTTATTCTGTCGATAATGAACCTGTTTGCCGACCGAAAACCTCTGTCGCGTCTGTCTTCCCGTTCGTAAGGCAGAAACCGACCCCTCAAAGATTGTCTATCTATGTCGAAATCGTCTTTTGATTTTTCTTTATTCTTCTCCCATCCTTTGCCGACGATGAGAAGCCAATCTGATCATTTTCAATCCTTATCTTAGACTTGTACCGGTTGGGGACATCCGCCCAACTCGTCGCTTGAAACTCGAGTAGGCTTTCTTAAATTATCAGAAACCGTCTGAACTTCTCTAATTCATACCCTTGGTGAATGCTTTAGCTGCCTATTCATCTGGAACAGCCGGAGCAACATCCTCTCCTTATGGAACCGAGTGACGAATTTCCTGTAATAACCCGAAGTATTTTGATATAGTTATTAATTATGGGATTGAAGAATTAATTTTTTTTACTTTTATATAGTTATTGGGCCTAAGCTAGTGGAAGATAATGTATTACAGTATATAAGATAATGTATTAAATAAATAGGCAGTGGGCCAATTACACCTTATAAATTGAGAATTTGGAAATAGGTGACTTTGACTGTTTGTGTAATAATAAGCAAGTGGGCCTAGCACATCCCTGACGTGAGATTTAAGAGGTTATAAGTATATTAGGGCTTATATTTTACGATAGTAAAAATATTAACTCTAAAGAGGAACCACCAGCCGTAACTAATTGGGAAGCACATAGTAGACAAAATAATACAAAGTGGCTTTGAAACAATGATGCAATTGGAAGAGACAAAGTATTTTTGTTAAGTTAACTAACTTCTCCGTGAGAAGGTTGTGAAGGAACCTAAGTGATCAGGTAAATTTATCTCTATTCCAATCCTTTAGTGGCATATTTAATTAAATAGGAGTAATAAAGTTATTAATGTATAGTTTGATAATGATTAGGACAATGATGAAAAGAAATAGTTATATTGAGGAGTGACTTTAAAATATGATATATAATTTTAGGAATTTGAAAACAAGATTTTTTTTATATTGGTTTGCTTCAGTAACGAATGTGTATCAGTTTGTACATTAGAATATAAAAACAAACGGAGACCTATAGTTTCTATCCGATTAAGTACTACTAAATTACTTAGCAGAGAATCAATGGTCCTATTTCAGAGGAATGAAAATAGGAAAATTAATTAAAGGTGATAGGGATGGACCAATTATATTGGTAATTCACGAAGTTAATACATAGATGATTTTGTTACAAGTAGGTAGTTGAAGAAGTTGAACAAAGTGCTCGAGGTGACGCGTTTGGTATTCCTGCACGAGTACTGTGAGTAGTAATCCTACAGCAATGTGTGTTTTCATAACTTGCATGATTTACACATGATTTTTAATATGAATATGTTACCGATTATTTTAAGTTGCACGTGGGACAAGTCTTTTACTCGATATGATACCAAAATAGTTATTTGAGAAGATTACCGTTGTTTTAAATATTTTCGTTGTTACTAGATCTGTTTTACCGTTTCTTGAATTTACTGTTATCGAAAAGAAATTATATGATTTGTTAAAAATTGAAATGCCATATATTGTTTTAAAATATTTTCTATGAGTATATACGGATTACAGAGACAAGTATAAATGGGAGTAGATATTGAAGAATCCTATAGCTAACGGCGGGTTCGTTAGACCTAGTGCACCTTGTAATTACAGATTACCGTTATAGCCTTTGCTAGTGGGAAGGTAGAACTAGCATACCGTTACCGATTTCCCTCGAGTAGGGACTACCGTTATATTTGACTTCTTGCGAAGAAGTCCACAGTTATACTGATTACATGATCTATTCATTGAAACCTCCCAAATGTGAATATTGATATTAGACAGTGGTTACCGAGCTTATTACCGAACTGTTAATTGTATTATACTATAAGAAAAGTATGACGAGACTGAAAATTATTTATTGTTTCTTAAATGGCATTTTTATGTTATTTTCTGTTTGATATACTAGCATGTTTTCTGACTTATCCCCAATAAAAATGGTTGTGGTTAAGTGTTATTACTCACTGAGCTAGCGACTCATTCCTCGCTAATTTTTTATAGAGGCAGCAGTTGACGCAGGCGTGGATTTCGTTAATTAGAGCGTACAGGTTGATATTTCTCGGTGAGCCTCGCACTTGTTCGCGTAGGCAGAGATTTTATTTATTGTTATAGTCTATTCATTGAACTCTTAGAGTCACTTCATAGTCATTATTTTAGTGTCGTGAGTATTCTTTTGTTATTATAGTCTTATGTTGAGTATCGTTCTCATTTATCAAAGTTAGAGATAAATTAGTATTTCTAGTAGTTAGTTGGTGGTTTAGTTATGGTAGAGACTTATATTGGTTAATTGACAAGTTGTCAATTGTTTGTTATGATATTAGGATGTTTAGTTGTTGATTTGAGACAAGGAAAGTTTTTGGGATGGTCCAAAAATAGGGGAAACTTTGTCCGATTTTCTGTAAAATTACCGATGAGGCTTACTTGGGAGCACTTTCTCCTAAGCGCCAGTCACAATCCTAAATTGGATCGTGACATTCCCGCAGTAACTCAAACTCTCCTTGTGCAATTCTGAATATGTCGGCCTTCCGGGCTTGCACCTTTCTGGCCCCATCATGAGCCTTAATAAAATAGTTCATGAGCATCTCAAAGGAGTCTATGGAATGTTCGGGTAACAACAAATACCACATCAAGGCTCCCCTCGTGAGAGTCTCTCCAAATTTCTTTAGCATAACAGATTCAGTCTCGTGGGTAGCTAAATCATTCCCTTTCACCGCCGTTGTATATGTGGTAATATGCTCCTAGGGCTGTGAAGTTCTATCATACTTCATCACATATGGCTTTTTGAACCGCTTCGGATTTTTCTGAAGCTACGCTTGGTTTGTATGACAATTGAGAATACTTCTTTGAGTCCGACCCTTTAAACCGTAAGAGTTCACTTTTGTAAGGGTCGTTCTCGTTGTTGAGACTCCCCCAGACCTATCGGAGCCAACCTTGCCCCTCAAGGTGTTGTTGTCGACCCTGTACGTTGTTTGATTTGTTGGAGCACCGGGAAGAACTAGACCTCCTCTATTCGCATTATTAGAAGCCCCCGATAACGTGTGCTTCAATTGTTTCATAACCTTATCCTACCGTGTGAGTTGGCCTAGAATGATCAATTGTTGCTCTTGTAGGACCTTACTGCACCAACAACATGCTCCTTTTCAGCATAATAGGGAGTCGCCTCTCAAACATGTCGCGGATACCGCCTGTCATGGATCGGCGTGGCACCGTTCCCCTCATTGTAGGTGTCGCTGACTGAATCCTCATGATGAGGCTGGTCTCCTTGTGTCTCAAGATTGTGTGTGTTGTGAATACCATTATCTGCCATTTTTGCAATTTTTTACTATGACAAATAATCAAAACATGTTAGTAAAAGAGGGAGGGATCAACTTAATTACACATCTGTCTAGACCCCACGGTCGGCGCCAAATTATTTACCCTTTTAAAACAGTACAGTTGAATTTATATGTGATTTCTAAATAAGTGAATTAGTTCGATCTTGGAATAATAAAGGAATTGAAGAAATATATAACACTTAGCCTTGATATGAAGATAAAATAGCAGAAGTAGTAATTCCGGGAGCGAAGCTTCCGGGCACAGCAATAATAAAACAAAAAAATAAGAAGATAAAATTGTATTTAGCTTTGAATAGATTATAGCATAAGTTTGCCAAAAAAAAATCTTACAATGATAATAGAGCTCATTATTTATAGTTACACATAGGGAATACGGTCTTAGGATCAAACCCCTCTTCAATGCCAATTATGAGAGCCATCGAAGGATATGTAACGGTAGTCATGAATGCCATATTCTTTTGTAACGGGCAGCGTATTAAGTGTTATGGAATATTCTTCATTAAATGCACTAGGCGGAGGGTATTATTGTATCTTTACGAGTGTCATTCCTTCTGGTAACAAAGGGGACAATTGCCTTCGGTTTTAACTATCCCTTGCCTTAGGCTCCATGTGTCACTCTCTTAAGCGGACACTTAGCATAGCATGCTTTACCCTATACACAAATCACATAATCTATATCTATATATTATTAAAGAAGAAGAAAAAGCCTCCACATTAGCCAAGTTGCAGCCTCACAATAGGTCACTTGGCAATTCAGGACAACGTTAGTTAGGTTAGGTAATAATTATTATTTTTTAAAATTTAATTTTTTTAAAAAAATTATGCATTATGTGTAGTTAGTAATTAGTTACTCTTTTTGTATTTTAATTTAAACATACTTAACTATAATTTTTTATATGTTTAAAAATAATTCTACTTTATGCTCAATGTCATTTTTCAAGTTTGACACTCATAATCATTTTGTTATAGCTACGATAGTTATCCAAAATTTCATCTGACGACATTCTTCTACAGATAAGGATTTCAAATATTATGCTAATAAAGACATTACTGCAGAGATTGAGAAAGGAGGTGGGCCTTGTGGTATTCCTTTAAAAATGCAAGGCAAGTTTTCTACTAATATGGAGGCATTGTGTGACAGAATTAAAGATGAAATTATTGAGAAATGTTATCATATGTAAGTGACTTTGCTTACAATTTCATGGTAGAATATCAATATATAGTAATTTGTGGAATAAACTTCTAATTCATATTGAATGATGTATTTTGATTATTGAAATCATCATGTAAACAATAAGTAATTATACTAGATAATATTATATGTTATATATGTTATATTTATTTAAATATTTAATATGTATATTTACTTTATGTTTTATATATTAATTAAATAAAATAAAATAAAAAACAATAAAAGTGTCTTACGATATATATATATATATATATATATATATATATATATATATTTAAGTTCATATTTCTCTTTAAAATAATTATAAGACCTTGGTATTATTTATTTTATTTTTTTGGTAATTTGACACGTAAAAATACTTTTTAGAAAGATGAGCCAAACATAATTTGTGTACCAAATATTACAAAAAGTACTTCTTAAATAAATTGACCAAACACAAAATAATTTTTTTCCAAAAGTACTTTTGGATAAAGAACTTCTGAAAAAAATAATTTTTAAAATAAGTAGTTTTTGGCAGCTTGGCCAAACATGCTCTTAGTTTATATATAATTTTTTATTATTTATAAAATGCATAAATAAATAAATAAATAAATAATTATTATTTGATCGAATTATAAGCTTACCTAATCGCACTCTATACCTTCTCCGTTCTTGCACGTCTGCTTGTTACCCTAGAACAACAACAACAACAACAACAACAACAATAACAACAACAACAATAACGATCCAGTATAATTCTACAAGTGGGGTCTGGGGAGGGTAATATGTACGCAGACCTTACCCCTGCCCCGAAGGGTAGAGAGGCTGTTTCCAGGAGACCCTCGGTTCAAAAAAAGCAACAGGAGCCAATATATTAGTACCATAAAAATGTATAATAAAATAACAGTAGTATAAGAGATATGAAATATAGAATACGAAAAGAGTGTCTAGCACTTAACGAAATTAGAATACTAGAAAAGTCAAGAATTAAAAGATAGAGAAGAGAGTCTCTAATCATTAAACAAAATGTGGATAAATCAAGAAGGTTGATAAAGGAAGTTGACTTCGTCGTTCATATTCAGCCCTGACCAAACAAAACTGAAATAGCACATTTTAATTCAAAAGTACTTCGTCAATTAGGTGTACCCAATTAGGCAACTTGCTTTGCCCATGCATGCACAGTAGCCGGCCAGTAGGCACTAATTTTATGTCAACATCTTCTGGAATTAGATCACCAAAGTCCAAGAAATTTGAAGCCTTCAATGCCTTCATATATATTCTCATATTTGCAACCATATATAAAAAATATAAAAAATAAAAAGAACAAAGGAAAATATGTACTTGTCAAACAACTTCATTTTCTCTACAATCTCAACCCAAATTTTATCTTTTCATAGTTTTAAATCTTTGGGTTATTGCAAGTGTCTAGTCCCTCGTCCCACGGATTCACCATTCAAAATTTGAACTTTATGAATTTAGATTAGGAATTATACTACATCACGCCCAATTTACTAGGTTCAAAATCTATTTCTTATGCTTATTTAATATATAAATATATGGTATAAACTAAAATTGTAACTTTTTTATTGCCTCTTCTGTGCCTCTTACTCATTACCGTTGTTTGGATGGTTGTTACCTATTGTATCGTATTATATTGTTACTTTAAATAAAATATTTGTTTTGATTGTTAATTAAATTTTACTGTATCATAACGTTAAATCCGCCGTTATGTAACGACGAAAAGTGTCACTTTATGTAACGACGGATTTGGTGTGGTGGCATTGTTACATTATTTTTTTCTCTTATTTTGCCCTTTTTTATTATTAACTAATTATTTTTTATCCAATACCCTACTTTTTATATAATAATTCTACTTCGTATCCTATTTTTTCTTAGTAATGTCGCAAGTTTATTCTTCATATTTTTGGTGTGTGACATTATGAAATGACATCGAACGATACAATCTATCCAAGCATTGTATTCATCAAACAATACAATCAGTACGATACACTATGAAACGACATGTATAACAACTATCCAAACAAGTTGTTAGGGTGTCACTATTAGTATAATTTAGAACTAATGTTTTTCTTAGTTACAATATAATTTTCTCAAACATTTTAACTAAAAGAATTATGATCCGAAGCACTTTTACACACAGAAAAAAATGCATAATTAATTAAGAAATCAATGATAATTCAAGGTGAGAATGATACATTTTGATTCAGAAAAATAAAAAGTAATTAGAGTTCAAAATTAGATTGAACAACCTTTATGAAGACAAATAAAATATTCTAATTTGAAATGTCAAACTATCTGATTTCATATTTATAAATTTGCACAACTTCTACGGAAAATACTCTTCATCGAATACATGGACAGTGACCATTTATCATAAATGAGTATTCTAGAATCTATTTATTTAATACTAATAAAAACCAATTAGTCTCAAGATAATAAATAAGATAAAGACATGTGCCTGCAGACGGAGCCCGGAGGTGTCTAATTTTCTAAAAAGAGCAGTTAATCGTATCAATCAATAATTAGTCAAATCACTAATAAAAACTGACGGATCCATTAATTAAAGAATCATGTTCTAGAATGCCAAAGATAAATTCCGATACTTGAAATATTGAGAATATGACTCCCAAATCCTGCAGCAACAATAATTTCTAGACCCTGCAATTATAGACACTTTCAATCCGTCAGTTTCAGAAATAATTTTTTTTATTTTGGAAATGTAATTAAGCTGATGATTCTTTATTAATGAATCAAGAACTCACGCATGAATATATAACTTCATAAATCAAATTTTTAATATCTTTCATAACAATAGATGTTCAAACTTTGTCTCAAATTAAGGATTATTCCAAGAATTGATCATTTTAGATATGTACTGAAATAATGTGCAACTGAGCTAATATAATATGGTTCATATAAAACCTTTTGAAAATGCCCATATTCAGTTAGTCAAACATGAATTTATCTTTATGACTTGACAATACTTGTGATATCTTTATGGGATAAGATTAAGTCCTACGTCATTACTACATATTTAAAATAACAGCATTAGGTCTATGTCAAATCCGTAGTCTTACTCAAAGATGAGTTTAATTAACAAGATGATTTCAGCAAACTTAAAAAGATTAAATCTCCTACATCCACGACTTATATAATAAAGATGTAAATTAAAGAGCTGCTGGAAAGAAACAGACCACAACCCTGATCTGAACCTAATTTACGACATTTTCAACATGAATTGAAATTATAATGTATACACTAACAATATATTAGTATTTTTTTTTTTTACAATATCAATGTAGTTTACCAGTTGTAGCATGTCAAACTATCAATTTATGTTTCATATAGCAAGCTATCTGTAATTATCTAATAAGTGATCTGTAAATGGTGCGAAAAATTCTTTATACTATCAGCATAACAGCTTCATTCGGGTACATATTCAACAATTTAAACCGTTATTAAAAGAGTGGTACTGCCTTGGTGAGAGAGGCCAGAAATTAAATTAAACTAAGTTTTGAGCAATAATTAAGAAGCTATTAATTAATTAGTACTTACTGTCGGAAATCAATATTGAGGGAAGGTGCATTAGGATCAGCAATGGCAGCAAGAGCAGCATTGGAAAGAACCATGGTTGTGCCTTCCTTAGTAGGCTTAGAGAGTGCAGTTTGTGCCCGGTCAACGATCTTGATCTGAATTGTTTCTCCATGTTTACAAGCTCTAGGTAATACTGAGTTAATGCAACTGATCAAATACTGTCTACCACAAGCAGCTCCATTGTCCCAAATCCCTTCCCCTGCTGCTGCAAAGAAGTTGCTTGAAGGAAACTGTGTTGCATCACCTCCATAACATTCAGTAGCTGTTGAAGAAAAATATGGAATTAATTATTTACTGCAATTGCAATAACTGAAGGGGAGCCTTGAAGCAACGGTAAAGTTGTCTCCATGTATATGACCTATAGGTCAAGGGTTTGAGCCGTGGAATCAAACTATTAATATTTGTGTCATGGTAGGCTGCATATGTTACACCCCTTAATTAGGGTGCAATCCTTCCCCCCTCCGAGAACGCAGGATGCTTCGTGCATGTAGCTGTCCTTTTTTGTACCAAAATATTCTGTATTTTATTCAGCTTCAGAAGGGGAGCCTTGGCGTACTGGTAAAGTTGTTGCCATGTGACCAGGAGGTCACGAATTCGAGCCGTGAAAACGGCTTCTTGCAGAAATGCAGAGTAAGACTGCCTACAACAGACTCTTGTGGTCTGGCCCTTCCCCGAACCCCCTGCATAGCGGGAGTGTAGTGCATCGGACTGCCTGCAAACATATGAGATCTGCTATACGAATTCTCACTGTCCATGTCGCTCCATAATTTTAAAAAACAATTGAGGTTTGAATTAATGAAAGTACTTACGTGTGTATGGTGGGCTATACTGGCTTGCTGTTCCAAGATCAGCTAGAGAAGCATGAAAGAGGTGAGCAAATAGGAAGAATGTTGGCAGCCATGGAAGAAGAGGAAGTGACGAAGGCTTTGACATCCTAATTAAACAGCAAAGGAGTTTATTTGATAAATAATTAGGCTTCTTGGTTGCAGTCTTATGCAGCATATGCTATTTTCCCATATGTATTGATTTCCACTTAATATATACATATAGTACTAGTAGTATAAAAGAATATTGACTGTACCATAGTAGTTAACATTATTTTAAAAGGAATTTTGGTCAACTCTCTTTTATAATACATTTTAAATTTTTGATTAATTAGAATTTTGGTAGAAATCTGACCAAAGTGACTATTTTAAACATTAATGAGAGATTTAAGTTATGTTGCATGAAGTCACATTTACTGAACATCCATTAATTCAAAGTCAACTATATACATATTTTGTTAAGTTTAAAACCTTATTGTTGCTTTTTTTTTTTTTATATTTGTGAATTATTCTACTATATTATGAATTTCTAACGTATAGTAGAGGAGAACCTACTTTGAATTGAGCATACCATTAGCGTAGGGAAAGGAAAAGGGGTAAGGTACCTTTCAATAGTTTGAAAAGAGAAACTTCTAATTTCTATGTGATAACAAACTCTCACATAGAGAATGAAGAAAATTGAGAAGTAATTAACACTATAATAACTAACCAACCACCGGTAATAAATGTAACACGTATATATCAGAAGAAGAAAAAAAAGTTTAAGAGACATGAATGTGTAGGACATAACAATATTTCTAAGGTACACATTAGGTATGAAAGTTTTGAGTTACGTTTGACAATGTTTTAGCCAATATTTGAATTTTTTCTTTAATACTAATTTTCGTAGTTAAATTAAAGAATTGATTGGTAGTTCACACTAAGACTTAAATTAAACTAAGAGTGAATTATTACAGACGATCTGATGCTTCTAGAGCTCGCTCATCTCGTGTGCTCTAGAATCAAAAAGTGCCTTATCTTTCTTTGCCATCTCTATACGCAGTCTTCCTCATCCCAAAAAAATTAATTTTTAAAAAGAATATCGACGAGGTACAGGTAACCAGACTTTGTCGTAGTGTGAACGGGCACAAACAGAACAAGTCATGTGAATCCAAATGGAATATATCGTCGGCAACGAACTCGTTTAAGGTCAACGAACGGCTGCCGGCTTAATAACTCCAATCTCGAAGCTGTTTAATTTGGCTCTAATTAATTAATTCGAACTAGAGATTCGGTAATTTGGAATTCTCTAATACGATTTTCTATAGTTCCACACTTTTTTTGGATTAAGGAGGAGCTGGTGTATTTACTTATGTTACTGTTGATTTATGATTAACTAGAATAACAAGTAATTTAGTCAGTCGTACGAAGTATCTTTGTTTAAATTTAAATTTAGCTGTATAAGTAAGTTGAAATGTTGTAGATTTTTGGATTTTGAATATTTATTTTGTAAATTTTTCATCTCTAAACAAACTAAAGTCTCCTAGGCCCAAGCAGAACCTAATGTAAGCTTAACCTTATGAATAAGTCTTAATTAACTCGATAAGTTTATATCGTTTATATTACTACTAGAAATTCAGAAAATTGTCGAAAAAAGATCAACCAAAGTAGGTCGGTAATGGCCAATAACCATCCAAAACGCGATCATTAACGTGTGATCGATACTTTGAATGTCGGAAGGGCATACTGACCAAAGTTGGTCAGAAATTATCAATCAACTTTGGTCGGTCAATTGAATTAAAAAAAATTACCGATCGAAATCGGTAGGTTTTTTAAAATAACCGGCCAAATTAACCGGCCGAAATCAGTCGGTTATTTTAATATTAATTTTAATTTATTTTAAATGAAAAACCGACCAAAGTTGGTCGATTTCTTGAAAAATAAATTTTGTGGTACTCAAAAATAGTTTCCTGCATTTTTGCGTCAAAGAAAACCGACCAAAGTTGGTCGATTTCCTTAAAAAAAATTAAAAATAAAATATTTTGAAAAATCGACCGACTTTGGTCGGTTTTTTAACCCTTTTTTGACCGACCAATTTCTTGATCGATTTTTGTCGAATTTTTAGTAGTGTATAAATCTTTTGTTTATATTGTGTCCTTCTTTTACCAAGTGTGCATGAATTCTAAGATATAGTATACTAGTACACCAATACTCTATCCAGTCCATAATAATGATTTTTTGGTATTTGGCGCACCCGTTAAAAAAATACTAACTCCTAAAGAAAAAAAAAATATATTGACTAAATTATCTTTAATTAAAATTTGCATATTGTTATCTTGACACATTGAGATATGTAAATAAGGGAAATTTTTAAAAAATAAAATTAATTCCTTCTTAATTAGGTAAAAGAACACTTACTTGGACCAAAATAAAAATGTCAAAAGGTTACTTATTATGGACCGGAGGAAATAATAATTATGCGGGCTAAGTGCAGCAATAATCACTTTTAAGACCTCTATTTAAAATATATCAACAATTTACAATGTATTTAAATATTAGACAATTTACCCCAAACTTCAGGATTAAGTATCGTGAATCCGAAAATTCAGGACTTAATGTCCTGAATTTTTGAGCTGCTAATTTGAAATTCATGACTAAGTGTCCTGAATTTCTGAACTACTAATTTAAAATTCAGGACATAAGATTCGAACTTTTGGATACAATTTTTGAATTTTAGGACATGATATCTTGAAGTTTGAGTAAAATTGACTAATTTTTAAATAATTATAAATTATTGATATATTTGAGAGAAACATGCTTAAAAGTAGTTACCCGTTTGTCATTTCACATGTTATATCAAAACACGATCATTAAACAATAAAAAATTGAAGTTTTATTTATACAATCCGAACCCCTATATACGTAAGTCTACAGAGCAATCAAAATCTGAAGAATTTCTCGGAGTGATGAACGGTGACCGAACATGGAAGGCTGGAGAAATTACTAATTTTCACTGTGCAACTTGTAATTTTTAAATGAATTTTATATATACACACAAAAGTTACATATAATATTCTTAATATAGCTGGATCCACTCTCCTGATCCCAAATACTTATGGAATCAATCATTGCAATCCGATTGAGTTGCAATTTCACCCGTCCGAACTATCTATTGTCCCTCGCTGTTTATATAAATAGCATGTTTTCACAGTACTATTCATTTATTTCCAATATATCAACTATATATTCTTAAAATTGTTAATATATTCTCATTATAACCACGAAATTGTTCCTCGCTATCCAAGTTCAGAAACAAGCTCATTGTAACTCTACTCCAATCTAAGCACCACCTTCTCAAGCATAATATAGATAATAAGGTGAATTGATAACTACAACAATTCACGTGTTCAAACTAAAATTAGAAAAACAACCAAAAGGAATGGGGTAAAATTAAAACTGAAAAAAACAAGTCAATGAGGGGAAGTCATACCTCAATCGATCTTTCGATGCAGAGACGAATGATGCCTGCTAAATAGTTGAATAGTTAAAGTTTGATAGGAAGATTCAATATTGTGTTTTATACATATATACATCAAATGATTCAAGATTTTGTATTATATATATAGTAAATGCTCATCAAGAAGATTGCACAATTAAGGAAACAAGAATCCGTAAATTAATTTGTTCTATTCTTTCCTATAAATACAATTCGTAAGATGAATGAAAAAAATAATTTTTTTTCCCAAAAAGGAAACTTAAAAGAAACAATTACATTTGTTAACGATGCCTTGCCCACAACAGCAATTAAAACATTCACTTAGAAGCAAAAGTTAATAAAATAATGGTTTTTATCTCTTTGGTGCGAAGTACTCTGACTGATCATTGACTTTAATTGTGTTTATTGGACGTATTACATAGGGGTTAATTGGGTCAAACTGAATCTTTCAGTCCGATAATTTGTTGCCTTCCAAATTAGGAATTAGGGTAGGTCTCGATTTAGAAAGATGGACTCAAAAGCCTAAACAGAAAATTACATATTCTCTATGTTTACGCTTTCACATACTGTTCTTTGGCCCAGTTATATCCACAGTCCCATCTACCAAATTGGGCCTGTAGTTTAGACAACAAAATTGGGGAATCTTACGTAAATATCTCAAATAAGTCCCAACTTACCAACCTCTAGTTATTAACCATAGACTTACCAAAACTAGTTAAACATATATAAAAATTAAAAACCCAAATAAATAAGATTCTTTCTCTCCAAGAATCATATGTAAAGATCTCATTCCATATTTTTTAAGCGCGATCAGCAATATTTGATGTAAGACGGAAAGGAAATTTCATGGATGAGGTAGCAAATAAGATGATAAAATGCATACATATATATGACTCCAAAAATCTAAGCAAAAAAGGATATTTTTCAATGGGTATGGTTGAAATTCATTGAAAACATATGAATGAGTCAATATACAAAATTTGAGGAAGATTTGAGGTAATTTGGACTGATTTAGTATCAAAATTTGTAGTTAAAATCGAGTTCAAAAAATTCTTCTGCGACATATGTATCAAATATATATCACATGGGTATATATGGATATACATGTTATACATATTAGATACAACTATTATACATATGTGATACACATCTCATTTTTTTTATGTTCATCTTCTACTTCGAATTTTCAATTCAAAACTCTACTAAATCATCCCAAAACTACGATTAAGCTCCTTAAGACGTACCCAATTTATTCTAATAACACCCACTCAAAAAAACCAAAAAATTAACCTGTTTTAGCTACAAATAGTTAATTGGCTAATATTTGTAATATTTTATGAATTGACCAATTTTTGTAATAAGATACTTATAAATGGACATAGCTGGTAGTTTTCCAAAATTTTGAGCAAGTTACACATTTATTTGATCGGCCAAAAATAATTATATCTACTGGCCAAATATATATATATGTATGTATTATATATTAGTATAAAAAAATATATAAATTACCAGCCATTATTTTTCAGAAAGACTATATTGTATAGTTTTTCCAAAGTCTTATGTTTATCAATTCCCAATATGAATCCAAGTATTGACTACTTGGGAGAATTACGGAGTATATTTTAAGTCTCTAGCTCCTTTCTCTACGATGTTTTTTTTAATAACTTATCAGGTTTAAATCCCCTAAGAGAACTAAATATCACAATTTCATTAGCTATTTTATTTATATATCCGTCCACTAAAGTTGCGATGATTTTTAGACATCTTTATCTAATTATTTATAGTCTTTATCACTAATAAGCCGGACATCTCAATATTATGATTGTTGGCTTGTGATTGAGTATGTGACATAGATTTCACCTAATTCCATCTCAAATTTCAAAGCTAATACAACAAATTAAAGTTTGTCTTTTTGTAAATTGCCCACGGAATTGTTGCTTTCCGAAATATCCATTTCTTTATTTTTTGGTTTTTTATTCGGTGTGTTGTACCCCGCATTAAAGTTCGATAAAATTTGGATTCTTGCTAGAAAATCCCACATTAAGAATAAAATACTTCCTAATAAAAACGACTTGATATCCGCAGCTCGAACACGGGATTTGGATAAAAATGGAGTGCTTACTATTCTAGTATTGTTATGAATAATTTGTACATTGGATACTACTTTGGATACTACTTTGGATACTACATTGGATGCTACATTGGATGTCCATGTTGTGAATAACTTAAAGATTAAATTTCCTACTTTATGTCCATCATCTTTAATTTTTATGTCTATAAAAGGCCATGTAATTGCAATGAAAAAATACACCAAAGTGAAAGAAGAAAACACTTCTCCCTTCTTTCTATCTCTTCTTATTTATATTTTATTGCATTACTTTTATTTTATAATACGTTATCAGCACGAAGCTCTAATTTTATTCTTAACTCCCGCTAAGTTGAGCCATATTTTATTAAGGTATGTATCATTATAATCATCTTATTTATGGCAGTACATATCATATGCTCAATGTTTGCAGATTACTTGTGCGCTTGGGCATCTTAAATAGTTTAAGTACATTGCAGTGATTAAATAACTATTTCCTTCCGTGCTCAACTCTTAGAGGACCTCAAAGTCATCAAACTAGCTATGCACTAATGTCATGGACTCCCTGGATCAAAACATATCTTTAAGGCATTTTGAAGAACTGTGAGAAATGAATTGACAAGCAATAATTTTTTAATTACTTTACATTTATTGGAACATATAAATAATGTTAGTCACGTTCAATTCTATTAACACATATATATCAATAATATAAAGTGAAATGAAACAAGTATGTAATTTCTACTTTATGGCAAGAATAAAATGAAATAGTAGATTGTTAACATGATATAGCTCTATTTTCATTTCTTTTACCTTAATCGTTTTGTTTTCATTAATTGTTTATTATTATAATTATTTCTCTAACTTATTCATCTTTTATGATAGTTTTCACTATGTCAAATTTATCAAAACTTGAATTTGTGGAACTTGACATCACCGGAAGGAACTATTTATCATGGGTTCTTGATGCTGAAATTCACCTTGACGCTAAAGGTCTTGGAAATATTATTATACAAGGAAATGAAGCATCAAATCAGGATAAAGCGAAGGCCATGATTTTCCTTCGTCATCATCTACATCAAGGGTTAAAAACTGAATATTTAACCGTAAAAGATCCACTTGAATTATGGATTAATTTGAAGGATCGATATGACCACCTAAAACTTACGGTATTACCGAAAACTCGGTATGAGTGGATACATTTAAGGTTGCAAGACTTTAAAACCGTAAGTGGGTATAATTCTGCTATCTTTAAAGTAAGTTCTCTCTTAAAATTATGTGGAAACACTATCACAGATGAGGACTTATTGGAAAAAATATTTTCTACTTTTCACGCTTCAAATGTGGTGCTACAATACCGTGAGAAAGGTTTTAAGAAATATTCTGAGTTAATCACATGTCTACTTGTGGTTGAGCAGAATAATACTCTATTAATGAAAAATCATGAAGCTCGTCCCACCGGGTCAGCTCCATTTCCGGAAGTGAATGATGTAGCAACATATGATAAGTTTGAAAGAAAACAAAATATTACCGTGGTCGTGGACATGGTCGTAAACGTGGACGTGGCAGGGGGCGAAACAATTATCGTCATTATGGTGGAAATAAATTGGAGAACAATAAGGGTTCTCAAATTAATCATTCAAAAGATAAAGCTAGTATGTGTCACCGATGTGGTATGAGAGGTCATTGGGCACACATTTGTCGTACGCCAGAACATTTTGTCAAACTTTATCAAGCCTCCCTCAAGAAAAAAGAAAATAATGTGGAGGCACACTTGACCTTTCAAAATAATGATGATGAAGCAGGTCCCTCAAATAAATATGATTCTAAGACACATCTTGCATATAAAGATGATGATTTTGAAGGCCTAACAAATATTACTCATTTAGAAGTTGGAGACTTCTTTGAGGATATTGACTGAAGAACTAATCATCTTACTGGGAAATGAAGCGATAAAAGTTGTTATTTTTATGTTTGCAACTAGTTTATTTTTCTTGAGTGTATTTTCCTAATGCATCATGTGTTGCTAGTTTCTACATTCCTAATGTATTTCTTAATATTTATTTTCGCTTGTCTTTCATATTTCTTATGATGCATTATTTGCTTTTTTATGAAGAATATGAAAATTCTCCAGTCTTCAGTTGGACTCAAGATTAATAAAGATGATATATGTCTTCTGGATAGTGCTACAACACACACTATTTTAAAAGATAAGAGATATTTCTCTTATTTGGTAATAAAAGAAGCGAATGTTAATATAATATACGGTAGTACGAGATTAATTGAAGGTTCTGGAAGAACCAATTTATTACTACCAGGAGGAACAAATTTGGTTATTAATGAAGCACTATACTGTAGTAAATCTCAAAGAAACTTATTAAGTTTCAAAGATATTCGCCAAAATGGCTATCATATTGAGACTACAAATGATGAAAAGATTGAATATCTTTATATTACTACAATAATGTCCGGTAATAAATATGTGCTTGAAATATTACCTGCTCTTTCCTCCGGCTTATACTACACAAGTATTAGCATGATTGAAACACATGCCATAGTAAACGAGAAGTTTACTAATCAAGATAATTTTATTATTTGGCATGACCGGTTGGGCCATCCTAGTTCTAATATGATGCGTAAAATAATTGAGAATTCACATGGACATGCAATGAAGAATCAGAAGATTCTTCAATTTAAGGAATTCTCTTGTGCTGCATGTTCTCAAGGAAAATTAATTATTAGACCATCAACTATTAAAGTTAGGATGGAATCCCCTGCATTTTTAGAACGTATAGAGGGTGATATATGTGAGCTCATTCACCCTCCATGTGGACCATTCAAATATTATATGGTTTTGGTAGATGCATCTACAAGATGATCACATGTGTGCTTACTATCAACTCGCAATATGGCATTTGCGAGATTGTTGGCTCAAATAATAAAGCTAAGAGCACAATTTCCAGATTATGCAATTGAGACAATTCGTCTTGATAATGCTGGTGAGTTTACATCCCAAGCCTTTAATGATTATTGTATTTCAACTGGGATAACAATTGAGCATCCGATTGCTCGTATTCATACACAAAATGGTCTAGCAGAATCATTGATCAAACGCCTCCAATTAATTGCTAGACCAATGCTTATGAGAACAAAAGTTCCCATTTCAGTATGGGGTCATGCTATTTTGCACGCAGCAGCACTTATGCGGATAAGGCCCACAAGTTATCATAAAGTCTCCCCATTACAATTGGCTTTTGGTCAGGAGCCAAATATTTTCCATCTTAGGATCTTTGGTTGTGCGATATATGTTCCAATTGCTCCACCACAACGCACAAAGATGGGTCCTCAAAGAAGGTTGGGGATATATGTTGGATATGAATCTCCTTCTATTATAAAATATCTAGAGCCGATGAATGGAGATTTATTTACGGCAAAATTTTCTGATTGCCATTTTGATGAATCAGTATATCCAACATTAGGGGGAAAAAATAAGCAGCTGAAAAAGAAGATAGATTGGAATGCATTATCACTGTCTCATTTAGATCCTCGAACAAATCAATGTGAACAAGAGGTTCAAAAGATTATTCATTTACAAAATACTGCAAATCAATTGCCAGATGCATTCACTGACCTACCAAGGGTGACTAAGTCACATATTCCAGCTGTTAATGCTCCAATTCGAGTTGATATCCCGGCAGGACAATTAATTAAAGGAAATGAGTCTAAGCCATACTTAAAACATGATAGACCAATCGGTTCTAAAGATAAAAATCCTCGAAAAAGAAAAGGAGCCAGTGATCAAAGTGAACATAACACAAAGGTAGTGGCTCAATAAGAGCCCCAAGACGTAACAAATGATAAGACCTTAGGAGAGGTCCATGTACCTGAAAATAATGAAAATGAAGAGATATCAATAAGTTATGTCTCAACCGGGAAAAGATGGAACCGAAATAATATTGTTATCGATAACATTTTTGCTTATAATGTTGCTGTTGAAATAATGCAACAAGATGAGGATCTTGAACCAAAATCTGTCAATGAATGTAGACAGAGAAATGATTGGCCAAAATGGAAAGACGCTATCCAGGCAGAGTTAACTTCACTTGGAAAACGTGAAGTCTTCGGACCCATAGTTCGAACACCTGAAGGCATAAAGCCAATAGGGTATAAATGCGTTTTTGTGCGAAAACGAAATGATAAAAATGAAGTCGTTAGATAGAAAGCGCAACTTATGGCACAAGGGTTTTCCCAAAGGCCTGAAATTGATTATATGGAGACATATTCTCCTGTTGTGGATGCTATCACCTTCAGGTATCTCATAAATATGGCAATGCAAGAAAAACTTGATATGCATCTAATGGATGTTGTTACAGCCTATTTGTATGGATCATTAGACAACAAAATTTTTATGAAAGTACCTGAGGGATTTAAAGTGCCAGAAGCATATAAAAGTTTTCGAGAAACTTGTTCAATAAAGCTTCAGAAATCTTTATACGGATTGAAACAATCAGGTCGTATGTAGTACAATCGCCTGAGTGAATACCTGTTGAAAGAAGGGTACAAGAATGATCCAATTTGTCCTTGTGTCTTTATAAAAAGGTCTGGATCTGAATTTGTTATAATCGCCGTGTATGTTGATGATTTAAATATCATTGGAACTCCTGGGGAGCTTCCAAAAACAGTAGACTGTTTGAAGAAAGAATTTGAAATGAAAGATCTTGGAAAGACAAAATTTTGTCTTGGTCTACAAATTGAGTATATGAAAGATGGAATATTTGTCCATCAATCAACATACACCGAAAAGATTTTAAAGCGATTCTATATGGATAAAGCACATCCATTGAGTACCCCGATGGTTGTGAGATCACTTGATATAAAGAAAGATCCATTCCGACCTCATGAAAATGATGAAGAGCTTCTTGGTGCCGAAGTACCATATCTTAGTGCAATTGGAGCATTAATGTATCTTGCCAATAATTCCCGACTAGATATAGCTTTCTCAGTAAGCTTATTGGCAAGATTTAGTACTTCGCCAACATAAAGACACTGCAATGGTATTAAACATATATTCAGATACCTCCAAGGGACCATTGATATGGGTTTATTTTATTCAAATGAATCCAAGCCATCATTGATTGGTTATGCAGATGCAAGATATTTGTCTGATCCACACAAAGGTCGATCTCATACAGGCTATTTATTTACAAGTGGAGGTACAACCATATCATGGCGTTCGACAAAACAAACTATGGTTGCTACTTTTTCAAATCATGCAGAGATAATAGTCATTCACGAAGCAAGTCGAGAATGTGCTTGGTTAAGATCTATAACTCAACACATTCAACAAACATATGGTCTTTCTTCGAAAGAGAATATTCCAACAATATTGTATGAAGACAATGTTGCATGCATAGCTCAATTGAAAATAGGGTATATCAAAGGAGATAGAACAAAATACATTTCTCCGAAATTCTTTTTCACTCATGATCTTCAGAAGAATGGTGAACTAGATGTACAACAAGTTCGTTCAAGTGATAATTTGGCTGATCTGTTCTCTAAGGCGTTACCAACCTCAATATTTGAAAAGCTGATATATAAGATTGGAATGCGTCGTCTTCGAGACATTAAGTGATTTTTTATCAGGGGAAGTAACTACACGTTGCACTCTTTTCCTTAACCAAGGTTTTGTCCCACTGGGTTTTCCTAGTAAGGTTTTTAATGAGGCAGCAAGCAATGCATATTATAAATAACTATGTACATCCCAATATTTTTTTGGTAAGTTTTTAGTGAGGCACATTATCTTACATGGACATCCAAGGGGGAGTGTTATGAATAATTTGTACATTAGATGCTACTTTGGATACTACATTGGATGCTACACTGGATGCCCATGTTGTGAATAACTTAAAGATTAAATTTCCTACTTTATGTCCATTATCTTTACTTTTTATGCCTATAAAAGGCATGTAATTGCAATGGAAAAATACACCAAAGTGAAAGAAGAAAACACTTCTCCCTTCTTTCTTTCTCTTTTTATTTACATTTTACTGCATTACTTTTATTTTATAATAAGTATAACGGTTGTGGGTGGAAATATCCATTCAAGACCAAAAACAAACAAAAAGAAAGTGTACACTTTGTTAAATCATTTCGAACATAGCCATAACAAAAGTTGGATAATGTATCTATTTGCCTACTAAAAGAAAAGGAGAATTCAGGTCAATATATGGGCAAACTCTAAGAAAAACCAATCCTCAAGTTGACTAGGACCCTATAATTAAAATGGTTGCAACAACTCTATAAATTGATGTTTGTTTGTATAAGAAAAATATTTGCCTTGCGTATTACCAAAAAAATTATAATTGAAACACTCACAAAACTTCTTAAAATAATAATAATAAAACCAAATACTAATTTTTATCGAAAAAGTTTCCGAAATATTTCTCATAAAATTTCCAAAACGCTATCTAAACAGATTTGATTTCTAGGGAGATTAAACAAAACTTTTATAATCTTGACATATGGTGACAAAACATAAATAAATTAACAATATGTTTAACATTATAATTAAACGTGAAAAAATAACATTAACACTATAATTAAAATTTTGAAAGAAATTTTATAAGAGAAATTCCAAGATCATTTGGTTTCTTGTAGACAACTAAATTTCTGAAACAGCAGGTTCCACATCACCCCTTTTGAAAATTATCAAAAATTAATAAATAAATCTCTAATAATTATAGTCTCCTTATGCAAATTGATGAGTCCCTGTCGTATTTATTTAATGTAGACAGACTTTAGAACCTTTGACAATCTCAAGTTCAATTAACGTTTACGTTTGGCAACAACCTACGGGATTTTTGAAAATATCTCAGCTTCCTTGTTTGAAAAAGTAACAAATAGCACCACAACTAAACATCTACATCCCTATCAATTACTCCTATTTCAATAAACAAAAAGTGAAACTATTAACGAAAACTTTTGAATAAAAGCTGGTGCTACCTTATGATTTTATGTTTCGTTGAAGGCTCTATATAATTTTAACGACTTTTTTTGTACAATGTAGACCATATAATTAATAGCCCGAGAGGTTTGATATATAACTGAAAACAAAAATGAGATAACATGTCTGCATGTAGATATACAATTGATAGAGAGAGAAATAGGGGTGTCAAGTGTGCGAGTTTTATTGAATTTGAACGGGTTAAAATGGCTGAATCAACATGGGCGGGTCAAATGACCCATCCAAATGTTGTTTGGGTTGAGATGAGCTGGGTCAAGATGGATTAAAATTTGGGTCAGTCCAACTCGTCCAACTCTTATCAAGCTTTTAATTTATGTGTGTTGTTTTCTTATGAATTGTTTAATTATCAAATAATTTTTTTTCCTTTTGTTATCGTCATATATAACATATCAAACAAAAAAAAAATATTTTAAAGATATAAAGTTACTCACGGATCAATTTGAGCAAAAAATCAATCAAACTTTAAATATGTTGAGATAAGTTGGGTCAAGATGGATGAGTTCACCAAACGGACGAGCCAACTATCGATCCAACTTTGAACATGTTAAATGGGGTTGGACTCAAATTGTCCCTGTGGAGGGAAATATAAAAAATCATGAAACATGGAATAATAAGGAGGGAGAAAAAAACAAGAAATTAAAGAAGGAAGGAAGATAACTATATTTATTTATGTTAGACTTTAGTACTTTTGGCCATGTCAAATTCCTGAGTGTTCAGTTTACATTTGGGGGACAAACCGATGAGACTTCTCATATATCTCAGCTTATACTTTGAAAATGTAGGGTATATATAGCACACCCAAATGGAAGTTCCTACTAAACTGTTTCTCTTAATTAATCTTAATTAAATGAAGCTAGTTGAAATGGTTCAGATTAATATAAAATAATCGCTCTAAAAGTTTGATATTAGAAAACTAAAATAAGATGTAACAAGTTGCATGTAAAAAATATAAATTGGCAGGGAAACAAAGTTATGAGACAGGTCCCAGTTTGGATGGTACGTAATTTGACAAGTATGTCCAGCAATTAAAGTCTTACGCTTACGCTTTCTTATTATTTTGCTGTTCGGATCTCAAAGTGTGAATTGCCAACTTTCTTACAGCAAATGCACCACTTTTTATTTATTTATATCTATATCTATACTATATTAAAAGTACGAAGGCTCTTAGTGAAATGTCGTTCGCCTTTTTTACCCTTTAAAAATAGAGTTCACACTAAGACAAAATAGTCATTTTATTATTTTTTCTAAAATTTAGGAATCTAAAATCAACTAAAATTATTGTTATTAATTATTTCCTTATATAAACAATGTAAAAAATTCTAATATTTAGGACTTTAAAAAAATATAATTTAGTACTTACATAGGTGTGCAAGCGTTTACATATTTAAGGAAAATTACTAACGAAGCATTAAAATACTAAACTTCTTTTTGAAAACTTTTGAGCAAATAAAATTTATTTCCTTAAGACTATGAGAACATAATATAGTTACGTAATATTTGACAAGTCGGTATATTATTTTATTCTATTTGATCTATTAAAGCAAATGCACAACTTATATATCGAAGTTATGTAAAGACATTAGAATACCTTTGCAAAATATAATTATTTTCTTTATTAAGTTAGCTAAATTGGATCAATAGTCTTTATTGGGCTTTTATTTTATAACTCATCACATAGTTTAATAATTTTTGTGCAATTTTTTCAAATTTTATATTTGTTAATATAAAAAACACACACTAGATAAAATAGTCATTTAATTCTTTTCCTAATATTTAGGACCTAGAAATTCATTAATATTTGGTTATTATATCTTTCTTTATTTAAACTAGATACCTAAAATTTAGGACTTTAAAATCAATTAAAATTTTACCTTAAATAAATATTTAAAAAGTCAATTTGGAACAGTAGTACAAAATCTAGAGATGCTCGTCTGAAGTCGGTTATACATGGCAAGTGACAAATGAAATCCTAATGGTACTCAAATTGTATTCACGGTAAACAAAATATTTTTTTAACATCAATAATTAATTTTTTTTTGTTGAAGAATTTACTTTATTTAGTATTTGCAATAAATTACATTAATGTATTTTAATTATGTGGTAAATAGTGTGAGACTAAATTGAAAACTACTAAATATATAGGAAAATAATGTTTTGGTTTTTATTTTATCTTCTTCAATCAATCTAGACTATTATAAAAGCTCGAAACTTTAATGCGAAATTGATCAAATTTCTTTCATTTAAAAATAAATTTTATATTTGACAAAATTATTGTTTAATTAATATTTTTTAATAGTTAGGACGTTGAAATTAACTAAAACTTTGACTATTAAATATTTTACTTATTTGAACTATATAGGAGCTCCTAATATTTAGAAATGTCATCCCAGTAAGATTACTTAAATAAATTGAGTAAGTCCATTTTTCACAAGAACTCATAATTTTAGGATTTGTTATTTCACCCCGAACAATAATATTATAGGTGACATTAAAGTGTTCTACTTTAAGATACCAAGAGACTAAAATTTAAAACAAATTGCACAAAAATCATACTCAGAAACTCACGATTATTTTCAGATTACTAAAATTTTAAAGATTTAAGGTTGATAATGTTAGAAATGTTAGCTATTTCAAGCTATTCTTTTTTAAGAAAATATTAATAAAATATTTTTCAAAAGTGTTGTCATAGAGTTTCGCAGTTTCTCATGGTGTTGATACGTGGCTACTGATATTATCCATCACTATTGAGCTAAAGGAAGTAACAATGTTTATTAGCATGTATAATCCCTTTATCATCATAATGATCGAATTTTTATAGAAAAGATGGCGTGAGAACCCAAATCTAACGAAAGTCCAAAGTCAACATTTATCTCTTTTTTTCTTCAGCGGTTTGGATTTTCTTGTAATTTTTATTTAATAATTCAAACACTATATATATATATATATATATATATATATATATATATATATATATATATATATATGTGTGTGTGTGTGTGTGTGTGTGTGTGTGTGTGTGTAATTTTTATAAAATTTACATTCATTGATATGAGATACACGCGCAACGCGCGTACTCTTAAACTAGTTATATTAAAAACACGAAGGCCCTTAACAAAATATCGTTCACCTTTTTTTACCCCTTTAAAATAAAGTTTATATCGGACAAAGTAGTCATTTAATTATATTCCTAATATTTAGCACTTTAAATCAACTAAAATTTTATTTAATATATTTTTCCTTATTTGAACTATGTAAAAAGTACTAACATTCAAAGCTTTTAAAATCAATTAATTAAGATTTTACCTTTTATACTAACAATAAAATCATAAAAGATCACTGTCACGACCCGGATTTCCCACCCTCGGGAGTTGTGATGGCGCCTACTCGTGAAAGTTAGGCAAGCCAACTATTAAGGTTCTACACATTTAACATTCAACCCAAACAGATATAAGCCAAAATTAAAGTTGAACAGTTGATAAATGCGGAAGAGTTATAACATAATCAAATAAGCCAATACAAGTCTACCCATGAATCTGGTGTCACAATATCATGAACATCTAAGATTTTTACTATAAATATTGGTCTGAAAAGAAAAGTACAATTGTTCTCGAAAAAGAAAAGAGACAGTAGAAAAACTAAAGCAGGGAAGAGGGACTCTAGGCTTTGCGGACGCTTGCAGATCTACCTTAGTCTCCTTGGACTGAAGGCAGCTACCTCAGCTAGTCACCGAGTCCAGTACCGAAATCTGCACAAAAGAGTGCAGAGTGTAGTATCAGTACAAACCGACCCCATGTATTGAGTAAGTGTCGAGCCTAACCTCGGCGAAGTAATGACGAGGCTAGGATACGACTATCAAATAACTTGCGCAGTCAAATCATATACAGACAGAATCATAAGAACAAGAATCAACAGAATAAAATGGGAAGGGGACATACTGCGGGGAATAACAGATTATAATATTAAGCCAGTAAAGAAGCATTAAATAATAAAGCATAATGAACATCATATTTAAAACAACAAGATAATGCAACGGTAACACGTGCACGATATCACCCTTCGTGTTTTTACACTCTTCCTCACCATGTGAAACATCATAAATGGCAGGGCATCACCCTTCATGCATTAACACTCATAATATCGGTACGACATCACCCTTCGTGCTTTACACTATATCACAATATCATGCACGACATCACCCTTCGTGCTTTACACTCTTCCTTACCCAAACAATAGAAAATAATATATCCCGACAAGGAAAAATCAACAATATCAACAAAACATCCCCGCAAGAGATTCATCTATATCAATTTCGTCTCAATAATTTCTTTACAAATTGAAACTTCAATTTGAATCAATACTCAATAATAGTCAACTATCAAGAAACTTTTATAAGCTTAGCTCAACATTACTAAGCATCAATTGAGCATGATTGGTACATGATAGGTTCACAAAATCATGATATAAGACTCACGGGCATGCTTGACACCAACGTATAGATACTCGTCACCGCACCTATACGTCGTACTCGATGCAAACACATAGAAAATAGACCATAACTCCTATTCCCTCAAGCTAAGGTTAGGCCAAACACTTACCTCGAATCTACGGACAAGATTAAGCTTCAACTACCGCTTTACCTCTCGATTCCACTTCCAATTCGCGTGTATCTAGTCACCATTTACTTAATAACATTAATAATTGCTAAATAAACCAATTCCAATGCATGAAAATAGATTTTTCATTATTTTCCCCAAAAAGTCAAAAATCAACCCGGGGCCCGCTTGGTCCAAACCCGAAATTCGGATCAAAATCCGATTATCCATTCACTCCCGAGCCCGGATATACAATTGGTTTTGGAATCCGACCTAAATTTGTGGTCTAAATCCCCAAAATTCGATATTCCTACGTTCTACCCAAAATTCTCAATCCCACCATGAAAACCTTAGATTCTAGAATGAAATCTTGTAAAGAGAAGTTAAGGAGTGAAAGAAATGAGTTTAAAATCACTTACTTATGTTTTGGGGAAGAAAGAGTGCTTGAAAAATTGTCTCTTATGTCTTAGGGTTTTGAAAAATGAAAAATGGTTGAAAAGTCTCGTTTATATATACCCCTCTCAGATCCTCACCGTTGACCACAGAAAAAGGACCGTGGCCCACGAAATAACGAGCGTGGCCGCGGACGTTTGGCCTTGCCCACCGCTGACCGCAAAAATACCACCGCGACAGCGAAGACCCCAGTGTGGTCGCGAAGATTCACCATGGACCGCGAAGCTCAGTTCAGAGACCTGCAACTTCACTGAACCTGCAACAGTTATTTCTCTAAGTCTAAATTCACTCCGTGGCCTATCCAAAACTCACCTGAGCCCTCGGGGCTCCAAACCAATCATGCATGCAAGTCTAAAAATATCATATGGACTTGCTCGTATGGTCAAATCATCAAGATAACATCAAAAACTATGAATTAAACCTCAAATTCATGAAATTATCCAAGAACATTGAAATTCCCATTTTCCCAACTATAAGTCCGTTTTATACCAAACCACTTCCGATTCTTACCAAATTGTATAGATTCAAATTAATTATTATTTTAAACTTGTATCGGGCTCCGGAACCAAGATACGAGTCAGATACCATCAAGAGAATGAATCAATTCACTTCTAAAAGCCTTTATATCTTCCAGCAAATAATTTTCTTTAAAAAAATTCTTTTTTCGGGCTTGGGGCCTCAAAATTCGATTTCGGGTATTGTCACACCTCTTTTTTTACACACCCGAAGGTGATATAAGGGAGTTTTTCCATTTTAAATGACATTATTCGAAATGGGATTATTTATTTAATTTCTCAGAGTCGCCACTTGGGATAGTTTATTTGGTGTCCCAAGTTACCGGTTTATTTTAAAATCCCAAATCGAGAAAAATTCGACTTTCCTTTTGAAGTCTGCGAACTAGAAATTGTGAATAAGGAATTCTGTTAACCCGAGGGAAGGTGTTAGGCACCCCCGGATTCCGTGGTTCTAGCACGGTCGCTTAAACTATCATAAATGGCCTTTTATCTGATTTAAAAAAAATATGTTTTAACCTATGGTATAATTTTAAATTATTAAACCTCTTTTAATTAATTTTAGGAAAATTCAACGTTATTTAAAACACGTCTTTGAACCACGCCACATGAAATGCACCCGCGGTTCGTGACACATTTTATTTAACGTTGTTGAGATTTGGATTTGGGTCACATGAATGCACACCCGAGTTTAAGGAAAATAATTTTTTTAAATAGCGCGCCTAAAGCAACTATGCACTTTCACATTTGCGAAGGCCATGGAAAATTCAACTAAATGGCACGCCTCAATTTCTAAGGATTAAAATTAAATAAAATGAGGGCCATGCGTTTTGAGATTTTATTTGGCACGACACACCTCGATTCCAATTTTAAAGGGAATTCAAACTAAGCTTTCGAGGGCCATAACTATATCTTACTTGATATGGCTCGCCTCGAATCTACTTCTAAGAGCCCAATTAATTAACCAAGGAAAAACTTAATGTAATTCTAATTATTTTTTAAACTTAGGGTTCGACCCTACTTATCAATTAACAAGCGTCATATTAAAAGACCAATTAACCCAAGGAAAAAGTAGCTTCAACAAACAGAAACTAAATGAACCCAATTGTGAATGCCTTCAGGCTTGGGCCTAAATGAGCCCAGTTCTTAGTGAGGAATGGATGTCCACGGACGCAGAACATGCAACCAAATCTGAGGCTGAACATTCATTAATTGGGCCAGCTTTAGGCCCAAATTTCAGAACCAACAATTGAACAAAATTAATTAAATGCAAATCAACCAAAAACCATATAAAACAAGAAATTGAATTAACAATTACTTCTGAATTCTTAAAGCACAAATCAACTTAGCTGAACATTCTGCAGTTTAAAACAACAATTTCAACTTAAATATGTTCACAAGTATACCAATAATGAATCAGTACAGCCTCTACTCTTTAAAAGGATATCTTAGACCATTTTTCTTTATTCAACAATAACTTGTATACTAACCACAACTTAGGATCCATTCTACTATCCACTTCATGAACAAACGACTATTTAATTACAACACCACGTGTCACAACAGTCTTAATAAATTACCAGGCAGAAAAGTTCAAATGCAGTCCATATTACATAGATTTACATGATTAAACTCTGAAATTTTACACATATCCACTACTTCCACACAAACTACTAAGACATCTACTACTACATACCTATGGCATTTGAGAAAGAGGTAATAGAGATAGACAGAAAAACTAAAAACAAAATTCTAATAAACACAGAAACGTCAATCTTTAAACATAAATGAGGTCATTTCATTTCCAGCAGACTTATATTGTTTCATACATGAAAAAATTACATTTACATCCTTATTTGTCATTCAGTGGTTTAGGGGAAATACCTGAAAATGAAAACAGGAAACAAAGAAATGAAGAATCAGCAATAAGCAGCAGCAGAAACCAATATAGAACCAGCAATGAAATAGTGCTAAGGTCAGCGAATCAAGCTTCAAATTCTCGAACCAATTCCCATATTCAAAACCCCAAATGTACAATTTTCTACTAATCCTTTAGAATTCTGACTTATCACAAGTGAATCAGAACTCGAAATCATGTAGAAATTCAAACTATTTTCAGCACTTTTTCTTAAAAGAAAGAACTCAACCGTTTAAGTTTTTCAAGAATTTTTAATCTCTAAAATCTAAAATCTGACTTGCTCCAGAAGAAAGAGTGCCTTTATATGCAAGATTTTAGGGCAGCAGAATGAAATCAGTTTTTGCACATTGATCCTTTTTAAATTTTTATTTTTGCTCAAGTACCCTTAGTTTAAAATCAGCATTTTCAGTCTAGTCCCAATTCCAGTTTCTAGGAAGCTTCGCTATTCAGTTAGGAGAGATTCTCCTACTTAAAAATCCTAGACTACCCCTTAAAACCTTGGAAATTACTTCAGAAATCTAAATGGGTCAAATTGACCCAATAACTTAAACTAATTGGAACGGGCTGCACTTTAAAAATGGGTCAACAACAACCCAAAGCCCAAATAATAAAATTGTCCAACTAAAATCTGTAAGCCTATGGGAAACAGAAGCACACAAATACTGAGATTATTTCAATAATTAAAATTTAAACTAAGTAACTGATTAATAAACACAAACGGGCATATAATTAACTAGGTTATTAAATCTAAATAAACCTAATTAAACTAAACTATGAGAGTAAAAAAAAGGAAAAAATCAAAAGTTTAAACATGCCACTAAAAAAAACCAAACAACCAAAAATTAGAGAAAGCTTTAAGGATGTGAAACGAACAGAAATCAATTCAAGCTCAGACAAATGGTCGAGTTTTCAGCCAGAGTAGTAAAAGAAAACTAACTAAAGAAAGGGGGAGGAGAAGAAGAATAAGACACTGAAAAAAAAGGGACAAAGGGATGAAGGAAACTTACCAAATCAGAAATCAAAACCTACTGGAGACAATGATTTAACGAGACTAATGTTAAACATTTGTTCTTTGTCAAGAACAACTGAACAACATCAGTTCTCGTCAAATCAAAACTTCAAACTCGTGAGAAACAAGAGCTTATAGTCATGCATGCCACCGGGTTCAACGAAAATGGATTTTGGACTTTTGGGGTTTGACTTAGATTTAAGATCGAGGGGCTTCAGGAAGATTCGAGGGAAAACAATTAGAGATTTAGGATGGGGGTGAAGGGGAGTCTGTGGTGTGGATTTGGGGTGGTTTGGAGGTGGCACCGCTGGCTTGAGGCGGTGGAAAATTATGGCAGCGCTAGGGTTCATGGTCTGAAGAAGGAGATGGACTGAGATCCACTTGAAGTAAAATGGGGTCGTTTGGGCTGGCAACGTGATTGGACCGGGTAACAGACGAGTTTGGTCTAGCTTAAGTGGGTTTCAGGTATTAAATCAATTTGGGCTTGGGGAATTTAAGGATTTGGCCCAAAAATCGATTTTATTCACTTCTTCTCTTTTTCCCTTTTATTTTAAAAATTCTTTTTCTTTTCAAAATTAAAAAAATAAAAATCTAAATTAATTCCTAACACAAATTATCCTACCAAATTAAATTAATTAACTCTAAATAACAATTACCACAAATAATTAAATACCAAATTAAAAGAAAACTACCAAAATTCGAAGCTAAAAGTCAAAAAATGCAAAATAAGTTATTTTTGTGATTTTTCCATTTTTGTAAAACAAGCTAATTTACTAATTAATCTAAAAGATGTAAAAATTAAATCCTAAATGCAAATCTAATGTATTTTTGTATTTTTATGCATTAAAATAGAACTAAACATGCACAAAAAAATGCAAATAATTAGAAAAATTCTACAATAATTCCTAAAATAACAAATAATTAAAGAAAAAAAATCTAATTTTTGGGAATTTTGTAGGAGTAATTCATGTGAGGCAAAAATCACGTGCTTACAACTGCTCCTCTTTGCTCGGAGACACGAAGGGTTTTCGGGCAAAGATAAAATGAGCAATTATGAAGGATTTTTGCCCGTTTGACACCCCATGAGAAGTATTTTTGAAAAGAGTCTGACCGAACCTTGCTTCAAAGGTTACCTACATATCCTTGGCTATAAAGGAATCAGGTCAGTGTAGTTTTGGATGTTTTGGTAGTTGGGACTACCGAGAAGCTGTGATTCCACTGTTGATGCTGTTGCTACAGCTTGCTGAACTCCTTATTACACTAAATGGAAAAAATAAAAAGCTAAACTAGTTAATCCTATCAGCTACGAGTTACAAGATTCCTATCTATAAATCTCTTAAATCTTGATCTTGAGTCTTAGCTGGTTCTTGATGTGGACTCCGATCTGAATCTTGATGCTCGGTAGCTGTAGGTGCTGGTTCTTTCTTCAGCTTTGGATCAAAATGGAATATGCGAAACTTGTGACTTCAATCATATCTTGAGCAGTCCGCATCTTTCTCCGCTTCAACTTTTGAATTCACTTCTTTAGTTATTTTTCTTCTTTTCTTTATTTTGGATTGAGACTCATTTTTTTGGTCATCTCGAATCATGTGTCTCGAGGTCAAACCTGCTCAGACACCAAAACAAACAAACGAACGAAATTTTTCTGCCCCAGTTTTCACTAGGAAAATTTCGCGAGTTAATTGTAACTAAAATCTAGATTTTTTTTGAAGCGATAAAATAAGGATTGTGTGTCTTTAGGAGGAAAGATTAGGGAATGGAGTCCTATATCTAAAATTCTTAACTAGGGAATGGAGGACCTAATGTTGGCAAAAAGGCGATTAGGGAATGGAGGTCATATGTCTAAAAATCTCAACTCAGGGATTGGAGCCCTAATGTTGGCAAAAGGCGACTAGGGAATGGAGACCCTATGTCTAAAATCTCAACTCAGGGATTGGAGCCTAATGTTGGTAAAAATACGACTAGGGAATTGAGGCCCTATGTCTAAAATCTCAACTTAGGAATTGGAGCCCTAATGTTGGCAAAGAAAAGGCGACTAGGGAATGGAAGCCCTATGTCTAAAAATTTTAACTCAGGGATTGAAGCCCTAATGTTGGCAAAAAGGACACTAGGGAATGGAGGTCTATGTCTAAAAATCTCAACTCAGGGATTGGAGCTCTAATGTTGGCAAAAAAGGCGACTAGGGAATGGAGGCCCTATGTCTAAAAATTTCAACTCAGGGATTGGAGCCCTAATGCTGGTAAAAGGCGACTAGGGAATGGAGGCCCTATGTTTAAAATCTCAACTCAGGGATTGGATCCCTAATGATGGCAAAAAGGCGACTAGGGAATGGAGGCCCTATGTCTAAAAATCTCAACTCAGGGATTGGAGCCCTAATGTTGGCAAAAAGGCGACTAGGGAATGGAGACCCTATGTCTAAAAATCTCAACTCAGAGATTGGAGCCCTAATGTTGGCAAAACAAAACGACTAGGGAATGAAAGCCCTATGTCTAAAAATTTCAACTCAGGGATTGGAGCCCTAATGCTGGCAAAGGCGACTAGGGAATGGAGGCCCTATGTCTAAAATCTCAACTCAGGGATTGGAACCCTAATGTTGGCAAAAAGGCGACTAGGGAATGGAGGCCCTATGTCTAAAATCTCAACTTAGGAATTGGAGCCCTAATGTTGGCAAAGAAAAGGCGACTAGGGAATGGAGGCCCTATGTCTTAAAATCTCAACTCAGGGATTGGAGCCCTAATGTTGGCAAAAAAGCGACTAGGGAATGGAGGCCCTATGTCTAAAAATCTCAACTAGGGGTTGGAGACCCTATGTTGGAAAAGCGTAAAAGATTGAGATTGAGGATTCTGAACTACCAATTTTGTTTGGATTTTCTTCTTATCTCCTTTTTTTTCATTTCATTTTCCTTTCTCTTCCTTTTTCTTTTATTTTAAGGAATGAGTAAATGCGGGAAAAATTTGGAGGGGGCTTCCCTTTTTATGGATTGTTGCTGCAAAGTTGTTTCTAGCACTTGCACATTTCTTTTCCTTTTTGGTTGCACCTGCTTCTTGCATGATTGCTTTGGATTACACTTGTTTTAATTTCTTAAAGAAAGAACAATTGTTAGTTTGCAACGGTGGTTGGTTTTGTGGCCTTGACTGTTTTTGATCACTTGATCTCGGCCCAACTCTTTTGGTGAGAACCTCTACTGTTTGCTGGCTTTTCTGAAGATTGATCTCTCTCCTAAAACCGAGGAACTCAACTTTCCAAACTTTCTAGATGATGGTTCAACTGTGCGAGGCTTTTGACCCTTTCACCTTATTTTGCCTCTAAGGGCTTTTGACCTTGTATTTCTTTTTCATTTTCAATCACTCTGATTTCAGAACATCGGCTATCATGGCCAGTCGGGATCGACTTGATGCGCCCGCTGAGTCTGGGTACTTTACTTGGGCTTGGCTTTTATTAAGCAGAACCCTGTAAAACCAATATTGCCACTTTTTCTTTGTATTAATCTCGAAAACAGAGTTAGACCGAAAGGGATTCAAGGAAAAATAAACAAAGGACAAGAAAATAAATTTAAGGAGAAGTATCCCTTTCGGGGAGGAAAGAAGGACTTATTTGGGGTGCATGCAGACTTAAATAGATATGACATGCTTCTTGGACTGGATACCCGATTTGCACAACTATCAAACTTCTCATAAACTCATTGCGACCCGTGTTTTAAAACAGAGAAGCTTTGCCAGGATTCTTTCAATACCAATGGTGGTGAGGGGTTTCTTCTTTTCGATCAACGATGCCCTTTGCGGGTTTTCGCCAATCGACCTCTCTCATTTCTCTTCTCACCATCGCCTTATAGTGCTCTTTATGAGTTTTCACTAACAAAACTCTCTCATTTTCAGTTTCTCTACTCACAATCGCCTTACGGTGCCCGTAGGTTTGCACCAATAAGACTCTCTCATTTTATTTCTCTCATCTTGATTACATCGGATCCAAACAACTGTGTTCTCTAATTTTGAAAAACTTTCACCGATTGATCGGAAGGACTTGAACAAGGTTTGGGTAAAAAGAACTTGGATGGAATTACAACTTTGGAACCGTTCAGGCGGGATCATTGCCGAACCATTATAACATGTGCCCCAGTTTTACTTTTGGGGGGAATTTGGATTTTTATTTTGGTGTGACTGAACCCCAGAGAGAGGCTGCCTACGTATCCATTTAGAATCAAGTCGAACGTAGTTCAGGGAAATATTTTGTTTTATTGTTTTCGTTTGTTTGTTTTTGTTTTGTTTTCTCTTCATTCATTTTTTTGTTATAAGCGTCTTCGAGTTCCAAAGAGGGTAATGAAAGAAAGGTAACCGGCTCAAAGGGTTAGCAAAATATTGGAGTGTTTGGGGTACCGAGAATGAAAGCCTTCGTCATCCGAATCGGATAATGCTATTGCTGCAGAAGGATTAGACATAGTACCTTTTGACTGCATCTGCATTCACAGCTGTTTCAGGGTCATTCCCTTCAATGTCTCCCAGATACAATGCCCCTTTTGGCAACATTTTCTGATAATGTATGGTTCTTTCCAATTGGGAGCAAATTTTCCTTTTGCTTCCTAATGATGGGGAAGAATACGCCTTTAAACGAGTTGCCCCACTCAAAGTTTCTAGGCCGCACTTTCTTGTTGTAGGCAGGGGCCATTCTTTGTTGATACAACTGCCTGTGGCAGACTGCGGCCATCCGCTTTTCATCGATCAAAGTTAACTGTTCCAAACGGGTTTTGACCCACTCACTGTCTTCAATTTCAGCTTCAACAATGATCCGGAGAGAAGGGATTTCAACTTCCGCGGCTATTACGGCTTCAGTGCCATAAACCAAAAGGTATGGGGTTGCTCCGACCAATGTGCGCACAGTAGTGCGATACCCCAATAATGCAAAAGGCAACTTTTCATGCCATTGCCTGGAATTTTGAATCATCTTTCTCAAAATCTTTTTGATGTTCTTGTTTGCTGCTTCGACGACACCATTGGCTTTGGGACGATAAGGAGTAGAGTTCCGATGTGTTATCTTAAATTGTTCACATATCTCCCTCATCAAATGACTATTCAAATTTGCAGCATTATCCGTAATGATAGTTGCAGGAATACCAAAATGGCAGATGAGCTTGGAATGTACAAAGTCTACTACAACTTTCTTGGTGACAGATTTGAGGGTAATTGCTTCAACCCACTTTGTGAAGTAGTCGATAGCGACCAATATGAATCTATGCCTATTTGAAGCTTTCGGCTCAATCGGCCCAATGACGTCCATGCCCCAAGAAACAAATGGCCAAGGCGCTGACATGGAATGCAGTTCCGTAGGCGGTGCATGAATCAAATCACCGTGCACCTGACATTGGTGACATTTCCGGACAAAACTGAAGCAGTCCTTTTCCATAGTCATCCAATAACAGCCCGCTCGAAGGATTTTCTTTGCCAAAACATACCCGTTCATGTGGGGTCCGCACACTCTTGCGTGCACTTCATACATAATTCTTCCGGCCTCTTCGGCGTCAACACATCTTAACAAGTTGAGGTCCGGAGTCCTTTTGTACAAGACATCACCGCTCAAGAAGAAACCACTTGCGTTCCATCTAATGGTTCTCTTTTGGTCTCCACCAGCTTGCTCGGGGTATTCTTTAGTTTTCAGAAATCTTTTGATGTCATGATACTATGGCTGAATATTCGGTTTTGCCTCAACCGTATTACAAGTAACCGTGTCTTTCCCGGATTTGGATTTCCAAGGGATCAATGTGGGCATTGCCTGGGTATGGCAACATCGAGGCCAAAGTAGCAAGTGCATCAACTAGTTCATTGTGACAACTAGGGATGTACATGAACTCTATTGAATTGAATCGCTTGCTAAGATCTTCCACATGTTGCCTGTAGGGAATAAGTTTGACATCTCGAGTCTCCCATTCTCCTTAGGCTTGTCGGATGATCAGATCCGAATCTCCCATGATTAACAATTCTTTGACATCTTGGTCAATTGCCATGTTCATACCCATAATGCACGCTTCATACTCGGCAGTGTTGTTTCTGCAGAAAAACTGAAGCCGAGCTGTGGCTGGATAATGCTGACCAGTGGGTGAGATCAAGATTGCCCCGATTCCAACACATTTTGCATTTACCGCTCCATCAAAGAACATTTTGCAAGCATTAGTGTCTTCGGATATTGCCTCAATTGAATTTACCTGTTCATCCGGGAAGTAGGTGCTCAAAGGTTGGTATTCATCATCAATCGGGTTTTCTGCCAGGTGATCTGCTAACACCTGGGCTTTCATTGTCGTGCGAGTGACGCAGACTATGTCAAATTTAGTGAATAGGATCTGCCACTTTGCTAACCTACCTGTGGGCATTGGCTTCTAAAATATGTACTTTAAAGGGTACAACTTGGTAATGAGGTAAGTGGTGTAGGCCAACAAGTAATGCCTCAGCTTCTGAGCAACCCAAGTCAGACCGCAGCAAGTCCTTTCCAACAAGGTATATTTAGCTCCGTAACTTGTGAACTTTTTGCTCAAATAGTAGATTGCTTGTTCTTTCCTCCCGGTCACGTCATGCTGTCCAAGGACATATCCAAAAGAATTCTCCAAGACTGTCAAATACAAGAATAGGGGCCTTCCCGGTTTAGGTGGGACCAAGACTGGCGGGTTCAACAGGTATTCTTTGATTTTGTCAAAAGCTTCCTGGAACTCGTCTGTCCATTTAATTGCTGCATCTTTCTTTAACAGCTTGAATATGGGTTCACATGTAGACGTCAACTAAGCAATGAATCGGCTGATGTAGTTCAACCTTCCCAACAAGCTCATAACATCTTTCTTGGTTCTTGGAGGAGGCAAATCTCGAATGGACTTTATCTTTGTTAGGTCCAGCTCGATGCCCCTCCGACTGACTATGAATCCCAAGAGTTTGCCAGATAGAACCCCAAGTGCACATTTGGTTGGGTTTAGCTTCAGATCATATTTACGCAGCCGCTCAAAGAATTTTTTCAAATCTCGAACATGGTCATCCTGGGTCCTGGACTTTATGATCACATCATCCACATACATCTCTATCTCTAGGTGCATCATGTCATGAAAAATGGCAGCCATGGCTCTCATGTAAGTTGCCCCGGCGTTCTTTAGACCAAAAGGCATGACTCTATAATAGTACGTGCCCCAGGGTGTGGTAAAAACTATCTTTTCTGCATCCTCTTCATCCATCAACACCTGGTGATATCCTACGTAACAATCCACGAAGGACTGTATCTGATGTTTGGCACAGTTATCAACAAGGATGTGGATGTTCGGCAAAGGAAAATTATCCTTAGGACTTGCTTTGTTCAGATCTCTATAATCCACACATACTCAGGTTTTCCCGTCTTTCTTTAGCACTGGAACTACATTGGCTAACCATGTGGTGTATCGAACCACTCGGATCACCCCCGCTTTCAACTGTTTTGTGACCTCTTCTTTAATTTTATCATTGACATCAGTTTTGAACTTTCTTTGCTTTTGCTGGACAGGGGGATAATCGAGGTAGGTGGGCAACTTGTGAACCACCAGATCGATACTCAGTCCTGGCATGTCATCGTATGACCAAGCAAACACATTTTTGAACTCAAACAAAAGTTAGATCAATGTGTCCCGGGTTTTTTCATCTGTGTGAATGCTTATCTTAGTTTCCCTGATTTCTTCCGAACTCCCCAAATCAACCAGCTTAGTATCATTTAAGTTCGGCTTAGGTTTATTCTCAAATTGTTCCAATTCTCGATTTATCTCCCTAAACGCCTCTTCTTTATCATATTCCGGTTCTTGGTTCATTATTTCACAGTTAGACAGTGTGTTTGAATCTGGTCATGAAATCCGCGAGGATGTCATGTTATTTAAAGGCGCATTATCAGAACTGAAAGAAGAAATAAAAGAGAAAAATAACAAAAATCAGAAAGAATAAAGAAATATGAACGATGAAATATTTATTTCATTTCTTTGAATTTGGAAGATAACAGGGTTTACATTAGGAATTAAAAATAGGAAACTAAAGAAAACATCCGAGTTACACCCTGAAATAACTCATGATGCAGAAAAAGTGGCAGGACTGGACTACTAGGATTCCCGCCTGATTGGGAATGGAGTAGCCTTCCAATTTTGTAGTTTGGCATTGGGTACCATGTATAGCACCTCAGCAGTTCTTGAGCCTTCCCATGGTTGGACCATGTGGGTTTCATACAACATCTGTCTCATAGCCCCCACAGATTTCTTCAATTTCCTCGGTCGTAAAGGCCTCATCTTCTTCCTCCTCATTGTACTTAGGCCTGACAAATGTCCTATAAAGATACGGAATCGACTGAGGCAAAACCCAATCATTGTTCTTTCTTTCATCCGCCTATTTTCCATCAGCTGATATGGGTTGGAAACCCCTCACTAGCAGTCAGAGTGATAGGTTCGGCGATTCCTTGCAATGATTTCCCGAGCCCCTTCCCGGGTTTGTAACCATGCCTGATCATTTCTTTGGCCACCATAATCGATGCATTTGAAAGAAAGGGTTGGGGGAAAGGGTTTCCTTCTTCACATTGGTCCGCGACCACAATCTCAAAAGCCTGATAGACTATATGTTCACTTCCTTCTCTAGCTTCAAGACAAGGGACTGACGGGTCCCGATAAATTGATTGCTCATCTTCCTCATGAACTACGATCTCCTGATCTTCATGTTTGAATTTCACCATCTGGTGGAGAGTAGAAGGCACAACCCCTGCTGCATGAATCCAAGGTCTACCAAAGAGGAAATTATAAGAAGTATCCATGTCCAAGACCTGAAAGGTCACCTCGAAATCCACCGGGCCGATAGTCAGGATCAGATCAATCTCACATATTGTATCTCTTTTTATGCCGTCAAAAGCACGCACACAGATGTTGTTGGGTCTGATTCTCTCAGTACCCATTTTCATACGTTGCAAAGTTGAGAGAGGGAAAATATCTACCCCAAAACCACCATCTAGCATGACCATTTTCACATAATAACCCTCGCATTTAACTGTCAGGTGAAGGGTTTTGTTGTGTGCGGCCCCTTCTGGGGGAAAATCATTCTTGCTGAAAGAGATTTGATTGACTGCAAAAAACCTTTCCTTCATCCTCTCTAACTATTCTACAGTGGTTTCAATAGGTACATATGCTTCGTTGAGAGTTTTGATTAGCACTTTTTGATGTTCAGTTGAATTCATTAGCAAAGACAACAAGGAGACTTGAGCAGGAGACTTCCGAAGTTGATCGATTATCTCGTAGTCTGCCATTTCCATGTTCTAGAAGAATGTTTCTACTTCTTCAGCACTCACTGGCTTCTTAGGTGGGAAACACTTCTTTGTGGCATTATTCACTTCCTCCAGATTGAGGTACTTCTCAGCCGGGTTATTTTCCTTAACTTCTCCTGAAATCTCTTTGCCTTTGTACGTTACTACCGTTTTATTGTAGTTCCATAGAATGACAGTGGGATCTGTCATGGATTTTTGCGGTGCGCGACCAATAACCACAGGCTCATTCAGCCTTGGTGGAATTATTGGCCCCCACACCACATAGGTCCCCTTGGGCACATACATTTTAGCTCCCTTGTTTAGCTCAAACCTTCTAGGAGGAATCAATGACATCTGTTCTTTCTTGTGGCCTCGAGGAACATAGAGAATGACATTTTTGGAGGGCGCTGCCCTAGTTCCAACTTCCACTTTCTTTTCTGTATTCTGGGGGGTAGGTTTGCTCTTCTTCTCCCCCTTGTCTTGTTTCGGGACAGCTTTTGGCTTCTTTTCCACATCGGCTATGGCAATGATTGATTTTAGAGCTGGGTCAAACTCTCTGTCTTCATAGATCATTCCAATAACCAGCCCGTTGTTGTGAGACGATAATGGATTGTTGGTTACATAGGAACATCTTCGTCCTTCAGCACTATTCTTTTTTGTTCTATTAGATTTTCCATAGCCCTCTTCAGGGTCCAACAGTCATCTGTGTCATGCTCTTCTACCCCTGAATGGTAGGCACATCGAGTACCAGCTCTATAAGCGGGCGACACTGGGTTCTACCTGGTTTGGGGTACAGGCTGCAACAAACCCATCTGGACAAGTTTGGGGAAGAGGCTAGAATAAGACTCGCCAATGGGTGTGAAATTTTCCATCTTAGGTGGTTCCTGGGCACAGAAGTTTTTCTGTGGAGGTCAAGGATTATAGTGAGCTTGGTGAGGAGGTTGATTTCTGCAAAATGGAGCTCGATTCTGATTGAATTGTTGTTGTGGCCTAACATAGGGTTGGGCATTCATCACTGTGTATGGCTGAGGGACCATAGCGTAGGCCATATCTTGATGGGGATAGTAATGTTGTGGGGTTCTTTCAGAGAAGTAAGGTCTGGGTGGATGGGGTTTCCTTACACTTGAAGTTGTCATTGCCGCTTCTTCCTTCTTCTTTCGATTTGCTACACCTCCAGACCCGCCTTGAATTGCTTGGGAGGTGGACCTTATAGCAGACTGACTCAAGATTCGCCCTGTTTTTAAACCATTCTCAACCATTTCACCGATTTTGATGGCTTCGGCAAACGGCTTACCCATCGCAGACATGATGTTTTGGTAATAATCAGCCTCTTGGGCTTGAAGGAAGACACTGACCATCTCTGTTTCATCTATTAGAGGTTTGACTCTGGCCGCTTGTTCATGCCATTTGACAACATACTCTCAGAAGCTCTCCGAGGACTTATTCTTTAGATTTGGCAATGAATACCCGTCAGGGGCAATATCGATGTTATATTAAAACTTCCTGACAAAGTCCTGATCCAGGTCGTCCCAGATATGCCAGCGAGATATATCCTGATCCATATACCATTCCGAAGCGATCCCGACCAAACTCTCTCCAAAGTAGGCCATGAGAAGTTCTTCTTTTCCGCCCACTCCCCACAGTTGGTTGTAGTACCTTTTGAGGTGGGCAATGGGATCCCCATGCCCATCATATTTTTCAAACTTCAGGGTTTTGAAACCCAAGGGTAGATGTACGTGTGGAACATGCACATGTCAGCGTAAGATACGCTCTTTTGCCCACTCAGACCCTGTATATTTTTGAGACTTTGCTCCATTCTTCTCATCTTTCTGGTAATCTCCTCTTGTTCAAGGGTTTTTGCGATTTTCTCCTACCCTGTGGTAAACTCGTACTGAGGCGGCTGAGGGTAAGCATTGGTAGTAAACTGGGTAGGTTCTAGTGGGAAAGATGGTGCTTGAAATGTGAAAGAAGATGGATCGAAGCTAGGCCTGGGTAGAGTAGGTTGTGTCGTAGCTGAACAAGGTGGCGCAGTGAATATGTTTGAAGTCGCACCTGAAGTTAACACCTCGGGGCGAGCCTTAGAAGGTGTTCTAGCAAAGTGGGCTGAAATGGTAGGATATCCCAGTGGAGTATTTGGATAACTTATGGGGATGTTGGAGGTCCCACTTGCCCTGGGAAAAAGCTCAGGGAATCCAGGGATCACACTTGGTGGTTCTCTTCCGTTTGCCCAGGCGTCCCACATTTCCATCATGCGGAGATGCAAAATTCTATTTTCCTCAGCAGTTGCTGACTCAGAAGTTGTGATGGCCGAGATCGGACTATCTTCTCGGATAGGTATTGTTGGCAGATGACTTTCCGAAGACATTTCAACACTTCCTTTTGACCTTGTGAAGTACGGATGTGATGCCAGATTACCACCAAAACCAACCACCTTAATATAAAACCAGTACTTAATAGTAGACAACAAACCGGTCAGTTTGAAGCAATTAACACATAGGTAATCGTGTGTTGGGATGTGATGCACCTATACAGTTAAATGTGTTTCTACGTGTTTCACAACGGTTGCATGTTTCATCCCGGCTTTGCTTACTTTCCCCAATTTTCTCTTCTTTCTACTTTGGCTTTTTGATGCTTCTATTCCCATTTTCCACTCTTTTCTTCCGTCTCTGTCCTTGCTTTTTTTCGTTTTTCTTTGGCTCTCCTTTTCTTTCCTTTTGGATTTCTTTCGGTCCTTTCCTTTCACATCCTTTTCTTATTTGAGTTATTTACAAAAATCATGACCGGATCCGATGAGGATTGCCTACGTATCACAACGTCGCGTGAATTAGATCATTACGTAGTTCAAGAAAATAAATGCGGAAAATAAAGAAACAATTTTTGGGAATTTTCAATTTTTCATTAATAAAACTGCTAAACTTTTCTATTACAAAAGACTACTCATTTCTTGGAATTTTAAAACTACCATCAGACTCAAAAATAAATTCTAAACTACAAACCGAAATACAGACTCGATAAATGAAAAATCATGAATACATAAGTGCTTCTACTCCTGGGGCCTGTGGGGCATTATTCGGTCTTGCCCCAGGCCTACGTGCGAGATCCCCTTGAAGTTGTTCCAAATCACTCATTATCTGGCGGACAAATGTCATTATTTCGGTGAAGTAAGTGGTCTGAGTGAGGTCCTCACATTCGTGGCATTTCATGACGATATAGTCGGTAATGGCTCTAACCCTCTCTCAGATAATACCCCTTTCCTGAAGCAAGTACCCGATTTGCTGATTCCGGGCTTCTAGCACCTGAGTGTCATGCTGGATTTGATTCTGCAATTGTTGCATATCTTCCTCCATCTGGTCCATCAAAGCATAACAATGTTCCCTATCGGCTTTAAAGTTCCTAGCCTGTTTGTCCGCCTCATTTTCAAGGGTGGTTAGCTTTCTCTTCAGATTAGTGATTATCCTCTCATATTTTTTTTCATTTGTCGCACAAACTTTGCCCGCCCTTCTACATTCTTTGCCAATTGTGCTCAGACTTTTGCTATACTAGCCTCAGATTTTTCTAGGTCGTCTTGATACTCAAGTACTTTCTTCCTCAGACTGCTTATAAGCCTTTAATCTGCTCGGCTTCTTTTCGAGTTTCTAGCAGCTATTCTCATTTTCTAGATTTGAGCTTTGAGGACTTCGTTTTCCTGAGTTAGCTTTTTCTTTTCCCCTTTATCTGCGGCAACTTGGATACTATTGCCAAATTTGAGGTCCCTGATTTGTCCCTCTAATTTATTTATCTTGGCCATATAGCTTTATTCTTTTGCCAACCAGCCCCACTTCTCCTGCGAGTCGTTAGTGAATTGTTGGACATGGGGTCTCTTAGCAGGTCTCTCGGGCTCTCGAGGAATTTGAAACCTTTTGCCAAACCAAACCATATAATTGGGGTCTACCTCACCTTTAACTAGATCCCGCACTATAGTCTTAGGTTCGAGAAATCTGCACTCATTCCAAACTTGGCGAACTCTTCCTTCTGGAAATATAGCCTCAGGGCCCAATTCGACGACATGTCCACTCAAATATTCGTCATGGGGAACGGTTTGAAACCTACCCAGTTGGCGCAAAACTCTATGAGGAGCATATGGCTGGATGCTCCGGATGACCATTAGGAGAAGATAGCACACTTCGGCTGACATGTATACGACTTCGGTGGCAGGGAGCCATTCGAACGTCCACTCAATTTTATCCGAAGCTAAAGAACTCAAGTGTGCAAACCAAGCCTCGGTACCCTCTGGAAATTCAACACCAACCACTCGGCTTTCAAATTCTTCGATGGAATTCAAACCGGTCATGTCGTAGTTCATATTACCCGACACGGTGGCAGAGATGTTCCTGTATCCACAGTTGTAGTAGTAAGTTGCAGCCTTGAAAGAATTTTCTCCCTTCTCGGCAGATGGTTAAAGCTCGCTAAATCTTAGATAATATCAGGGGAACCAGGGTACCATTAGCTTTCTTGATTGCGACATCAACCATTCCCACGAGACCCAATTCTATGTTGCCGTCTTTTCGCGGACAAATTATAACACCCAAGAATGCTACTATAAAAACCAAACCCTGCCATGCTTCCCATTTATCTTTATTTCCGGCATGGGTCAGACCAGTATTCGGTGCTTCAAAACCTTGGGGGTTGCCATATCGTTGGTACAAGAATTGGAAAGTGCAAAACCCTTCAGATAAATTCTCATCCTGAATATCCCGGTTAATACTCAACATATCCAGAAACTTGTGAGGAGATACTAGTCTTGGTGACACTGGGTATCGACTTCTAAGGTTTTCGCTAAGGCCGGCGTAACCTGCAATTTCCTCTAGCGTGGGTGTGAGCTCAAAATCAGAAAAGCGGAACACATTGCGAGTCGGATCCCAAAAAGATATCAAGGCTTCAATAACATCCAATCTTGGCTTGATTTTCAAAAGTCCGACAAGACTACCCAAAACTTTAACCACAGTCCCTCGGCTGCCTTTCCCTAAGTCGTTCCACCATATATGAAGCTGTAAGGGGATTTCTTCAAGAGCTACGAAGGGTTCATTTTCATTTGTGCTCATCCTGCACATTTATTAGGGTGATTTAATTAAAAGATCATGATTCATTTGACTCGAGAAAAAGTTAACACTATTTTTTTCAAAATTTTCATAAAAAATCTGGCTTTGCAAATATGGCCTTAGCACTCCGGGGAAGAAGATTTTAAGGTTGTGTTTGCTAACTGGCCAAAACTTTGAAAAATCGACCAAAGGTGGTTGTTCTTGCAAAAACGGCCTTCCGGCGCCCTTTTGGGGAAATTCGGCTATTTTAGACAAGAATGACATCACTTTACTTATTTATAAAAAATAAAATTTTTGTTTTTTTGGGCTATTTTTTGCAAAAAGGGAAGTTGGACCCGATGGGGGTTGCCTACGTATCCGACATCCAGTGAGAATCAAACTGGCGTAGTTCGGGCAGATTTGACAAAATGAAAACAAAACCAACTATTTTCAAAAACAAAATTTTCTCTCTTTTTTTTCAAAATTTCGGCAGAGTTTCAGTATTTTTTTGGATATTGGTTTTTTTTCAAAAACAAACAATTATCTCTCTTAGCTCTCACATTTTTTTTTCAACCTTTCTTCTATTATTCATAAGCCGGTCAACATGCAAATCCGAAGCAAATAAATACACAAGTAGCAAGTAGGATGCATCAAAATGGTCTTTTCATTTCGGGTACACCTGTCCTAGATAGACCCAACCTCTGTGTTGAGTCTCCAAAGTCAAATGCACGTGATGCAAACAAACGTTCCTACTAGGGATCCAGTATGAGGTTTTGTTATACTAGGTTTAAAACCTGGGTGTATTATTCTAGACCTGGCTTACCCGAGCGGACAGCTCGAGCCGAGGAGGGGTAGCGTACCGGGAATACAGAAGCTTCACAGGTTTTGCAACTTGTACGAACCTCGTTCTAAAATTTGATAAGACTCTAAACAGAAGAGAAGTCACACGAAGTGCACCCTCCCCAGATGATTTAGAAGACTCAAAAAGAAGAAGGGTTTCGTAGCAGTTTATATACTGTTCACAAAATATCAAAGCGGTAAAAAGCGGCATTTAGCACGTTGGGCTCAAACATGTACAAAAATCAGATAATAAATAAAGCCAACTATAACAGCTATTCTAAGCTTGAATTCTTGAACCCTGAACCAGAGATTCTGGGTTTGATCTCCCCAGCAGAGTTGCCAGAGCTGTCACACCTCTTTTTTTACACACTCGAAGGTGATATAAGGGAGTTTTTCCACTTTAAGTGACATTATTCGAAATGGGATTATTTATTAAATTTCTCAGAGTCGCCACTTGGGATAGTTTATTTGGTGTCCCAAGTCACTGGTTTATTTTAAAATCCCAAATCGAGGAAAATTAGACTTTCCTTTTGAAATCTACGAACCAGAAATTCTGAATAAGGAATTCTGTTAACCCGAGGGAAGGTGTTAGGCACCCCCGGATTCCTTGGTTCTAGCACGGTCGCTTAAACTATCATAACTGGTCTATTATTTGATTTTAAAAAAAAACATGTTTTAACCTATGGTATAATTTTAAATTATTAAACCGCTTTTAATTAATTTTAGAAAAATTCAACGTTATTTAAAACACGTTTTTGAACCACGCCACATGAAATGCACCCGCGATTCGTGACACATTTTATTTAACGTTGTTGAGATTTGGATTTGGGTCACATGAAATGCACACCCGAGTTTGAGGAAAATAATTTTTTTAAATAGCGCGCCTAAAGCAACTACGCACTTTCACATTTGCGAGGGCCATGGAAAATTCAACTAAATGGCACGCCTCGATTTCTAAGGATTAAAATTAAGTAAAATGAGGGCCATGCGTTTTGAGATTTTATTTGGCATGACACACCTCAATTCCAATTTTAAAGGGAATTCAAACTCAGCTTTCGAGGGCCATAACTATATCTTACTTGATATGGCTCGCCTCGAATCTACTTCTAAGAGCCCAATTAATTAACCAAGGAAAGGCTTAATGTAATTCTAATTATTTTTTGAACTTAGAGTTCGACCCTACTTATCAATTAACAAGCGTCATATTAAAAGACCAATTAACCCAAGGAAAAAGTTGCTTCAACAAACATCAACTAAATGAACCCAATTGCGAAAGCCTTCAGGCTTGGGGTAAATGAGCCCAGTTCTTAGTGAGGAATGGATGTCCACCGACGCAGAACAGGCAACCAAATTTGAGGCTGAACATTCATTAACTGGGCCAGCTTTAGGCCCAAATTTCAGAACCAACAATTGTACAAAATTAATTAAATGCAAATCAACCAAAAACCATATAAAACAAGAAATTGAATTAACAATTACTTCTGAATTTCTAAAGCACAAATCAACTTAGCTGAACATTCTGCAGTTTAAAACACCAATTTCAACTTAAATATGTTCACAAGCATACTAAGAATGAATCAGTACAGCCTCTACTCTTTAAAAGGAAATCTTAGACCATTTTTCTTTATTCAACAATAACTTGTATACTAACCACAACTTAGGATCCATTCTACTATCCACTTCATGAACAAACGACTATTTAATTACAACACCACGTGTCACAACAGTCTTAATAAATTACCAGGCAGAAAAGTTCAAATGCAGTCCATATTACATAGATTTACATGATTAAACTCTGAAATTTTACACATATCCACTACTTCCACACAAACTACTAAGACATCTACTACTACATACCTATGGCATTTGAGAAAGAGGTAATAGAGATAGACAGAAAAACTAAAAACAGAACTCCAATAAACACAGAAACGTCAATCTTCAAACATAAATGAGGTCATTTCATTTCCAGCAGACTTCATATTGTTTCATACATGAAAAAATCACATTTACATCCTCATTTGTCATTCAGTGGTTTAGGGTAAATACCTGGAAATGAAAACAGGAAACAAAGAAATGAAGAATCAGCAATAAGCAGCAGCAGAAACCAATATAGAACCAACAATGAAACAGTGCTAAGGTCAGCGAATCAAGCTTCAAATTCTCGAACCAATTCCCATATTCAAAACCCCAAATGCACGATTTTCTACTAATCCTTTAGAATTCTGACTTATCATAAGTGAATCAGAACTCGAAATCAAGCAGAAATTCAAACTATTTTCAGCACTTTTTCTTAAAAGAAAGAACTCAGCCGTTTCAGTTTTTTCAGAATTGTTTAATCTCTAAAATCTAAAATCTGACTTGCTCCAGAAGAAAGAGTGCCTTTATAGGCAAGCTTTTAGGGCAGCAGAATGAAATCAGTTTTTGCACATTGATCCTTTTCAAATTTTCATTTTTGCAAAAGTACCCTTAGTTTAAAATCAGCATTTTCAGTCTAGTGAACACATTTTCAGCTAAGTAAAAATCCTAGACTACCCCTTAAAGCCTTGGAAATTACTTCAGAAATATAAATGGGTCAAATTGACCCAATAACTTAAACCAATTGGAACGGGCTGCACTTTAAAAATGGTTCAACAACAACCCAAAGCCCAAACAGTAAAATTGTCCAACTAAAATCTGTAAGCCTATGGGAAAAAGAAGCACACAAATATTGAGATTATTTCAACAATTAAAATTTGAACTAAGTAACTGATTAATAAACACAAACGGGCATATAATTAACTAGGTTACTAAATCTAAATAAACCTAATTAAACTAAACTATGAGACTAAAAAAAGGGAAAAATCAAAAGTTTAAACATGCCACCAAAAAAAACCAAACAACTAAAAATCAGAGAAAACTTTAAGGATGTGAAACGAACAGAAATCAATTTAAGCTTAGACAATTGGTCGAGTTTTCAGCTAGAGTAGTAAAAGAAAACTAACTAAAGAAAGGGGGAGGAGAAGAAGAATAAGACAGTGAAAAAAAGAAAAGAAGGGACAAAGGGATGAAGGAAACTTACCAAATCAGAAATCAAAACCTACTGGAGACAATGATTTAACGAGACTAATGTTAAACATTTGTTCTTTGTCAAGAACAACTGAACAACATCAGTTCTCATCGAATCAAAACTTCAAACTCGTGAGAAACAAGAGCTTATGGTCATGCATGCCACCGGGTTCAACGGAAATGGATTTTGGACTTTTGGGGTTCGACTTAGATTTAATATTCGAGGGAAAACAATTAGAGATTTAGGATGAGGAGGTGAAGGGGAGTCTGTGGTGTGGATTTGGGGTGGTTTGGAGGTGGCGCCGCCGGCTTGAGGCGGTGGAAAATTAAGGCGGCGCTAGGGTTCATGGTCTGAAGAAGGAGATGGAGTGAGAGACGGAGAGTGAGAGCATTGTTTTGGGGGGGGGGGGGGTTGGTCTCAATTCTGACAATTATATGTGATAGATCAGCCAGTTTCGGGCCGTTGGATTGATGAGATCCAAGAATTGAGATCCACTTAAAGTAAAACGGGATCGTATGGGCTTGCAACAGGATTGGACCGGATAACAGACGGGTTTGGGCTAGCATAAGCGGGTTTCGGGTATTAAATCAATTTGGGCTTGGGGAATTTAAGGATTTGGCCCAAAATTCGATTCTATTCACTTCTTTTCATTTTCCCTTTTATTTTAAAAATTCTTTTTCTTTTCAAAATTAAAAAATAAAAATCTAAATTAATTCCTAACACAAATTATCCTACCAAATTAAATTAATTAACTCTAAATAACAATTATCACAAATAATTAAATACCAAATTAAAAGAAAACTGACAAAATTCGAAGCTAAAAATTAAAAAATGCAAAATAAGTTATTTTTGTGATTTTTTCATTATTGTAAAACAAGCTAATTTACTAATTAATCTAAAAGATGTAAAAATTAAATCCTAAATGCAAATGCAATGTATTTTTGTATTTTTATGCATTAAAACAGAATTAAACATGCACAAAAAAATGCAAATGATCAGAAAAATTCTACAATAATTCCTAAAATAATAAATAATTAAAGACAAAAAACTAATTTTTGGGAATTCTGTGGAGTAATTCATGTGAGGTAAAAATCACGTGCTCACAGGCATACGCTTAAGTCCCACATTTTACTGCGGACCCTACGAGACAGTCAAATCACGGGTTTGGGTCCGTTTTCCAAGAATGTTGACCAAAGTCAACTTTAACCAATTTTAAAGGTCAAATTCATTATTCTTCTAAAATTTCACATAAAAGCTTTTCGGAAATGTGTCCGGACTACGCACGCAATATGAGGTGAGGCAAGAAGAGGTTTTCAAGGTCTCGGAATGCAGTTTTGACTTCTAAAACAAGAGATGACCTTTCGGGTCATCACATTCTCCTCCTCTAAAACAGCCGTTCGTCCTCGAACGGACATAGAAAAGTACCTGAGTCGGTGAAAAGATGAGGATAACGGCTCCGGATATCGGACTCGGATTCCTAGGTCGCTGCCTCAACAGGCTGACCTCTCCACTGCACGCGAACTGAAGGGAAAATCTTCGATCTCAACTGACGAACCTACCGGTCTAAAATGGCTACCTGCTCCTCCTCGTAGGCCAAGTCCTTGTCCAACTGGACAGTGCTGAAGTCTAACACGTGGGATGGATCACCGTGATACTTCAGAAGCATGGATATATGAAACAATGGGTGCACAACTGATAAACTCGGCGGCAACGCAAGTCTGTAAGCCACCTCTCGCACTTGATCAAGAATCTCAAAATGACCAATGAATCTAGGGCTTAACTTGCCCTTCTTCCCAAATCTCATCACGCCCTTCATGGGCGACACCCGAAGCAACACTCGCTCTCCGACCATGAATGCCACATTACGAACCTTGCGGTCGGCGTAACACTTTTGCCTGGACTAAGCTGTACGAAGCCTATCCTGGATTATCTTAACCTTATCCAAGGCATCCCCTACTAGATCCATACCCAACAACCAAGCCTCTCTCGGTTCAAACCATCCAACCGGCAACCGATACTTCCTACCATATAATGCCTCATAGGGATCCATCTGGATGCTCGACTGGTAACTGTTGTTGTAGGCAAACTCCGCTAATGAAAAGAACTGATCCCATGAGCCTCCAAAGTGAATAACACATGCTCGGAGCATATCCTCCAAAATCTGAATAGTACGCTCGGACTGTCCATCCGTCTGAGGATGAAATGTTGTGCTCAACTTGACCCGCATACTCAGATCATGCTGTACTGCCCTCCAAAAATGCGAGGTAAACTGCGTACCTCAATCAGAAATAATAGACACAGGCACACGATGAAGACGAACAATCTCCCGGATATAAATTTCTGCCAACCGCTCAGAAGAATAGGAAATTGCCACAAGAATAAAATGTCCACAATAACCCACACCGCTTCAAACTTCCGCTGAGTCCAATAACGAAGTCCATAGTGATACGCTCCCTTTTCCACTCAGGAATCTCAATCTTCTGGAACAAACCACCTGGTCTCTGATGCTTGTACTTTACCTGCTGACAATTCAAACACCGAGCTACATAGGCAACTATGTCCTTCTTCATTTTTCTCCACCAATAATGTTGCCGCAAGTGCTAATACATCTTAGCGGCGCTCGGATGAATAAAATACCGGGAACTATGGGCTTCCTCTAGAATAAACTCACAAAGTCCATCCACATTAGGCATACAAGCTCGACCCTGCATCCTCAAAACTCCATCATCTCTGGCTGTAACCTGCTTGGCACCTCCAGGCCATACTGTGTCCCTAAGGACAAGTAAATGAGGATCATCATAGTGTCGATCTCGGATACGCTCAAATAATGAAGAACGAGCGACTGTGCAAGCTAACACATGGCTGGGCTTAGAAATATCAAACCTCATGAATTGATTGGCTAAAGCCTGCACATCCAAAGCAAACAGTCTCTCACCGACTGAAATATATGCAAGACTGTCCATACTGGCTGACTTCCTACTCAAAGCATCGACCACTACATTAGATTTCCCCGGATGATACAAGATGGTCATATCATAGTCTTTCAATAGCTCCAACCACCTCATCTACCTCAATTTTATCTCCTTCTGCTTGAACAAGCATTGCAAACTCTTGTGATATGTGAACACCTCACCTGACACGCCATATAAATAATGCCTCCAAATCTTTAGCGCGTGAATAATGGCTGCTGGCTCCAAATCATGAACTAGATAATTCTTCTCGTGGATCTTCAACTGTCGTGAAGCATATGCAATAACCTTGCCATTTTGCATCAATACTGCATCAAGTCCAATACAAGATGCATCATAATACATTGTATATGGCCCTGAACCTATAGGCAATACCAACACCAGCGTCGTAGTCAAAGCTGTCTTGGGCTTCTGAAAGCTCGCCTCACACTCATTCGACCATCTAAATTGGACACCCTTCTAGGTCAACTTGGTCATCGGGGCTGCAATAGATGAAAACCCCTTCACAAACCGACAATAATAGCCCCTCAAACCCAAGAAACTCCGGATCTCTGTAGCTGAAGTGGGTCTAGGCCAGTCCTTGACTGCCGCAATCTTCTTAGGATCTACCTGAATACCCTCTACCGATACAACATGACCCAAGAACGCAGCTGAACTCAACCAAAACTCACATTTCGAAAACTTAGCATATAACTGACTATCTCTTAGAGTCTGGAGAATGATTTGAAGATGCTGCTCATGCTCCTCCCGGCTGCGGGAATAGATCAAAATATCATCAATGAAGACGATCACGAAGGAATCCAAATAAGGCTTGAACACTCGGTTCATCAAATCCATGAAAGTTGCTGGGCATTTTTCAACCCAAATTACATCACTAAGAACTCATAATGTGCGTGCCGAGTGCGAAAAGCTGTCTTAGAGACATCGGATGCCCTAATCCTCAATTGGTGGTAGCTAGATCTCAAATTAATCTTCGAAAACACTTTGACACCCTGAAGCTGATCAAACAAATCATCAATCCTCGGTAATGGATACTTATTCTTGATTGTGACCTTATTAAACTGCCGATAATCTATGCACATCCTCATCGACCATCCTTCTTCTTAACAAACAACATCGGCGTACCCCAAGGCGAGACACTAGGTCTAATAAATCCTTTATCAAGCAGGTCTTGCAACTGTTCTTTCAATTCCTTTAACTCTGGCGGGGCCATACGATATGGCGGGATAGAAATTGGCTGAGTGCCCAGATCCAAATCAATGCAAAAGTCAATATCCCTGTAGGGTGGCATCCCCGGCAGGTCTGAAGGGAATACCTCTGGAAACTCACGAACAACGGGCATAGAATCCATAGAAGGAACCTCAGCACTAGAATCACGAACATATGCCAAATAAGTCAAACATCCATTTTCAACCATACGCCGAGCCTTTATATATGAAACAACCCTACTGACCGAATGACTAAAAGTCCCTCTCCACTCCAATCGAGGAAAATTCGACAAGGCTAAGGTCACGGTCTTGGCGTGACAGTCCAATACAACATGATAAGGGGATAACCAGTCTATTCCTAAGATGACATCGAAGTCTACCATACCGAGAAGTAAGAGATATACATGGGTCTAAAGACCCCCAATGATAACCACGCACGAGTAATAGACTCGATCTACAATAGTAGAATCACCCACCGGTGTAGACACATATACAGGTGCACTCAAAGAATCACGAGGCACAACTAGATAAGGGGCAAAATAAGATGACACATAGGAATATGTAGACCCTGGATCAAATAAAACTGAAGCATCTCTGTTGCATACCAAAACCGTACCTATGATAACTGCATCGAAAGCCTCAGCCTCAGGTCTTGCTAGAATAGCATAACATCGGGGCTGGGCCCCCCACTCTGAACTACATCCCTAGGACGGCCTCCTGCTGGCTGGCCTCCACCTCTAGCTGCCTGACCTCCACCTCTAACGGCCTGACCTCCACCTCTAAAACCTCGACCCCTACCTCTAGCTGGCTGAGCGGGCGGTGGAACACCTGGTGCTAGAACCATGGCATGAGAAACCTAATGCTTAGAACTACTCAAGGCTCGAGGGCAAAACCTAGCAATGTGCCCCGGATCACCACATGTATAACACGACTTTGGATGCTGAGACTGCTGACCCGAAAACTGACTTTGATGGCCTGAGAAACCACCATGATAACTCTGGAGCGGAGGGGCACTGATAGGAGTTGGTGGCACATGGTAGGGCAACTGATCAAAATACTGCATGTGAGAACCACGACCACCTGGAGCACCATGAGAAGCCTGAAGTGCTGAATGAAATGACCTGGGAGGGTGGCCCCTACCAAAAGAATTTCTGCCTCCAAATGAGGCACCTCTGAACCTTCCCGAATGATGGGGCCTCTTGTCAAACCCCTGACCACTCCCCTGGGATAGAACCATCTCAACTCTCCTGGCCACATTGGTCGCATACTAAAAAGAAATTTCGCTCCCTGTCTCCTTATCCATCTGCAATCACATCAGTTGAGAGAGTCCCTCAATGAACCTCCTCACCCTCTCTGTCGGTGGGAAGTATTATAGGAGCATGACGGGTCAGAGCAATGAATCTTTTCTCGTACTGAGTGACGGTCATAGAACCCTACTAGAGACGCTCAAACTGCCTCCTATAGTCCTCCATCTGAGTGATATGAAGAAACTTCTCCAGAAACAACTGAGAGAACTGATCCCAAGTCAAGGCCGGTGACCCAGCTAGCCTAGCCAAACAAAATCCCTCCACCAAGTCTTGGCGGAACCTGACAGGCCAAAAGCGGTGAAGTCGACCCCATTGGTCCCCACTCTCCCAATATTCCGAAGAACCTCGTGACAGTTATCTAAATAGTCCTGGGGATCCTCTTAAGATGTACCACCATAAGTAGTAGTGAAGATCTTGGTGAACTTGTCCAACCTCCATAAAGCATCAACAGACATAGTTGTACCATCACCGGTATGAGCCACAACATCCGGCTGGACTACCCCAACTAGCAGAGCTGCTGGAGTCTGAAACTGGGGAGCCATCTACTCCGGAGTGCAAGTAGCGGGGGTCTGTGCTCCTCCCCCAGCCTGAGAGACGGCTGGTGCTACCGGAAGTAAGCCTTCCCGGGCAACACTCTCCATAAGTCCCACTAGACGGACCAGAGCATCCTGAAGTACCAGGGTGGCGATGAACCCCTCTAGGACCTGAGCTGGCCCTGCTGGAACGGTCTAGGCTGGAGCCTCCTCCTCAAATTCTACCTAAGGCTCCGCTGCTAGTGATGGTGCTCAGGGCTGAGCCCTGCCTCTACCTCGGCCTCTAGCACGGCCTCGGCCTCTACCCATCGTAGGAGCTACCACTGGGGGCTCGGGTTGCTAATCAGTGGATGAAGAAGCACGTGTTCTCGCCATCTGCGAAGGAATAGAGTAGAAGTTTAATTAACACTGAGAAGTCAAATCGCATGATAGAGAAGAATAGATGTGAAGTTTTCCAAAACTTTATAGCCTCTGGGGGATAAGCACAAACGTCTTCGTACCCATCCCTGAGACTCTACCTAGCTTGTTCATGAATTGTGAGACCTAAGTAACCTAGGGCTCTAATACCAATTTGTCACGACCCAGATTTTTCACCCTCGGGAGTCGTGATGGAGCCTATTCATGAAAGCTAGGCAAGCCAACTATTAAGGTTCTACACGTTTAACATTCAACCCAAATAGATATAAGCCAAAATTAAAGTTGAACAGTTGATAAATGCGGAAGAGTTATAACATAATCAAATAAGCCAATACAAGTCTACCCATGAATCTGGTGTCATAATATCATGAACATCTAAGATTTTTACTATAAATATTGGTCTGAAAAGAAAAGTACAACTGTTCTCGAAAAAGAAAAGAGACAGTAGAAAAACTAAAGCAGGGAAAGGGGACTCTAGGCTCTACGGATGCCAGCAGATCTACCTTGGTCTCCCTGGACTGAAGGCAGCTACTCACCGGGTCCGGTACCGAAATCTGCACAAAAGAGTGCAGAGTGTAGTATCAGTACAACCGACCTCATGTACTGAGTAAGTGTCGAGCCTAACCTCGGCGAAGTAGTGACGAGGCTAGGACACGACTATCAAATAAACCTGCATAGTCAAATCATATACAGACAGAATCATAATAACATGAATCAATAGAATAAAGTGGGAAGGGGACATACTGCGGGGAATAACAGATTATAACAATAAGCCAATAAAGAAGCATTAAATAACGAAGCATAATGAACATCATATTTAAAACAACAAGATAATGCAACGGTAACATGTGCACGACATCACCCTTCGTGCTTTTACACTCTTCCTCACCATGTGAAACATCATAAACGACACGACATCACCCTTCGTGCATTACCTCACATAATTATGGCATGGCATCACCCTTCGTGCTTTACACTCTCTTACAATATCATGTACGACATCACTCTTCGTGCTTTACACTCTCTCACAATATCATGCACGGCATCAACCTTCGTGCTTTACACTCTTCCTCACCCAAGCAATAGAAAATAATATATCCCAGCAAGGGAAAATCAATAATATCAACAAAACATCCCGGCAAGGGATTCAGCTATAACCAATTTCGTCTCAACAATTTTTTTACAAAATAAAACTTCAGTTTGAATCAATACTTAACAATAGTCAATTACCAAGAAACTATCATAAGCTTAGCTCAACATTACTAAGCATCAATTGAGCATGATTGGTACATGATAGGTTCACAAAATCATGATATAAGACTCACGGGCATGCTTGACACCAACATATAGATACTCGTCACCACATCTATACGTCGTACTCGATGCAAACACATAGCAAATAGACCACAACTCCTATTCCCTCAAGGTAAGGTTAGGCCAAACACTTACCTCGAATCTACGGACAAGATTAAGTTTCAACTACCGCTTTACCTCTCGGTTCCACTTCCAATTCGCGTGTATCTAGTTACCATTTACTTAATAACGTTAATAATTGCTAAATAAATTAATTCCAATGCATGAAAATAGATTTCCCATTGTTTTCCCCAAAAAGTCAAAAATCGACCGCATGCCCGCTTAGTTCAAACCCGAAATTTGGACCAAAACCCTATTACCCATTCACCCACGAGTCCGGATATATAATTAATTTTGGAATCCGACCTCAATTTGAGGCCTAAATCCCCAAATTTCGATATTCCTAAGTTCTACCCAAAATTCCCAATTCCACCATGAAAACCCTAGATTCTAGGATGAAATCTTGTAAAAAGAAGTTAAGGAGTGAAAAAAATGAGTTTTAAATCACTTACTTGTGTTTTGGGAAAGAAAGAGTTTTTGAAAAATCGTCTATTATGTTTTAGGGTTTTGAAAAATGAGAAATGACTGAAAAGTCTCGTTTATTTATACCCCTCTCAGATCCTCACCGCTGACCGCAGAAAAAGGACCGCGGCCGCGGAGCTCCACCGCGGACCGCAAAATAACGAGTGCAGCCGCAGACATTTGGCTTGCCCACCGATGACCGCAAATACCACCGCAGCAGCGAAGACCCTAGCGCGGTCGCGAAGATTCACCGCGGACCGCGAAGCTCAGTTTAGAGACCTGCAACTTCACTGAACCTGCAAAAACTATTTCTCAAAGTTTAAATTCACTCTGTGGCCTATCTAAAACTCACCCGAGCCTCGGAGCTCAAAATCAATCATGCACGCAAGTGTAAAAACATCATGTGGACTTGCTCGTGCGGTCAAATCATCAAGATAACATCAACAACTATGAATTAAACCTCAAATTCATGAAATTATCCAAGAACATTGAAATTCCTATTTTCTCAACTATAGGTCATTTTATACTAAACCACTTCCGATTCTTACCAAATTGCACATATTAAACTTAATTATTATTTTAAACTTGTACCGGGCTCCGGAACCAAGATACGAGCCTGATACCATCAAGAGAACGTATCAATTCACTTCTAAAAGCCTTTATATCTTCCAACAAATAATTTTCTTTAAAAAAAATTCTTTTCTCGGGCTTGGGGCCTCGGAATTCGATTTCGGGCATACGTCCAAGTCCCACATTTTACTACAGATCCTACGTGATCGTCAAATTTCGAGTCCGAGTCCGTTTTCCAAGAATGTTGACCAAAGTCAACTTTAACCAATTTTAAAGGTCAAATTCATTATTCTTCTAAAATTTCACATAAAAGCTTTCTGGAAACGCGCCCGGACTGCGCACGCAATACGAGGTGAGGCAAGAAGAGGTTTTTAAGGCCTCGGAACACAGTTTTAACTTCTAAAATAAGAGATGACCTTTCGGGTCATTACAATCACTCTGAAAATAAAAACTATTTTGTAATTTGATCACCATTAAATTTGTATTTAAGTTATACATTTTAATGATCAAAACACTCTTTTTCACTCCGATAGGTTTGGTTAGTTGTCGTTCTTTCTACTTTGTTTTGCCTTTTGTTTTGGTTGTGATTCAAGCCTTATTCGTAGTGATATTTTTTTTTTTTGCTTTCTTTATTTGTTTTGTTAGTAATTTTAGTCTCATAATCCCATGAAACTATAATATGATTGATGAAAATCCCAAATATTTTAATTTTGAATTACATAATTGAGTAAGTTTTTGATTGATTTTTTTGTTGGTTACATTTTATTGAAGTATTTTCTTTATTAAATCTTTCAAGTTCTGTGTTTGATAGAAATTATCAATTATAACTCACAAGTTCTTTTTTTAGATTTTTTTTTGGTCGCAGGTTGGAGGGTTTCTAAGTACTTATTTGTGCCATGAATATGAAATCTGACAAAGTTTGATTTAATATGAAAGAGTTTTACAGGTAAACTGAGGTATTCAATTTCATGTAATGAACAAAGATATTCTTAATTAACTTAGTCTTCCAGTATGCTCAGGTGTTCTTTATGATCCAATCACATAATGCTCTTTTTTGTTTGCTAATTATAATAATTTAGTTTGTTTCACGATGTTTGAGGAAAAAGTCTGAGCCGAGTCGAGGCTCTCACACCAAATTAGGGTAGAAAAACTCTAATTTTTGTTATTTCACTCTAAATATGAATACAGAAAACACACACATTTACATAATTACACAATTCTAAAAGTTACACACTCTTTGGCAGTTGAAGATTTTTTAGAAGGCTATAACAGAAATTGCAAAGAGGAAAAAAGAAAAAGAAAAAGAAAGAAAATATTTGGGGGGGGGGGGGTTCATAACTATACAGCTTTAAAAAAATATTAAAAATTCACATTTGGAAAGTTTCTAATATTTTGTATTATTTTTAGGTTTAGAAGTCCCTTTTTATTAATAAATTTGTATTAACTGTTTGACTTCTTATAATTAGTTAATGAAATTCATCGCATACTTGTATGGTTACAATTGGAATAGGTAACTTTGAATTAATAAAATATTTTATTATTTTCTTATATGGTGTCAAAAGACAAACATTAAACCTCCTTCTAATGTTTTTAAAAATTTATTCCAATCAAGTGACACTTCCGAAATGAAAGAGCTAGAATATTAGGACAAAGGAGTATGTTAACAGAAATTAAAACTACTCTTAGATTTTTAAGGTACATAATATTGTTATTTTATAAATTAGATGTAATTTAACTAATTAGCGATTGAACGATCTTCCGGGTAGTGTTAAGCGAACATCCCTTGATTAACCTTCAACTATATCTAATACAAATGTGACATTTATTTTAGTATCAAATGCTATTTATCAATAATTTGTTCTTTTTGTATTTAATTTTTATTAATCGACGCGAAGAACACGTGCAACGCACGTATACTGAAACTAGTTTATGTAAAAAGGCAATGAAACCACTACGAACAATATAAAGTGGAAGAATAGAAAGAAAGCAACGGATTTTAAAGCGTATACAAAGGGGAAAATGACAGTTGAAAAAGGGAGAAATGGTATAAAGTAAAATATATTCATATTAAATGCTCGCACGATAAAGCGATATGTGGAGTCGAAGACAGAAGGCAATCAGGTCCGAAGGCATCGATCTTGTTTGTTGCCGAAGAGAATGGTATTCATAAAGGCAAAGTAAATGTCTGCCATCTGGTAGCATTTAATAGAGAATATTCTATAGCATTAAGTATATGTTGTATTACAGAGAGTATGACATTCACTGCATACTGTTACACATTTTTCAATGGCTCTCAAATTGTCCTTAAAGAGGGGCTTGATCTTAGGATCGTTTTACCTAGGTGCAACTATAAATATTGAGCTCTAGAACCATTGTAAGGAGATGAATTTTCTGACTAAGCATATGCTATACTATGTTCAAAGCTTAATAATATTTTACCTTCTTGCTTATTGATATTATTACTACTGCCTCCGGAAGCTCTGCTCCCGGAATCAAAATTTATACTGTCTTACCTCGATTTTAACGCTAAGTTTTATATTTTTGGTCTAATTTATTTATCATTCTAGGATGAAATTGATTCACTTGTTTATAAACTACGTACAAATTCAATTGTACCATTTTACGGGTAAACAGTTTGACGCCCACCGTGGGGCTTACACAGCTGTGTAATTGAGTTGATCCTTTCATCTATTACTAACCTACTTGATTCTTTGTTGTTAGCAAAAATCATAGAAAATGGCAGATAACGATGCCAACATCATACGCAATGTTGAGGTCCAAGGAAATTAGCCTCAACATGAAGATTCAATCAGTGATACCCACAGTGAGGGAGACGAGGCCACGCCGATTCATGGCGGGCAATATCCATGACATGTCGAGAGGCAACTCCTAATGATACCGAAGACGAGCATGTTTGAAATAGTAAGGATTTTGAGGGAGCAACAAAAGGCCATTATGAGACATCTCTCACGATAGGATCAAGTCATGACGGAATTGAGGCAGGCGTTGTCGGGTGCTCCAACAACGCGAATAGACGAGGTCCAGCTTCTCCCGGTGCTCCCACAAATCAAACAATGCAGAGGGTCGACAATAATACCCCGAGGGGCAAAGTCGGTTTTGATAGGGCCTGGGGGAACGGTAGAGGATCCGGTCACAATAATGAGAATGATCCTTTTAAAACCGAACTCATGCGGTTTATGAGGAAAATAAACGCCCGAATGGATCAGATTCCAGGCGCACCACCAGTATTGAAGGGACCGGACTCAAAGAAGTACACCCAATTGCCCTCAAACCAAACGCGACACCAGAGTTGATCCCGAAGCGGTTCAAAATGCTAGACGCATCGAAGTAAGATGGGACTTCAGAAGCTCAGGAGCACATCATCACCTATACAATCGCGGTGAAGGGGAACGATCTAGCTCCGCACGATATTGAGTCAGTCTTATTGAAGAAATTCGGGGAGACCCTCATAAAGGGGGCCCTGACATGGTATTCGCTTCTGCCCAAGCACTCCATAGATTCCTTCGAGATGCTCATGGATTCTTTCATCAAGGCCCATACCAGGGACATGAAGGTACAATCCTGAAAGGCTGACATATTCAGGATTGCACAAGGAGAGTCCTAATTGCTGCGAGAGTTTGTGACCAGATTCCAGAAAGAAAGAGTGCTACTCCTGGCCATAACAGACGAGTGGGAAGCTGATTTACTAAAGGTTTGAACCCGAGATGTTTTGATGCTTCCCGAAAATTGAAGGAAAGTCTGCTCGAGTTCCAGGAAACAACATGGGCAGATGTTCACAACTGTCACGAGTCAAAGATAAGAATTGAAGATGATTAGCTCAGTTTTCTGGCATCAACCAAGGGCCGGGACAGGAAAAAGAATAATGAGAAATCAAAGGATGATTTTGACACATATCGACGGGCTTCAAGGGGTTGGGTTTTGCCCTATGAAAGGCCCGAAGGACACGGTAGAGGTTTTTGGTTGGCAGATAGATTCGCTACCGATAAGAGAGCTGATCGCGGCCGGAATAAAACATCATTGCTGGAAAAGGAGGTATCAGGTTCTCGAGATTCCTCTCACCCCAAGCTTTCTTAGTACAAATTCAACGTCAACATAGTGGAGTTGGTGTCGACCATAAGGAACATTAAGGAAACATGGTTCCCGAAGCAAATGAGATTTGATCCAGTCAGGGGGATCCTAATTTGTTGTGTGAATACCATGGGACTAATGGTCACCAGATTGAGGACTGCCGGCATTTGCATGAAGAGGTGGCGACATTGCTGAAAAATGGCCATCTCAGAGAATTCTTAATGGCCTAAAATCAATTACGGTCGTAATCGTGATAACACAGAACCTTCGAAGCGGTATAAGACCCTCCACGTTTTTACGATCAACATGATTTTTGATGGGAACAAGATGAATAGTGTTACATTTTCGGTAGTAAAAGAGACGAATCTATTAGTAACCCACGGTAATAGAATCTCAAAAATCACCAAGGACGAAATAACTTTCACGAAGTAAAACATAGATGGACTCTTGCTGCCGCACAACCTTGCCGTGGTAATCTCATTACATGTCTTAGATTTTAAAATTAAATGTATTTTGTTGGACCCAGGAAGTTCGGCCAATATTATCCAGTATAGAGTGTTGGAACAAGCCAAGTTGACCGGAAGTATCATCCTAGCTACAAAACTCCTCGATGGGTTCAATTTGGCAAGCGTGACAACCCGATGAGAGATCCTTCTGCCCACGAATGCTGAGAGGGTGGTGAAGAAGACTTTTTTCGAGGTAGTAAACGGCGATATGGGCTATAATGTTATCCCGGGGAGACCATGGTTGCATAAGATGAAGTCCGTGCCATCGACATATCATCAACGTCTAAAGTTCCCGACTCCTAGAGGAATTAAACAAATAAAAGGACACCAACTTGGCATTAAGGGAGATGAATGCAATCTCAGTTTCCAGTAGCAAAGGGAAGGAACATGCAACATGGAAATTACAGGAACTGACACCTGCTCTCAAGCTGAGTGAAGTAAACTAGGGGGAGGAGTTGTCGGAATCTTACCAGTTACCATGATACTTCCAGGTACCAGAAGAAACGTACGCAACAAAATTCACGACAGAAGAACTTGAGCAAGTCACATTGTTCGAGAAATTCTTGGAGAGAAAGTTCCACTTGGGGACAGGACTGAGCCTGAGCCCAGGTTTGGATTTATTGAATTTCTTAAATTTAATGTTGACTGTTTCGCGTGGTCACATGCGGATATGACATATATCCTGCCAGAAGTGGCCATGCACAAACTAAGCATGGATCCCAACATCCCTCCAGTAAGACAGAAAAAATGTCCTATTGCCGAGGTCAGAAACAAATTCGTCAAAGAAGAGGTAACTCGATTGATTTGATATTGGTTCAATCTGAGAGCTAAAATATCCTGACTGGATAGCTAATGTAGTAGTAGTTCCAAAGAAAAATAATAAATTTCGCATGTGCGCAGACTATAAGGATTTAATAAGGCGTGCCCAAAGGACTCGTTCCCATTGCTAAATATTGATCAAATGATTGATGCGATGGTCGGGCACGAGTTAATGAGTTTCCTCGATGCTTCCTCCGGGTACAACCAAATTAATATGAACCCAGAGAATCACGAAAAACTTCGTTCATAACGAACTTTGGCACATATTGTTATAATATGATGCCTTTCGGGCTAAAGAACGCCGGAGCCACTTATCAATGGCTCGTAAACAAAATGTTTGAGAAATAAATAGGAAAAACTATGGAGGTTTACATAGATGATATATTGGTTAAGTCTTTGAATGCAGGTGATCATCTTAAACACCTGCAAGAAACCTTTACATTTTAAGGAAGCACAACATGAAGCTTAACCCTGAGAAGTATGTATTCGTGGTCAGCGCCGGTAAGTTCTTGGGATTCCTGGTGTTGCAAATGGGGATCAAAGTTAATCATGATAAAATTAAGGACATCGAAGACATCCTGGACTAGCTATCAAGCATGAAAAAGGTTCAAAGGTTGACAGGGAGACCGACCACTTTGAGGAGATTCATGTCACAGTCTTCGAAAAAATGCCATTATTTCTTTTCACTCCTCAAAAAGAAGAACAACTTAGAATGGACTCCGGAATGTCAGCAGGCCTTGAAAGATTTGAAAAGGTATTTGTCAAGTCCTCCATTACTATCAAAACTGGAGGAAGGTGAACATCTACTAATCTATTTAGCGTTCTTGGTTCCGCTTTAGTCCTTAAGGATGAAGGTACGCAATCTCCTGTTCATTATGTTAGCAAAATTTTAATGGGAGCAGAAACTCGCTACCCACATCTAGAAAAATAAGCCCTCGCACTTGTGTCTTCGCTTGAAAACTTAGACATTATTTCCAATTTCATTCGATAGTAGTGGTGACCACCTTTGCCTTGCGGCATATCCTTTATAAACCTGAACTATCAGGTAGCATGGCCAAGTGAGCAGTCGAAATGAGTGAATTCGACATAGAATATAAACCTAGGACTACTATTAAGTCACAAGTTTTGGCCGACTTTGTGGCCGATTTTAGTCCGGAACTGTTACCTTTGGCTACCAAAGAAGTAGTGATGGTCACATAATCGACATCAGGAGTTTGGACCTTGGTCATGGATAAAGCTTCCCATGTGAAAGGGTCCAAGCTCGGCATAATGCTAACCACGCCCATGAGAGAAACCCTAAGGCATGACATAAGAAACGTTCCTCTGACTAATAATGAAGCAGAGTATGAAGCTTTGATTGCAGGACTCGAGTTGGCCAGGAGACTAGATTCTAGGGTCATAGAAATCAAATGCAGCTCCCAGTTTGTAGTAAATCAGGTCTACAGAATCTTCGAAGCCAAAGAAAAACGCATGCAACAATATGTAGTGAAAGTCCAGGCTCTTCTCCCTCAGTTTAGGGAGTGGTCAATTACACACATCCTGAGGGAAGAGAATGAAGAATTTGATGCACTAGCTAATCTTGGACCATCCACGAAAATGAAGGCATCAAACTCCGTAAGGTCCTACAGCTTATGCATTCGGTATTGGACGCAGATAGATATTACGAGGTAAACGCGACCAATTTGGCCTGGGAATGGATAAATGAGATTATAGACTATCTCGAGCATAGAAAATTGCATGAAGATCCCAAGGCACCTCGGGCACTACACACTAAAGCAGCCCCATACAACTTCAAGGGAGGACAATTGTATAAAAGATCTTTCCAAGGCTTGTTGGCCTGGTGTTTGGGAGCTTTCAAAGCTCACTATGTTATGCGAGAAGTCCACGAAGGAATCTATGGAAATCACCCAGGCGGGGATTCCTTAGTGTTAAAATTAATTAGGGTAGGATACTATTAGCCTCAAATGGAACAAGACGCCAAGGCTTATGCTAAAATTTTTGATAAATGTCAACGTTATACACCGTTGGTACATCAACCGGCAGAACCACTACAATCAGTTTTGTCGCCATGGCCGTTTATGAAGTGAGGGATGGATATAGTCGGTCCGTTTCCTCCAGCCTTCCAGTAAGGTAAGATTTCTTTTGATTTTGGCAGAATAGCCTGGGAGGCCTCTGTACTTGTCCAGTTTTGTCATGCCAGTGTTCATACTTACAAGTTTGCCAACCAAACCCCTCTACCCTAAAGATTGAGCATTTTAAACCCCGCTCATCCTATGTGGCATTTTTAACTGAAGTGCGTGTGCTACAATTGTCTAAGGAGCGTGAGGACTATTAAAAAGGAACCAACAACCATTTTTTGGCTGTCATCTTCTTCCCGATTGTTCATCCTTCATTGTTGAACAAAAGTGAGTTTTTCTTCTTTGCTTTTCTCTCTCTCTCTCTCTCTCTCCAACATTTTCTGTCCAATTTTTTTCTCCCTCTCTTCAATATTTTCTGTCCAATTCTTTCTCCCCTCCCCTATCTTATTTGTTTGTTTCTTCCCTCAAATTTGAAACTTTATCATGAATTTAGAATCACCTGTCCAATAATTCAGATATCTTTTAAAATTTAATTATATGCCCTTTTTGCAGAAGGAAAACCCATCAAACTATCAAAAATACTAATAAACCAAAAAAAAAGGTCAACCAAAAAGTCCTAAAAAATCACCACACCTCAAAATTAACCCATAAAGAATTTTGAAGAATAAATTATGCATCTCTTACCAATTAATACTTTAAAAAGATTTGAGTTTTTGAGAAAATTTAACCCCCAAGTTCAAAAATCAAACAAGGCAAGACTTTTTCCTAAATCAGTAAAAAAAAAGAAGAAGAAAAATACTGAATTATTCCCCATTTTCGAGCTGGACAAAAGATGGACCACCGAACTTCTTCTCCGCCACCTAAGGCCTTTAGCCATGGAAATGGACCATTGAACTTCTTCTCCCAATTTTCGATCTGAAAAAAAAATAATTTTACCTCGATTTCTTTTTTATTCATTTTAATTTTAATTCTATAATATAAAAAGGGAAGAATTGGAAGGGGAAAGGAGGAAGAACATGAAGAGAGAGAAGCAAGATGGGCAGGATGAAGAACTTGAGGGGAGAGAGAGAAATCAACGAGGGAGGGGATTAGGGGATTAATGTTTGAATTTTATTTTTATTTTTTATTTTTTGATTTTAATTATTTTAAATCTACCATGTGACATGGCATCTACACATCATTGTTATTTTTTGACGTGGCAACCAATGTGGAGGAGAATGTATTACATGCACTGGTAGCCTCATGTCATAAATGTTTATTATACACGATTTGAAGGAGTGTAAGTGTTCAATTGACAAATTATTAAGTTTGGGGACCGGCATGACAAATTGGGACAAGTATAGGTGTCATTTAGGCCATTCTGCCTTTAAAAATTAAATGTCATGTAAAGAATCTTAAAAAGTGCTTTAACTGTAAATGAATGTGCTATTTTTCTTATGGGAGACTATAATTTGCATATACGGGATAACAAAAGAGATAGCATGCAACAACAAGCCACAATTTATAGGCACAAAGGTCAAAAAATCCTTGAAGACTTAAAAATCAAAAGGATCACATCGTCACCCTATCACTCGAGCGCAAATGATCAAGCAGAACTAACAAACAATGTGGCTATATGAAATCTCAAAAAGAGATTGGAAGCGTCCAAAGGCAAATGAACCGAAGATCTACCAAGGAGTACTATGAGCGTATCGAACAACAGACAAATCAAGCACGAGGAGACTCCTTTCTCTCTTGTGTACGGAGTAGAAGCCCTGATCCTAGTAGAAGTAGGAGAACCTACCTTGAGATATTTCCGGGTGAACGAAGAATCAAACAATGAAGCAATGTTGGTCAAATTGAAGTTGCTCGACGAATGCAGGGACTTGGAGCATATAAGGATAGAAGCCCAAAAGCAGAGAATGGAAAGATATTACAATCGAGGAGCCAACCTCCGTTATTTCAAAGTAGGAGACTTGTTTTTAAGGAAATTAACTCAGAAGACCCGGGAGCTCAACGCAAGAAAGCTAGGTCTAATATGGGAAGGCCCCTACCGGGTTTCAATTGTCACCGGGAAAGGGTCATATGAATTGAAAAATCAAGAGGGAGTAAAGTTGCCAAGCAACTGGAATCTGGCACATATCAAAAGATACTATTGCTAATGAACCTCGCCTATACTAAAAGTATGTGCTGCACTCTTTTTCCCTTCATCCATTTGTTTCCCAATTAGGTTTTTCTGTCAAGTTTTTTAATGAGGCAGCAATGAAAAATATACTACGAAGGAAGTTTTGTCAGTAGAGATAAGACCTTTAAATGACAAGACATGCAAGCAACAAGCCACTACGGAGCGGTTAGATAATCTTTTGCTCAGTAGAAAAGTTCCTACCAAAAAATAAAGTTTGTTGTCGGGCAAAGATTACCCGACCGTTCACAAGTGCAAGCCACTAGAGGATTGTTAGATAATCTTTGGCTCGATAGCAAAAGTTCCTAAGGGTAAGTGAAGCTTGTTATCGAATTAAAGATTGTCTAACCATTCAATAGTGGAACCTTCAAAGGGAGAAAAATTTCGAGTGTTTCAATTTGCATTCTTCGCATTCGAACACTGGTGGGAATGATACAAGTATACGACAACATGACTGCCACATCAATCAGGAACACAAAACCCAAAAATAAAGTTGTGTCATCAAGATCGGGGACTATGTGGTCAGCCCCGTAGAAACAAGTTGAATAAGTTAACCACAAGTAATGAAAATTTATTTTTATCACAACGAATGCTTATGTACATTTGAAAATGGAAGGAAAAGTAAATTCCTTTTATTTTTACCCTGTTTCTTGTCCTATTTTTGAATTAATTTTATCATTTCAAAGTTAAACAAGTAGTTAAAATGCTAGCGCCATAATGAACAAAAGACGTCCTCTTTAGGAGCATCGTAAACATAAAAGGGCTCTCTCTTATGAAACACTCACCTTAAAGGGTTGATTAAAGAACATGTGTCCGGAATCCAAATACTATCAGGGAAAGATACACTCAAAGCCTTGCGAGAATACTTAAAAAGAACGCAAAGAGAAAAACTTGCACAATACTTGAACGAAAAAGTATTTCTATTTATAAGAAACGTGCCAATAAGCATGAGTACAAAAGAGTAGAAAAGAAAGCAAAAAAGTTAAGTTGTTGCATCTCCGGAACCAGGAGGAAGAGAAACATCTGCGCCCCTAGGGGAAGTAGGTAGATTCGCCGTCAGCTCAATATGTTGGACTTCACCATCTTGGCCTTCAACATCCCCACCTTCTGGTTCTTCTTTAGTTCCCGAGAACTCGGAACAAAAATTAGAAAAGTAGATAGCATCAGGCTAAACTGGAAGACACCTTCGAGCGGTTGACTCTAGCTCACGGACCTTAGGGATTTCGGCATCGAAGTCAATGATGCCCGCTTTGGCCTCTTCCAAGGTTTTTCTCCTCATGCTATACATATAATATGTTTTATCAACAATAAGGGAAGCTGCTCGACGCTGAAGTTCTTCTTTAAGACGGCCAACCTCGGTTGAAAGGGTATCCCGCTCGGATATAATGGCACGGAGGTTGACATCAAGATCAGGGTCAGTGGAGGTGAAAACTTTATTGTGCTCTATTACCCTCTTCTGCCTCTCTTCCAACCAGGCATACTTCTCCTCGGTAGTAGTAACTTCTTCAGCTTTAGAGTTTAAGGTTGCCTCCAAATTATTCAATCTTTCAGTAGATTTAGCCTGACGGTCGGATGAAGCAAGAACGACATTATGGAATTCAACCCATTTGGACCTAGCCTCTTCGAATTGAACCCTTAACAGGACAGCTTCTTGACCAAGTGTCACTACCTTTTGCTCGCTTTGGTGCAACCGAGCCTCCAACTCAAGAACTTCAGTAGCTTGTGCTTCTAATTCTAAGAGACGAGCAACAATTTGGTCTCGCTCGGCCAACAATTGATCTCGCTCGGAGGTGAGTTCCTCATTATCAAGAATCAACCTTTGAAGCCCTTTGAAAGCAAGGAAGTTAGCCTGCAAAGCAGAAATACAAACTCAAAACCCTGTAGTAATAAAGATGGAAGAAACAAAATAGGAAACAAAGGTTATACCACTGCTACATTGTGCATGGCATTGTTCAACAAACACTCTTCCGAAAGAGTGTGTATTTTGTTCCTATCTTTTTATGAAGTTAGAGGCTTCAGATAATTAGCAAATTCCATCAGCTGGGACAACAGATGGCATCCGATAAAAACTAAAAAGAGAGATACTCCTCTTCCTATGAGGATCTTTGCAGGGGGCAGAATAATTGTGCCCCAAATTCCCATGAATGAGGGACTAGGTAAGAGGAACATCCTCCTCTCGGGTGCCTACGACCGATGGAGATAATATAACAGTTGTTGGTGCCGAAGGTAAGGTGGCGAAGAAGGAGATGAAGTTGATGATGTTGTAGGTTGAGAAGCAGTTGCGGCAAAAGCAGTGCTAATTATTAGTTGCTCATCAATCGAAGACGGGCGAGACCCACTACCAAGAAGAAGATTAGAGGAAGTGGAAAATAGGTATAAGTTGAGTAAAGAGAGTTTGAAAGAGTTTGGAAAGTTATAAAGTGTAAAAGGAGAAGGTTAATAAGTATAAGTAAAGGAATATGCGGCTAAAATCGTAACTATAGTTACCTCGATAACCGGCAAAAGTGTTGCTGAATCGTGAGATGATGCATGTTCAGGCATTAAATATGGAGAGACGTGCGTCTAATCAATGTCAGAAACTTTTCAATGAGGGACAAAAAAGTTCCCACCAAAAAAGGTATCTTTACTAACTAAGGTTATGCCACCGGAAAGCAGGGGGACTATCTGTATAGGGTAAAATATATTCATATTAAATGCTCGCATGATAAAGCGACACGTGGAGCCGAAGACAGAAAGAAATCAGGTCTGAAAGCAACAATCTTGTTTGTTGCCAAAGAGAATGATATTCATAAAGACAAAGTAAATGCCTTCCACCCGGTTGCATTTAATGGAGAATAATCTATAGCATTAAGTATATGGTCTGTTACAAAGAGTATGACATTCACTGCTTACCGTTACACATCTTTCAATGACCCTCATAATTATCATTAAATAGGGGCTTGATCCTAAGATCATATTCCCTAGGTGCAGCTATAAATAGTGAGCTCTAGAACAATTGTAAGGAGAGAAATTTTCTGACTAAGCATATGATATACTCTGTTCAAAGCTTAATAATATTTTACCTTCTTGCTTATTGATATTATTACTACTGCCTCTGGAAGCTATGCTCCCGGAATCAAGATTTACTATCTTACCTCGATTTCAACGCTAAGTCTTACATTTTTTGTCTAATATTTATCATTCTAGGATCACATCGATTCACTTGTCTATAAACCACGTATAAATTCAACTGTACCCTGTTTTATGAGTCAACAAAAATCAAAAGAAGAGACTAGTGGTATATAGAAATTTCAAATTTGTAGTTGTGTCTCATAGTCTATGGGGTCGAGTTGGATATGGGACAGGTTGAAAACGGATATGACGAAATGAGATAAATTATCCGATCCGATCCATATTTAATACAGATAAAGAACGGATTAACCGATGGATAATATGGATCCATATTATCCATGGCTTCATGAATATGATCACTTTTGAGAGAATTCCTAGTCTCCCAAACTTGAGGAATCCCAATTTGAGGTTTTATAAATATAAAAGTTAAACCCATTAGTTATCAATTTTCTAAATGCATAATATGTTTCTTATCTATATTTGACCCGTTTTTAAATAATTCATTATCCAACCCACTTTTTAATGAATAATATGGGTGGTTAATTATCTCTTTTAATCATTTTGCCATACCTACTCATAGAAAATAAAATTTCTCAAATGAAAGCGATCACCCAAATTTCAATGAGGACACGTGGGGGCTTAAGGAAGGACCACGCAAGGGCACATTTAACATGAAATTTCGAAAATACCCCTTTCCGTCCCTCCCCTTCGCCGTAAGTATGTGTGTGTTTCTCCTTTTTTCTTTTAATAAAAAATAGACTTAAAAATTTATTTGTTTATGAAGTTTCATGAGATACTGTCATGGTTCAACAAGTACTTCCTTTTTATTTTTAACCAAATAGACAACTATAGTTGGAATTAAGTTGTGGATAAAGTAAAGGACAAAGATTAATTAGGTGTGTTTTAGCGATCAACGGAATATGTTAGAGGATTATGAGGTCTTTAAGTTTAAATTTCAGTGAAGGTTAAGATATCAACCGAGGGACAAAATTACTTTCTTCGTCTAATATATCGTGTTTTTCTTTTGTATGTCCCTTAAGAAATATTAGTTAGGAAAGAGAATGGACTGTTTTACCCTTATTCATGTCTTAAGATATAATCTTTCTTCATTGAATATTTATTCTATTTATGTATTATCTCAATCTTCAAGAACAATTATTACTAAGGGTAAAAAAAATAAAATAATCAATTTTGTCTTAAACTTTTAAAATGATAAATAATTTTAAATAACTTTTGGTAACCACGACTGTTAATATGAGACGGAGGGAGTATTGTATAATGAAAAACTAACTGGAACAACATAATTATTAACCTAAAATAAAAGGTAAATAAAAAATAAAGGGGGGAAATAACTTAGAACTTGAGTCGCTTTGTGGCTAGTCCGAGGACAGGCTGTCCGTGAACCGATACGACAATGATTTAGCTGAACAACCCCCCACCGTCACTTGCCTTTTCATTTACCCATTTAAAAACAAAAAATTAAAAAAAAAACATATCTTGTTGCCATTTTAATTAAGAATACTTATATTACATTTCAATCTAACTTTCTTAGGCCCCGTTTATCTATAATTTTTTTTTAAAAAAATTTAAAAAATATATCTGTCCATGAAATTTTGCCAGTTTTTGAAGTTGTAATATTTTTTCAAGTGAAATGCATGTCCAAATATAATTTCAAATTCCAAATATAATTTTTCAGCTTAACTCCAAATACTATTTTTTTTTTCAAAAATATTTTTGTCCAAACGCCTAGTTAATTAATAAAATCAACTCACAAACAATAAATATACGACATAACATAAAAGAAACAATATATTAGTGATAAGTATTTTTCCTGAAAAACATTGGTAAAGATTGATTTTTTTCTTCAATTTCATCATTAAAAATTAAGTTAATAAACTCTTAAAATCTTGTAATTTTTATCCAATGAAAATATAAAAAGTAACGTACATATTAATATTAGTTTGTTCAATTCATTTTCATTCCACCAAAATTCAATTTAATTTGCCCATTTGTCACTACTATAGATACGACGTATTTTTTGAAACACTTCAGCACCTAATTTGATTATTTAAGAAAATGTTTGATGCTTATCTCAATTAAGTGTAGTTTTTAACCAAAAAATATTTGTGTAGTTGGCACCTAAATAACACGTCTTTTGTCAATTGGCTGAATTTTTTATTTTTTTTTTTGGTTTAAAGGATAGATATAATTGGCTGAAATTTGTTTGTGTTGTTGTTGCATGAGCTGTATATTTCTGCACTATGGTCCATTTAATAAAGAGGGTACTTCAATTTGTCTTTATGATATGTTCAATCAAAATTAATTTTGAGACTTATGTTTTAAGTTTTGCTCTTTCATTTTTCTTAGATAATTTTTTTATTTATATTTTTCTATTTCTACTATTTGATAAACACCATACTTAACAAATACAATCCACTAATCTTAATTAGATGCTAAAAAACAAATTATATGAGTATATATCTTGCTTAGCTCGAATCTCAACTCTAATTAGTTCGTGGATAACTATGACAACTGCTAAAGTAGTTAAATATTGAATGCATTATATATGAATCCTATTTTTTTCCGGTCAAATATGAATCCGATTATATCTCAAATATTCTTTAAAGTTGTTAAATATTGAATGCATTTAGATATGAATTCGATTTATTTATCAAATATATCCATATTGAACACAATAGAGATCATCTATTGATATTTATTATTATTTTTATTATACAGTCAAATTAAAACAACTGGATCAATTTATTATTTGATGTAAATTTCTTTAGTTTTTAAAAAATAAAATATAGTGATAGTATTTTTACAAATCGGATATTTATTTTCTAAATGAACATTTATATGAGAAATAATCCTAATCAAAACTTGAGCTTGACCTTCAAAAATCTTTACTTTTTCAAAAATTTCGGAATAAGTATGGAGTGATCATTGGAAAAAAATTACCCAGTGTAGTGTACACACCCAAAAAAATAATCTAAACTTAATAGTTACAAACTAATACAATGTGTATATGTAAAAAATATGTTTTCCATTCATTTATTGATATAAACAATGAATGCAAGTAATTCCACCTAAAATTTTAAGGGTAAAAAATTATTTTTATAATAATTACCATATGGTAAAAATTAATGGTTGAAACATAATGATTTACTCTATAATAACAATTCATTAAAATTTAAAACATATATATTGTCTCCATTAGTGGGACAACAAAGCCGTCTACGAAAGACTATCCCGTGTTTCTTGGAATTCCTCTTTCACCTTTTCCTTTTCATTATATTATCCACATTCTAAATATTAAAAAGGGAATAAAGAAAGAGAAAAATATCTGGCATTAAGCCTAAAATTTTAAGGGCAAAAAATTATTTTTAACCTGCGATCAAAATTATTTATATTTGATAGTCATAAATATATTTGTATATCTTTTTTTATTATATATATATATAAATTCTAGAGCGATTATATAGGGTTATTTTTCAAATTTAAAATTTAGTAAGTTATAGTAACAATGTAGGGAAAATATGCCAATAATTTGCAAAATCTCCAACAACCAATCAAATCCAAATGTATATCCATATGTAGCAAGTTAAAAACCAATGTGAACAAGTAAATATCATTTCCACTATTTTAAAAAATACAGTTGTATATACAATGTATTATGTATGCAGTATGTATATACATTTTGTCTCTTCATTTTCGAAATCAAATTTCGGGTACAAGTAATTTCTGACTTTTTCTTTTAATTATTATTTCTATATCCAAACTGAATTTTTCTTGGCCTTATATATAATAGTGTTGCAATTCAAGAAAGCATGAAATTTAGCAGCAAACCACTTAGTGGGACCTACTTACGGGCAAAAAGTCTACTTCTTTCTCCAACTTATTTCATTCTTCTGTCTCCAATTCAACTCAATTCTCTCTCTTCCTCTTTTTTTTTTTTTACTCTCTTCTAAATTCAAGATTTTCAGTGTTTTGCTAACCCTTTGAAAAATAATTGGCGGGTTTGAAGTGTTTTTGAGGATTTGATATGCTCTGGATTTGATTTGGAGATCATCATATCTGGGTTGCTTTAACTGTAAGTCATAAAAAAAAGAATCTTTGTCACTTCATTTCTTATGCTATCTGCTTTGCTTTTTTAATTTCTAGGAAAAGTTTAATCTATTTAACTCATTTCTACTGATATTTATTTTTGCTGATTGTTTGTTAAATCAAAACGGAAAGTTCGTTTGTGAAATCAAGAGTTGAAATCTTCTTCGGTATGAGCTTAATTATACTGTTACACTGTTTAAATTGAGTGATTTTATGGATACATTTAATGTTTGTAACTTATTTATTAGTGGTATCTGTGTTGCCTGATTGTTCTTGGAGCCAAACAATGGCTAATTTCTTTGAGAAGTCATGATCTCGTAGTCATTTCTTGGAAAAAATTGCTGCCTTTTTTTTTTTTCCGCAGTTTGTTTGGGATTGAGGCATAGTTGATATTGTTGTTGCATCATAAGTTGTTGACTTGTTCAGCAATTTATTTCTGTTGTTGATGACTAGAACTGTCTTTCACTATTTTGGTCGCTGTAGCTAAAGAACTGATTCTCTTAATCAGTGACTTAAGAAGGAGAAGTATTACTTTCTAAGTTGAATAGTTTAAGCTGTTCAGAAATTTTTGAGGAGAGATAATCTTCTCTTGAAGGTCCAACTTTTTAACAATGTATTGATTTGACAATGAAAATTGAAAATTGGATACTTTTTAAACCGCTTCATGATCTTTTAGGATAATTCCGAATACTGATTCTGACGCATCATGGTTTCCGGTAATTATATACGAAAAAACTAATTACCTTGATAGATGATTGAGAAGAGGCACAAGTTGATACTTGTTGATTTGGATAGTTTGGAATCTTTCATCTGGATGATGAGTTGTTCAGTCGCTATATGTTCATTAAGTATGTTTGTCTGAGTGTTAGATAGGACGAGGGACCTTTGGGAAACTCATCCTTGATTGTAGAATGGGTTGATAGGATGACTTACCCTTTTTTCCTTTATCCCAAATATGCAACTAATCAATCTAAGGGGATATGACGGTCGTGCTCGTCTTGGACTTGGCCGTGCCTTTTGGGTCAGCCAGGCTCATGCGATGCCAGACGTCAATAACGAATGTCTTTAGCTGACGGTCTATCGGAAACAACCTCTCTGCCCTCCTAGGGTAGGGATACGATCTACGTACGCACTACTCTCCCCAGACTCCGCTTAGGAAAATTTACTGGGTTTGTTGTTGTTATTGTTAGTCAATCTAAGGGGATGCTTCAATTTATATCTACAAGATGAAAGCCTCATGGGTTAAGAACAGAGTATATTTCTTTATACTTATCAAAAGAAATATGATCTTTCTCATTTGAAAGAAATATCACTGCAAATCTGCAGGTTGAAATATTCCTGGGATCAGATGTAATACGTGTTAATCCTCTGGTGCTCTGACAAGATCAAGTTGAAGCATGAGGAAACTAGAAAATGAGAATTCTGTGCAATTTGACGGTGGAAATTCTGGTACGTTATCCCAATTTTGTGGCAAAATATAAGATAATACAACTTGTTTGATAAGTCTGGCTGCTTCATTGTGTAGCAGTAACAGCTCTTTCTTTACAGTATGCCCTCCTTTTTTTTATCTCATAATTTGGACCGTCATTTTCATTTTCTTCATCATTGCCTCATGTTGGTCCCTTATTTCTCCTACCATTCAGGTGGCTTTTCAGGTGATGCAAGCTCAGATGGGAGGTTAGTTGTAATTTAGTTATGTTAATATCTGTTTATGTTGAGCTTAAGATACCTGTCTTTTTTTCTTGGGAAATGAAGAATTTTCTGACTCATGTTGTTGTGGTTTTAATTTTGGTTTTGATCTTTTCAGGGTTTATATTGATGAATGTAGCACAGACAGCAGTCAAGAGGAGTCCTGTTCCACCATGCGCACAAGAAGGGATGCAGAACTCATGAATGGTAGTTGTAAGGAATCCAAAAGTAGAAAAATTGAAGGGGATGATGATGACGAATCTGGAATCTCTTCTAGTTATGAACTGGATCAGTTCTGGGAGCCCCCAGAACCAGAATGTTGTGATGATGATATGGAAGACAGCGTGGCTAATTACGATGATGATGAATGTGGCGATGACCTGAACTGGGGCAAGCCAACTTCTTTAATAAGCCTCGGAGAAGAAGGTTCGTGGAGCTACAAATTTAAAGAGGAAAAGCAGAAGGCATTGGAAGAAGTGATGAATGGGAAGCTTAAGTCCCTTGTTAATGACCTTCTTAAATCTTTTGGTGTCGACTCATCAGCGTGTGACAATTGGGTTGATATAGTCACCTCATTGTCTTGGGAGGCTGCTTCATTTGTGAAGCCTGATTCTGCTGAAGGAAAGGCTATGGATCCTAATAGATATGTGAAGATAAAATGCATAAGAACTGGTTCTCCCAGCCAAAGGTATTACGGAACAACTATGTGTCTCACCTCTATTAATTTTTCCTAATTTCCTTTCTTCATTCAGTTTAGCTCTTGGACTGTCAAAATGGCGGGCTATGTGTTTCCCAGAGTTTGATATTTGTTCTCTATTTATGAAGTTGGGGGTAGCAGTTGCCACTGAATGATATTGATCCTACTCATTATTTGGTTTCCTCTGCCGTGCCTTCACTAATGTCTGTGATTGAATATCTGTTTAAATTTAGTTATTCATATCCCAAATATTTACCTTTTTGGGCTGTCCTAAAGTGGAGTCCCATCTTCTTAAATTTCTGAATGCGGTATCATTTCATAGGTTATATGGGACCATTTTTATTCTTTTAAAATCTCCAAGTTTCTCGGAAAGTAACATTACCTCTAATTTTGAACTTACCTTTTAAATACTATACAATTTGCATTCTTCTCTTTATCTGTATTTTTGTTATCTAAGACTAAATTTAAGACGAAAGGGGGACACAGACTTACGTTGTAACTTGTCATGTTTATAGTCAATTTATCAGAGGCCTGGTCTTCAAAAAGCATGCTGCTCATAAGCATATGCCAACTAAGTTTGAAAAAGCTAGGTTGCTGTTGATTGAGGGTGCGGTAGGTCTCTCTTCAAGTGAGTTGTCATCATTTCATGCAATGAAAGAGGTAAACAAGAAACTCCCTTGTGAGATAAAAAAAAGAGAATTTATTCTAGTCTTTGATCATGTGTTCTTTATCAATTAATAATGACAGGAGAAAGACAATGTGGTGAAGTCTATCATTGAAATCCTAGAGAGGTACCAGCCAAATGTGATATTAGTCGAGGAAACTGTTTCTCGTGACATACAAGAGTCTATCCTTAAGAAAGGATGGACACTAGTCTTTGATATGAAAAAACATCGCCTGGAGAGAGTTGCTCTTTGCACTGTTTCACCAACATTATCTTCTGAAATCTCGGCTGGCCACAAGCTCAGACAGTGTGATTCCTTTCATTTTCAAAGGTTTGTAGAGGAACATGATACTTCTGCCGATGGTGGAAAAAGGCCTAGCAAAACACTGATGTTTATTGAGGGCTGTCCTACTCATCTGGGATGCACGGTGAGTCACGTTCTCTATGTTTGTTTTAGCGACACAGAATATCATAATAGGGATTATTGATAGTTGGGACATGAGTTCCATTGTTGTTTCATTGCTCAAGAGATAACAAAAATATGAGAAGAGTCAGTTTTGTATCCCTTTGGCCCGGGCATTTACATCGATATGGGTTTTTGTCTTTTGTGACTGCAACTGTATTAAATGGATGAAATACCACAATCTTATGAATCTTTGTGAAAAGAACTTACATAGGTCATGCAGTTTATTGACTTACCTCATATACCAACAAATGGTCAAGCTACTATTGCTTTTGGAACTTCAGCTGCCTACTTACTCTAAATATGAGGAAAGGAACTAAGGTGTTTATCTGAAAATGGTCTTTTTCTGGTTCATCGCTCCATTTTTCTTTGGTATTATCTTGATATTCACTGATTCATATCTTTGCCTTCCGAACTTGTATCATCTTTCTTTGTGGTAAGTTATAGAGGATTGATACCTGGTGATTCTTTCTTCCCTTGTCTACTATGTCTTGAACAGTTACGTCTATACCTCTGACCATGACTTTTTGGGCAGATTTTGTTAATGGGAGCTAACAGTGATGAACTGAAGAAGATTAAATGTGTGGTACGCCTGGCAGTGATCATGGCATATAATTTAATCCTCGAGACTTCTTTCCTTCTTGATCAAAAAGCAATGTTCTCCACTATTCCTCTTAGCCAGGAGGTGAATTCAATAGTTACTGATGAAACCACATCTGTTAGTGCTGAACAAGAAATTCTTTCTACTGTTGCTGAGACAAATTCTTCCTGTTCAATTGATGTCCCACTATCCAATGGTTTCCATCAAGAAGTAAGTCATAACGGAGAAGCGCAAGGCGATCCTCTGTCATTTGAGCCATATGACCCAGTTGTTCTTTCTAGTTTGTCATCTCTCTCAGCCTCTCTGAATAAGGTTATGGGGGACAAGTTTCCTCTCTTCTCCACCTCTGGTCAATCCATGCCCTCATGTTTCAGTGATAATGGAGCCAACAAAGATGATCAGGAACAAGCTGATATTCAAGTTCCTTACGCTACTGAGGTGGTTAATCAAAGTGATACCGATCAGAAAGCTACTAGCTCTGACGAAGAGATGGCATCTGAAAAAGAGCAGTTGCATACTCCAATAATGAGCCAGGGAGAGTCTTCGGTATCTGGTAAAGAGCGTGAAGACCAAGGGCATTTGGGGAATGGAGTTACATCATCAACGGATACTGATAGTATTTTGGTTCTGATATCAAGCCGGAATGCTTCAAGAGGGACTATGTGTGCCCATAGTCATTTTTCTCGCATAAAGTTCTATCAAAATTTTGATATTCCCCTTGGAAAATTTTTGCAGCATAATTTGCTAAGTCAGGTGCATAGAACTCAACACTCTCCACTTGAACCCTTCTTGTTCTGTCACTGTAGTTTTCAGTTTGACCTAACAATTTTCTTTGGAAAGATTGGCGTCATTTTGCTGAGTACATCATCAAAAGATGCTTAATGATCTGTTTGAAATAAAATCATGGTGTTATGCCTTTCTGAGAACAATGTCATTGGTTATTCGGACCAATTTTTTCAGATTGAGCTTGGAGTTCTTCATTATCAATTGATACTTTTCTCTAGACTGCAGCATTTGTTTTAAATTGTTAACGGAAGATCTCTGTTGTACAGAAACTCCCATGTACGAACTGTGATGGATCCCCTGAAGATCACATTTTCTATTATGCACATTACAATAAGCTACTTGCAATTCAAGTTCGTTCTCTTCCAACGGACAAGGGGCTTCCAGGTGAAAGTGAAGGGAAGATTTGGATGTGGAGTCGTTGTGGTAGATGCAAGTTTCAAACTGGTATCTCAAAATCAACGAAAAGAGTTTTAGTATCCACTGGTTCGCGTGGTTTTTCATTTGGAAAATTCTTGGAGCTCAGCTTCTCAAATACCTCTTTGTTTAATAGACTGTCGTCTGGCTGTGGTCATTCTTTGCACAGGGATTTCCTCTATTTCTTTGGGTATGGTCACTTTTGGCTTTAATTATTCTTGAAGTGTCTATTATTTTCATACATGCGGATCTAACAGCAATTCCTACTGATAGTTTTTTTTTGCTATCTCTATGAAAAATTCCATTTGACATTACTCGAGATTTAAGTCGAATCGTATGCGATGACTGGCTATATAGGGATTTTGTTTTTGGTGCTTTTGTCATATTTTATCTTTCCTGTTTGAAGATATTCATGTCACTTTTCTGCATGTGCAGATTAGGGCGTATGGTTGCTATGTTTAAGTACTCAACCATTACTACCTATTCCGTGTCTCTTCCTCCAGAGAAGCTGGAGTTTAGCAGTTCTGTCAATGGAGAGTTTCTTAAGAAGGAACTTGAAGATGTATGTTTTCTATGAGTCTTACTGCTTTTTACACAATACAACAACAACATACCCAGTGTAGTCCCACAAGTGGGGTCTGGCTGCTTTTTACACAATAAGACTTTTAAATACTTGGCTGAATATGGAAGTTATATGACCTATTGCAAGTTTCTATTGACTTCAGATTTTCTTTCTTCCTCAACTAGGTGTACGAGAAAGGGACCACGATGTTTCTTGATGTAGAAAAAGCTCTGAAGGCAATAGAGCCTCGTTTTGTTGGAGTGGTTCTAAATCTTCAGGGATCAATGAGGAAATTTTCTGAAATTGAGAAAATGTTGAAGGAAGAGAGAACTCAATTTGAGGTTAGCACCTTTATGCTGCCATTTTCATAATACTTGTTCCTATAGCAATTTTATTTGATCAACGTTGATGTAATAGAATGTCATTCTGATTCTAAGTTCCCCTTCCAATTTTTCATGTTAGATGATACGTTTGTTCCACGGTATAACTTGGTACATACAGCCTTAAGGCCTATGTGAGCAAATGATTTTGATAACCTTGGCTAGAATAATGTTAACAGATGTCAAATACATACAAGTACATGCAATAAGAGTTGTTCGCTTTCTAATTTTCTGGTTGATGAGAACCAGCATTCAGGTTTTTGTCAATAATTTTTAAGTGCATGTTTGACACTGCAGCTATTTCAAAACCTACTGCCTTTCTTCAATGAACTCATCTACAGTTCATTTGACTAGATATTTATTAAAGCATATCTAAATCTCATTTTGCTTCTACTGATCTATGGATTCAATGTCAGATTGATATTCAAAATGCTGCTATGGATGAAAATCAGGGCGTCGTCGTATTTAAACTTCTAACGTTGAATAGAATACGGCTGGAGCTTTTGCTCGAGTCCTGTGTGTGGGATCGCCGTCTTCATTCATTGCTATCATCTGATTGTACAGCAGCTGACCCCAAATCTGTTGACCAGAAGGTTGATACACTGCCAAGTATCAATACTATCAACGAATGGGAGCAACAAGAGAAAGGCAGTGTTAAAGGAGACAGTAACGGCGCGAAAATATATCCGGAAAGAGATGACAGAGCATTGGAAGATGTTGCTGATCTGAAAAGCAAGCTAGTTGAAGGCTCTTGTGCAGAGAATAACAATAGGATCAAAACTACTGGAGGAAGTTGTGGTGATGTTTCGGATGCTGACCATCATCTGAAGTTGAATGTTGAATCATCTGCAGAAGCAAATGGTTTTCCCATTAAAAAAATCTGTGTTGATACGCATGATTATAAACAAGATGAAACATCAACTTTATCTGCTTTCAGTGATGGTGCTGAGTCGACAACTGCAGCTAAAGTAAATGGGAATGAAGTATCCCTTCAGGATGTGACAGTGAACTCTGATCTCTCTGATCACTGCCTTTTTGGTAATGAAAGTAACTTACAGCTCAATCTTCCTTCATCCATTCAATTGGAGACGGACAAACGAATCATCGTTGATGCTGATGCTGGAGGTGCCCATGATTTTATCCATTCCCAGAGTAGATCCCTGTCCTCAATATTTTCCAACACAGAGAATGATGAAGGGTGGTGGACTCCATTCTCTGAAATTTGGCGCCAATACCTGGAGGATCTCCAGAGAGGTCACCTGCCGAAATTAGGTTCTATCACAAACCATGATGTAGAATCTACCACTTATAAACTTATTACGAATGAGGGTGCAAAGCTGCACATTCCCCTTGGAAGTGATAAGTTCATTGTGTCTGATTACGAAGATGAATTTTCCAGCATAATTGCTTGTGCTTTGGCCTTGCTGAAGGATTTGCCCATTGAAAGTGAAGATCTTGGAGGCGATGGCAGAAAAGATAGAGGAACTGATGCTAAGGCGTATGAGAGTTCACAAGGCGTAATGCGGATATTCTCTGTAGCTTCTCCACATTTGTCTTCAACTGGTTCATTGGATCTAACACGGTTTCACTCTTCAAACATTTCAGAGGAAACACGCACAACAAGTTTAGATGGGGGTTTAGATTTGTTAAATTCATCGGTTTCTTTCACGGTTCACCCGGAAGTCTCCATGGGTTTGGGTAAATTAACTGGAAAGTACAAATACTCAGTCCTCTGTCTCTATGCCAGCCAATTTCGTCGTTTACGAGATCGATGGTGTACTTCAGAAGTTGATTATATTGCTTCCTTAAGTAGGTGTAGGAGCTGGGATGCAAAAGGTGGGAAAAGTAAATCTTTGTTTGCCAAAACAGTTGACGATCGGTTTATCATCAAGGAAATTAAAAGAGCAGAATTTGACTCATTCTTGAAGTTTGCTACTCAATATTTTGAGTACATGGATCAGTGCCATGAGAAGAGGAATCAAACCTGCCTTGCAAAAATTCTTGGCATTTATCAGGTTAATTAATCGGTTGTAGTCACTTCACTTTTCCGACTGTTAGCACAGTAGACACTTCCTTCTTTGACACTCTTTATTTATGTTTTGCAGGTCAATGTAAGGCCAAGAGGTGGCAAAGAGACAAGGCACGATCTCATGGTGATGGAGAACCTTTCATTTAATAGAAGTACTACTCGGCAATATGATCTGAAAGGCGCTTTGCATGCTCGATTTAGTTCAGCTGGAAATGGTGCAGGGGACGTTCTTCTGGACCAAAACTTTGTTAACGACATGAATGTTTCTCCTTTATATGTTGGTACGAGATCAAAGAGGGATTTACAACGGGCTGTATGGAATGACTGTACTTTCCTCAGGGTAAGTTGGAGGTCAAACTGCTAACCTATTAATATCCACAAAACTTAAAGCATCCAAAGAAAAGTCACTTCTGCTTCTTATAATCATGCAATCTCCGAAGTTAATCGATTAGCATCTAAACTCCTCTTATTATAATCATGCAACCCCTGAAGTTAATAGATTACCCTCTAAACAGCTACTATTTGTTGATTTGCAGTCAATCAATGTGATGGACTACTCTCTACTTGTGGGAGTGGATAGTCAACGCTGTGAACTTGTTTGTGGCATCATCGACTATCTCAGGCAATATACATGGGACAAGCAGCTTGAGAATTGGGTCAAATCTTCGCTCGTGGTTCCCAAGAATCAGCTTCCTACTATCGTCTCGCCAAAAGAGTACTATAAGAGATTTAGGAAGTTCATCGACACACATTTCTTAAGTGTTCCAGACCATTGGTGCTCCCAAAAATCTTCAAATCCTTGTAAACCTTATGGCACAATAAGTGGTATTGCTTCACCACAGGCGGAGTCTGATGGTGATTCTGATCAACCTAAATCGACTGGAGAAGGCGAACATGAAGAACATGCATCATCTGATGCTAATTCTACTGCCCAAGAGAAACAAAATGGTTTTACCACCTGACTTCTCTTCCTTTTTAAGTGGTTCCAATCATTAATTTCTGTACATAGTTGTTTGTCGCCTGAGCCCCTAGATATATATCCCCCTCTTATTTCTGCGATTATTTTTAGCAAATTCATGAGGATGGTTTTATTCTTTAGGTTCTTTCTAGTTTGCAGTATATACCAAAGTTTTTGTCATGTCTATGACTCATTATATAAAGCCCTTTAGTAGCTCGAGTATTATTAGCAATCAAAGGGAAAAAAGATAGCAGCTGAAGCTGCTTTATGGTTTATATTTTTTGGCTGTAAGACAATATTCCTATTAATCCATTGTCGAGTTCATGGTTTTGAGTTTTCTTTTTGGTGTATGTGACTGTTATATTTGGCATGGTGGAATCAGCAAAGATCAAACAACCAATACGAGAGAATCAACAGAAGAATGTAATAAATGAAGCAAAAAAGGAGAGGATAAAATAAATCAATGGCTAGAGAGAATATACCTGTTTTGTTACTGTAGCTCTCATTAGAATTGATGAGGCGAGTGTCATCTTTGTAAGAGTAATTCAGTGTGGTGCTATTGCTCAACTGGGCTTACCCTCGAGGGTGTCGTCGAATAGTTTGGATCCCTCTATCCTTTACTAGAGGTCTCGGGTTTTGAGTCTGGAAATGAAATTCTTTTGGCAGAAAGCGCTTTGTACAGCGAGAACTTGAATTATAGTTGACGAATTGTTAAAAAGAAAATTATGTAACAGATCTTTCGGATCAGATTAACTGTTATTTTTGGTCAGAAGATTTGTTTTGAAGTTGTTTTAGTCTACAAACGCATTTACAAAGTGAAAAGAAGAAGTCATATTTTCAATTTTCACGAGTCTCCCATTATTTTAGAGTCATTTCCAAGAACTCCGTGAATGGATGATATTAAAAAAAAAATCATTTTGTGAAGAGTTTTACAAACCATTATTTTTATATAAAACGTGTTTGTGTGTATATGTGTTATCAAATAACAACTTATTGCAAATTCGTTGGCTTTAAATTTGGTACCTAACGAAGATGCAAACATAAAAAATGTAGCATAATATTAAATGATTTTTGTAGTAAACTACTACTCCACTGTCATTTTCATTGTCTTGTATCTTCTCTTAAAAATGCCTCTTAATTACTTCTTATATCTGCAATAAATATGGGGCCTTTTTTTGGTAAATTTATATGCTGACATTAATGTCCTACCCAGACCCAAAAGGGACCCAAATATCAGAATATTAATATTACTCTGATAGTATTATTAGTTGCTATCGGAAGGCGACTAGTAAAAATAAGGGATTTTTTCCTCTAGGTATGATAGAGTAACATTTACTCGCTTTAACTAGTTTTTTGTATTATTAAAAAGTAGCTATTTTTTTACAAAATATATACAAATTAGGTCAAAACATACAATTTACAAATAACTTGCGTACAATTTCTTTTAATACCAATACGTAAAGAACTTGGCTTAATATGAAAAAGTTACTATATCTTTTAATACGAATTTGTAATTTGAAATATCTTATCAGTGCCACTTGTTCGGGATTGAAACGTAATAATTATGATAGTAATACCACTTTAAGAGACTACTAAAAAATATAATACAGCTCACTCATGCCGTGTGTTATTTTTATACAAACAAATACTATATACGTATTAAAATCTTATGTCTTATTTTTTATTTTAAATTGTCTAAAAATTGTATTAATTAATTTGTTACGAGTTGACGTTTTACCTTAGCGCATTTTTAATATATCTTTTTAATAATATTTTGAGGAGATGGCCATGAACGTTTCCAATACTCCTACTACCCCCTCTGATTTTCAATATCCTAATTTTGTTACAATAAATGCTATTGAACTGTTATACTTTTTTCCTAGAGAGGTGCAAGTTGACATATATTGGTCAATTGCGTACCACAAATTTATTATTGCCATTCTGTCACTAATATTTCCAATAATACTATAGTTTATTTCATCCAAGAGGTTTTCTCATTAAATTTTATTGAAAAAATTCAAACAAACTTTTGAGCAGCCAATCAAGTTCTAGTATTAATTTCAATAGACCCATGATAATCTAGAAATATCGCACTAAGTTCCATGTAACAAACAATTGCTCAACTGTTTATCCACCGTTCTAGAATAAGTCAATACTTTCTTTTTAAAATGACTATTATTGATGAGGAGGACGAGAAACCCATACTAGCTTTGTCAACGAATGACAAAGAAACCATTGAACTTGAATTTAAAAAATATAGGAAAAACTGGAAAATGATACTATATAGTTGCTCTTAAAATAATAGTCGAAAAAAGTAATTTTTTGTATATGTATATATATTTCTGCATGTTATATACAAACAAAAAAAAAATATAATTTTTATACACTTTTGCGACTATCGGATGTAAATAATTTTGGCCGCACGCTAAGTGATTTTTGCCCAAATTATGGACTGGAATGCTTGTTGTCTATTTACTAAAGAGGAGAATAGAGATTTTTTTGGACAAAACAAGCCTGATTAGCTCGCTGCCGTAACACAATTGACTGAAAATTATACCATATACAATTTTCAAAAAGGTAATACCTATCTTAAAATAATTTGATGTTTTTTCTGTCTTGTTCTAATAAATAATTTGTAACATGAGAGTCATCCTACACTTCTAAACGTTTTTAATAACATATTAGTATATGATAGTTGTATTTATTTCGTACCTATCCAAAGCAGAACTAGTCAAATTTTCTTGTTCATCCTATTTTTTAGCGGGTATTATCACTTTTAGCTCGCGCTAGAAACTATTATATTCCGTAGCCGAAAAAGTATATAAATTTTTTATAATTTTTGTATATAATATACAGAATATACATATATACAAAAAATATATATTTTTCGATTATTATTTTGAGAGCGACTATATAGTGTCATTTTCCTAATTACTGCAATGCACCTTCTTTTCATCAATTCTTTTTTTCTTTTCTTTGTTGACATTCAACAGCATTAAATAACTTCTATATAAGAAGACAAGGTACTCTACCTTAGACTCATTACAACAACACCAATTACACTTAGCAAAATAAAAAATAAAAAATTAGCAACATGGCTGTAGAGACAAAGACTCCATTTCTTCTTCTTCTTCTTATCTTAAGCTTGTTTTTCTTTGCTTTTCTTTCTCCATGCAGGGGTGAGTGCAAATTTACAGCAAATGAGTGTACTAAAGTTCAAGGAATGTTTGTATTTGGAAGCTCTTTAGTTGATAATGGGAATAACAATTTTCTTGTAAACTCATTGGCTAAGGCAAATTACTTGCCATATGGAGTTGATTTTCCTTTATTAGGGCCTTCTGGAAGATTCACAAATGGCAAAAATGTAATTGACATTATTGGAGAACATCTAAAGCTTCCTGTTTATATTCCAAATTTCAATGATCCTGAAACTAAAGGAAGTAAGATTGTTAATGGTGTCAACTTTGCTTCTGGAGGTTCTGGCATTCTTGATAATACTGGTGCTGTTGCTGTAAGTAGTTCAATTTTCTTTTAATTTCTTGTTTCTTGTTTTCAAGAAATAATTAGAGAAAGGTAATTATATATCACCCTTATACGATTTGCTCGCAAGGATTGAATGAGTTAGTTGGGTGAATGGTTTCCCACATAGGAGAGTTAAGATTGATTCCCCTCACCAACAGCCTCCGCAGTCAAAGCTTGTCGCGTCGAACTTGCCTAGTACGATTTATATCTTTTATGTAGTTTGCGACTTATTACATAGTGAGCTGGTTATCCAGTACACACACGAAGAATAAGGGCTACTACGGGTTTCCCTGAGAATTTTTCAAAAGAAAGAAAAAAAATCCTTAGACGATTCGAGATTATGACATATGGTAGAGCCAAGCTGGTTTCAACTTATAGTTAACACGCCTTCACCTTATTAATTGCATCTTTATTGCATAAACATCACATTAGTTCATCAAAATAATACTTCCTACGGTCTCAGATATGAATTGTTTTTGCAAATTCTTTTCAAAATATTTGATGGTTTAATTTAGAGACACAAAATTTGTTTTTCCTTATCAAATTTACCCTTAGTGTTCCAATAATTAGTGAAGTATTAATTAAATAAAATATATAAGAGTGAGATAACTGGTATAGTATTTAAACAAGTACTTATGATTAGAGATTATTAAAAGTCTTTTTAAAGGGGTGTACGAACACTTTAAAAGATAGATAATATTATTAATAGGAGATGGAGTAGTATATTAAGAGAAAAACAACAGTTGACGTGTAAAAAATAACATACCAAACATCATAGGCAAAGGGGTCATCCACACCCGAAAACTTCGACAAAAACTTTAGTATACTTAGATATTAGCGTAGGTCCCCGTACCAAATGAACAGTGATAAATTCATATTGAATATTATGGTGCCCATGACCGCCGAATCCTGGATCCACCCCTGCCAAACATACTATGTCCTAAACCTACTTCCATCATTAATAATCTATCTCAATTTGTTTTTTATATTCACCGATGCAGAATGGTTGACAAAAAGCAAGCAACTTGTTAAGAGTAAGGTTTGACTTTCTCTTTTGTTTCTATTAGTAGATAGGGTTTGGAACCCTACACATAGCAACTGAAACTGACACAATAAAAGAATTTTCATGAAATGTTAGAGCATAAATGTGATTATATTATAAAAAAAATTAAAGGGATATAGCCCCTGAATTTGAAACTTTCATCTGCTATATATGGTCCCTTAATCTGATACTGTGCCCTTTACTCTCTTTCTCCATTTCAGTTAGTAATATCCTGATATGTTACCAAAATCCTGACCTCTCACAATCACATTTTTTCTTAAATGTTACCAAATTCTTAGGCTACTATATAATTGGGCAAGAATGTGATTGCGAGAGGTTTGCCTCACCAAAAATGAATATTCCTTTTTGGCTTTAATGAGTTCATAAGAGAAGGCAACAAATGTTAGGAGTTTCAATGATTAAAAAGTTATTTTGAAATTATTTTATAGGTCGTAATAAAAGAATAATCTGACTCTTTAAATGATAGAACATAGAACTAATAGTATCATGTAAAATGAGACAAAACTAATAATATTTTTTTTTCTAAAATTAATTTTTCAGGGGGAGGTGATTAGTTTAAATAAACAAATAAGGAACTTTGAGAATGTGACATTGGCAGAGTTGGAGGAGCAGCTAGGTTGCAAAAGCAATGAATCACTGAAGGATTACTTGTTTGTGGTGGGAAGTGGAGGAAATGACTACTCACTCAACTACTTCCTGGGCTTAACCAACAACAATGTCAGTCTTCAAGATTTCACTGCAAATTTGACCACTACACTCTCTCACCAACTCAAGGTATGTATGCATTTAAAGTATGCTTTCATGCATATTTTTGTCATTTTTATCTCTTTCATGTTCAATGCTTGTTTGACTACCCCTGGGTAGCTTTTTTTTCAAATTATTATTTCTCACCCGATATTCCATGCACGCATTAGGGTTCCCACTAATCTGGACTAAAACTTGGTGGATCTTGAATTAAAATTATTGTGACTGGAGCCAATGAATAAGTAAAAAAGAGTACACCGGTGTGCAAAACATTCCATATTTATGCAAGGTCTGGGGAAGGGTCGCAACATTAAATATGTGATGTAAACAATCTACGCTAGTGCAAGTATTAGTGGCTGCTTTCACGACTCGAACCTGTGACCTATAGCAGAGGCGGATCTAGATTTGAACTCTATGGGTTCAACTTTTAAGTTTTTAAGCATTGAATCCACTATACTTTTAAAGTTATGAGTTCATATATACTATTTTTGCAATTTTAATGAATTTTTACATATAAATTTTTATTCCGCGTAGAAAGTTATGCGAACAATTAAACCTGTTCTTATCACACTACATACGACCCTAACCTATAGATCACATGAAAATAACTTTACCGTTGCTCCAAGGTACCTCTTCGTGACATTATAAGTATTATTTTCATATTTTTTTGCAGAGGTTGTATAATATGGGAGCTAGGAGATTTGTGCTCATGGCATTATATCCCAATGGGTGCAGCCCAATGGCTAGGGCTAGAAATCCCATGACCACTGGTTGCATAGAAAGTCTGAATAGAGCTGCACTTCTCTTCAATGCTAACTTGAGGAGTTTGGTTGATTCCATAAGGCTTCAAATGCCTGGTTCTACACTTGTCTTTGTCAATGCTTACAAGGTCATTATGGATATCTTACAAAATCCTACTCCTAAAGGTCAGCATTCATTTTCACTCCCTTTCTCTCTTTGTTTTCTAGATTACAACTTTTTAGCTTTAAAATGCCTATGAGCATAGAACACCCTACACACACACACAAAAAAAAAAAAAAAGTAAAAAGAAACAAACATTTAAATTTTTTTATGATACAGGTAGTTAATAGTATATATATATATTTTTTTTTTTGCATTTATACAAATAGTAGAGTCAAAACATTACCATTAAATATTCTACAAAATGAAAGACTTGTAAAGATTTGTAAGACATTTTGACCCCCACTTTCTATAAATTAAATTACATTTCAAATATAAATCAGAGAGGTAAGCATATTAAGTGATTTCTTTTAATTTGTCCAAACATTATTGGATAAAGTTACCCAATACTTGTATTAGTTGAAGATAACAGATATACCGTGGAACTAGTTGAAATATGCAAACTGACTTGGACACCATGATCATAAAAAAAAAAAATTGACATAATTTTTATTTAATTTTTATACGTAGGTTTTGGTGATACCAAGAACCCTTGTTGCGAAGTGGGTGGAACTGGAACTTTATGCAAAATGGGAGGAAATATTTGTTCAAAGAGGAATGCATATGTTTATTTTGATGGCTTGCATCCAACTGAAGCAGTAAACATTGTGCTTGCTAATAAGGCTTTTGCTTCCAATCTCAAAGCTGAAGTCTATCCTACAAATGTTAAACTGTTGTCTCAAGTTTAAGACATTGGCCTTTGTCATGTCTAATTTATTTTCTTTGGTAGAATTTACGTGGGTAGATAAGTATTATACTTGTACTATCTCAATTGCTTTAATATGTGATGTTTATCTTAGTTGAAGAAGCCAAGTCATAAAAAAGAAATCTTTCTCTTCACACCTCATATCAAGAGGAAGGGTTGCTTGTCAAGCTGACATATATATAATAATAAGAAATTACTTTCTATTTATATTATTATATAATTATAAGAAAAATGGAAAGATTTACTTTCTTTTAACCTGCTCCTTCTTCTTTGTCAACGCTACTCCAATTTTTTTTTTTATTTGAGTTCATAATCACTGGCCGGGGGTGGGGGTGTTCGCCAAAGAAAATGTAACACGATAGAAGAGTTCACTCCGCCGCGTAAGATCTTCAAATCAACCACGACTACCATCTGTGGTCCATTTTCGCTCTCTTCCCTGCCCGGAAACTAGCATTTGAGTTGTCTCCTTTCCTCTTTCAATTGAAACACTCGATGCAGATAGCTCCGCTGTTTTGAATTGTTACCCAAGAAAAAAATCATAGAGGAATTGAAATTACTAGACGTCTAGACAGACCTTTGAACTTTGAGTTAAGAGTATTTACCTCCAACAATTAATGTGTAAAAATGGAATTTAGAAAAAAGAGATTTAGAATAATAATCCTATTAACAAAGGAGAGTTGCTATATATGCTTTAATCTTTATTCTTTAGTCTTCCTTAATATAAAAATAATTAAAAATAAATAAATAAAATGACCTTATTCTCATTTGGTATAAAATAATTGGTATTTTTATTGTTTATACACACAAAAAAAAGTTAAGGTGTACATCCATATGGTAAATTTGAGGAAAAACCAATTAGGTGTATATCCATGGTAAGTTTGAGGACAAACCAAATAATGAAATTATGGCCAATTGGAAGATAATAGAATTAAATTTAATCTATTATGTAAATAGAAAGATCAGTCATGGTTTAATTTCCAAAAGAAGGTATAAGGAATATGTTTGACCCCCCCTCCCCCCCTAAATATCTAGCTAAACATTGTAACGATCCGATTGGTCGTTTTGAACACATTCGCCCGATTCGGTAGTTTGAGGTCTCGAGCAGCTTCATAATATGTGTATAGACTTCTGTGCGTGGTTGAATTCAGTTAACGAATGATTCAGAATCAAATTGGAAGAAGGAAACTAGTTTTGGAAGTTTAAATGGTGAGAATTTGACCGGAATTGGACTTTTGAGTAAACGGCCCCGAAATGGGTCGTGGGTGATCTCAACAACTTCGTATGGTGATTTTGGACTTAAGCGTGTGTCCGGATTCGAATTTGGAGGTCCGTAGGGTAATTTGAGGTGTTTCGGCGAAAGTTGGAAAAGTTGAAGTTTGAAAAATGGAGAGGTTTGACTCATAGTTGACTTTTGTGATAACGGGGTTGGAATGCGATTTCGAGAGTTGGAACAGCTCCGTTAGGTCATCTTGTATTTGTCTGCAAAATTTGGCATCATTCGGGTTGATTTGATAGGTTTCGGCACGAGTTTTGGAAGTTGGAAGGTTTGAAAGTTTCTAAGTTCGATTCTTGGTGTGATTCGTTGTTTCGACGTTGTTTGATGTGATTTGAGACCTCGAGCGAGTCCGTGTTACGTTATATGACTTGTTTGTGTGTTTGGACGGGATTCCGGGGGCCTCGGCTCCGGGTGGGCTACGAGTCTTTTTGCTTCTATTTTGAACTGCTGATATCTGTCAGCTGGTTTCCTCTTCGCGTTCGTGTCTGCTCCTCCACGTTCGCAGTTAACCTCTCGCGTTCGCGAAGGTTTGCCTTTCCCCTTCTTCGTGTTCGCATCCAATCCCTCGTGTTCGCATAGTAGAATTAGGAACTGGGGGGGGGGGTTGGTGGCTATTTCTTCTTCGCATTCGCGTCACATCCTCCACGTTCGCATAAGCCTCTGTTCTTTACTCTCCGCGTTCACGTCTCTTAGCTCGCGTTCGCGATGGCTTTTCTTGGCAGCTTCAGTTCCCCTTCTTCGCGAATGCGATTGTCCTTCCGCATTCGCGATGCACAAAATTTGGGCAGACAGAATATAATTTCCAAATCGAGGGTTACACCATTTTCACCATTAATTGACTTGTGGAGCTCGATTTTGAGCGATTCTTTGAGGGGTTTTCACACAAATCGATTAGGTAAGTATTCTTCACCTAGAATCAAACATATTCTATGATTTTATCTTCATTTTCATCATTTAATTTGTGTTTTGGGTTGGAAGAAATGTTGGTTTTTGAAGGAAATTCCTAAAATGAAAAATCACGATTTGAGGGGCCAAATAGTATCGGAATTTAATAAATTTTGTATGGTTGAACTCATATTGGAATGGGTATTTGGTTTTTGTAAAATTTGTCGGATTCCAAGGTGTAGGCCCGGGGGTCGACTTTTGGACCGATTTTTGGTTTTTGTTAAAGATTGAGACTTTATGATCCAGAATAGTTTCTTATGTGTTTTATTTGCGCTTTGAAGTTAATTTGGTTAGATTTGAGTCGTCCGGAGCTCTTTTCACCCGAGGAGTGCATTTTAGAGTATCAATTTGTCGTCTTTGAGGTAAGTATCTTGCCTAACCTTGTGTGGGGGACTTCCCCTTAGGATTTGAGTCTTCTATGCTAATTGTATTCCGTGCATGCGAGGTGACGAGTGTGTGCTCGGACTTATTTGTGGGAAATTTGCTCTAGGGTTCCTAGGTCTTTATGTTCATTATGTGGAAAGTATCCTGTTATGATTGGATTTAATAATTGCTTAAATTGCCTCTATATGCTTCACATGATGTTGTTAGCTTTTCTCTAATTCTTACGTGTTACATTAACCCTTAATTGCCTTAATTGAAGTGATTGCCTTCCTTATGGTTTTGATACTTCTTGATTGTGAGTTCCTCTACGACTTCGTGCAAATATGTTTCATGTCCAAGTGTTGCGGTTACCAGTGTAGTTATCACGTGCTTATTATGTCTTGTTAAGGTTATCGTGCTTCTAGATTTTTCCGTGATCCTTATTATGTACTTGTTGATTCCCTTGCCGGGATGTTATTGTTTCTATTGTTGATTCCCTTGTCGGGATGTTATTGTTTCTATGGTTGACTCCCTTGCCAGGATGTTACTGTTTCTACTGTTTGGGTGAAGAAAGAGTGATAAAGCATGAAGGGTGATGCTATGAACATTTATATTTATATGATTCATATGGTGAGGAAAGAGAGATAAAGCACGAAGGGTGCTGCCGTGTACATTTATATTATTCATATGGTGAGGAAAGAGAGATAAAGCACGAAGGTGATGTCGTGCACATTTATATTATTCATATGGTGAGGAAGAGTGATTAAGCACGAAGGGTGATGCCGTGCACATTTACATTTATATTGATGCATATGGTGAGGAAGAGAGATAAAGCACGAAGGGTAATACCGTGCGCATTTCTATTATTGATTGCATGGTGAGGATTGAGAGTTAAAGCACGAAGGGTGATGCCGTGCACTTTCTGCTGCTGTGTCTATTTGTTGTTATCAATTCAAGTATTTTTAACTGTTTAAATTCCTTTATTACTGTGATCCTTTATGTTGGAACCTACAGTGTTTTCAATACCTCGCCGTATTTATATATGTATACATTCCAATACTTTAAATTTCAATAATTGTTACACCTTTAATTCAATTAGTTTCTCAATTACATCCCCTTAAACCGTCCGAGGTTGTATTTTACTTAAAAAAGAATTTCTACTAAGTTAATTTCTTAAATCCCATGTTAAAAGGTAATAATTCATTCGGTGTTGCATTTTAATTAAAAGGGCATTTTCTTTTTACTCAAATGATTTCTATAAACAACTTAATCTTTTCTCGCTGATTTTCCTAACTGATTTAGAAAATTGAAATTTACCTTATGTTATGTAAATGAGACTTCTTGAACATCTTGATTGTATTTGTACGGACACTATGTATTGTGTAATATGTGGATTTTTGTTGTGAAAAGTGAGATGGAAAATATGTGGGCACAAGGTGCCATGTGTGCTGAAGGTTCGGAAGTTGAGGTTATGATACAAGAAACCAAGGAATTAGATGGTCGGGATTGTGTATAGACATGATGTGATAGATTGAGTTGACATTGCCTTCTTTATTTGAATACATTTTTACTTGTCTGTGTCCCTGTTATGTCTATATTGATTTACTTGGTTATCTGATTTACTTGGTTAACATTCGTTACTATCCGTGCTCTCCCTTTATTTCCTTACTGTTTGTATTTTGATTTCTCTTTGCTATTGATATTACCTTGTTACCCTTATCCTGACATTTTATTATCATATCCTATACATTTCATTTGACTAGTATGTGTCTTGACTATTCCTCGCCACTATCCCACCGAGGTTAGTCTTGATACTTACTGGGTACCACCGTGGTGTGCTTATACTACACTTATGTACATTTTTATGTACAGATCTAGGTATTCAATCAGTAGTAGCTGTGCGGGTCGACGTAGTGGAGACTCAAGGTAAACCTTCTACTGCGTTCGCAGGCCTTGGAGTCACCTTCATTTGTATTTATTTTTCATTTGTTCCTTTGTTTCGGGACAACGAAGTATTTATATTGTATAACTACTCTTAGAAAAGCTTATGACTTGTACCATCGGTTTTGAGAGTTGTAAATTTTCAGAGTTAATTAACTTAAAGTTAGTAAATGTCAAGGTTATTTCAGTTAATGTTAGGCTTACCTAGTTTAGAGACTAGGTGCCATCACGACTCATTCGGAGGGATTTTGAGTCGTGACAAATTTGTATCAGAGCTCTAGGTTCATAGGTGCTACGAGTCATAAGCATCTTTAGTAGAGTCTTGCGGATCGGTACGGAAACGTCTGTACTTATCTTCGAGAGGCTACAAAACTATTAGGAAATTCCACTTCTTTCATTCCTTATCGTGCGATATTGATTCAGCTCGAAGTGTATAACTCATGTTCCTTTACATCCACTCGTGTATAATATTATGCTCTCAGTGTCCGCTATGCACCAGTGGTTTGTGATGCTACAGACGGACTATGAAGGAGCCAGGGATGGTCGAACATTGTCTCAACATGTTGTCCAGACTGAAGATAAAGAGGTATTGAGAAGCTATTTAGTTGTTCGTATGGAGGCACAACGGTTTCCAACATCTGGTTGATGAGGCAGGCTTGGGAAGGTTTAATTAGTTGACTAGTCGTCGCGATTATGGCAACGTCATGAGGTGGATGTTGATTGGGAATAGTTGGTGGTATTGGAGTAACTTATGGATTGTATTGCACTAGCTGTGAAGGTTAGTTTTGCAGATCATCAGACGTTGTTTTCTCTGGCTTTGCGCAAGTAGAGGAGTCCAATAGCGTCATTTAGATTGCAGAGTCAGATTTACACCAGTTTTGGCCTGAGGTATGTGTGTATGTAGTATTGGTGGGTTCCTGGATTTTAGGGGTATGACCAGGGTCTGAGATCTTGCACGAGATGATGTTGGGGCTTACAGTATTTATACGTCAATAATGGATCTACATTTCACCATCAAGGGGAGTCGGAGGAACAACTTCATATTCACAGGAAGTCTATTCAGCGTGGGTATCGTGATTGCGGCAGAACAGGGTGCTTAAGAGGAAATGCAGTGATTTATGAGCTTCTGGCTACGTGATTCGTGTTAGGATCATCTATATTTGGGAGTTTGATTGGGATTATTGCATATCGACTATCCGAAGAAATGGGTCAGCTCAGTAGTGTTGGGTCAGCATAGTAATGGAAGCAATTGGTCCTTTTGAATGGGAGTTCTCTACTAGCATTTGTGGCAGCACTTTGGTATTGGAAGGTTTGTGTGACTCGGTTGAATTGGGGAGATACGGTCCTAATGGCTTAGTTACGTGCGGATGGATCTCGGGGAGTTCTCGATGGTTTGGGCAACGACTTGAGTTGGGTGTCTACTATGGGCATAAGGAATATGTTGTACATTGCGGTTTCTCTTGAATCAGTATCTGAAATTAATAGAGCATTGGCATTGTTGGCTATCATATGTGAAGAGTGTGCATTTTTGGAAAGGACCTTGAGTTTTGGTTTGCAGTGCATGGCTGGTAGCATGGTGATTACTAGGTTTTCAAGGCTTTCGAGGTTCATGATTTGTTACGCGACCAGGAACTCTATATGAGTGCTTCAGCAGAATGATAGGGTGTAAGTGATATATTATCCATTTGATTTGCGTAGTTGTTTTTGAGTTTGGAAATTTTGGTATTCCAGAGGTTTGGGGCGAGATGCCCTCATATGTGTACCATTTCCTGTTTGCAAATTTTGAAGCAACATTGAGGATGAGGTAGTTAATAGCATGCATGATTGATAGGTCGCTGTGGACTTTTGGAAAGGATATTTACCTATTTAGAAATAATCATGATTTGGGTTGGGGGCTATTTGAAAGCTCAATGAGAATATGTATCTTATATCAGGTCAAGTTTGTGTGCTCCTGTGAGATTGTCATTATGGTTATGCTATCAGGCAGAATGGATATTATTGTTCCCTAGCCTATGTTATGTGCTACTCTTTTATATTGTATTAAGCGGTGAGTATGTATGATTATTCCTCACGCATGTTGTAATTCTGTTCAGGCCTTATGGCAACGCGGGCGAGATAGCCCTCATGATGGTGATTTGCTCATTGCATCTTAGTCGTGCTTGCTTCTTTCATGTTTTAGCACTTTCATTTATTTTCCCACAGTTTTATTTGTGCACTCTGTTGTACTTGATATCAGTATTTATATGGTCAGTGAACCAGAGCATTTTGGCTCGATGAGCATTTGGGAGCGGGCTGCACGCCGTAGTGGACGTTATGTGGGATACCCTTTCCTTGTGTTTATTTGGTGTTGTGCTTTCCTTCTGTGGGATTATGTGATGGAAACTGTAATTTTGTTGTTACACATGTTGCACTCTTTAGATAATCTTATACTTTGCTTTTCTTTATTTGTGCTGCATAATTGAGTTATTGCTGGTTTGTTGTACAAATTGTGTAGTGTGAGAATTCGTGTGGTTCCGTGATGAGTTGTTAGTTGGGCTGCTTGTATTGGCTGAGATGAGGTTCTTAGACCTGAGATTTGTACTATGGTATTGAGGGTGAGAAGTGTCTGGAAGTATGAGGGTGTTTCTGCTAAGATTTAGGTAATGGCCCCTGAAGGGTGTCGATACCCAATTTTTCCCTATATATTTTTAAAAATGCATAAATACCTTCAAAATAACATATATATGCATATATAAGCATGCACAAGGTTTTTATAATTTTTCCATAATTTTAAGGGTTTAAATTGATTTATTTTTCTCCCCTTTTACTCATAAAATCCCCAATAATTATTCCCCAAATTATTGTTATGATGATTTATTCGTCTAATTTCTATACTTATACCAAAATATAGGTAATATAAGTTTTTGCATTTTTATAATTGCATTTGGTATTTTTAAAGCTAAATTGCATATAATTGCAATGTTAGCTCATTTAGTGTATAATTACATTTTATGTACGTAAAATTGGTCCCTATATTTTTAAAATGGTAATTACATATTTTAAATCATTTGGTATAGAAAAATATTTTTAGAAAACTATTTATTATTTATTATAAATTAAGTAGGGAAAAATGACTATTTAAATTATAGCCAGATTTGGCTTTCAATTGTAGCCCAAATTGAACCCGCTCCCCATCTCAATTTCATACCAAATTAACCCGACCCAGACCCTATATATACCTACCCAAACCCAGAACCCATCTACCCGGTCAAATCCTGACCATTGATCTCCTAGATCAACGGTCCACATGACCCCTTTCCTTTTTTTAATTCCTAAGACCACCCTAACCCTATCCATTCTTCACAGCCTGCCGCCTTCAGATGCTCTCGTATCCTCTCTTCTCTCAACCTAACCCTAATCCCTCTTCAACCGCCACCTCCCTCTTCGGTCTTCTCCGGTGACCACCTTCAACCCCAAGCCTCCAATGGTTCCTCTATCGCCTTGCTCATCCTCTCTGCAACCTTCAAGGGCCCTGGGCCACGCCGACTTGCATCTAAGGTTACTGCTTTGGCTGTTCATGGCTTCTCCAGTGTGATTTTGAGCAAAATCACGCTACATTTGTTACGATCTTTGAAGTTTATAGCAGGTTCTTCCGTTTCTATTTGGGTTTCCTTTGAAACCCTAACTTTCGTTTGTATCTCTTAGATCTGTGCTATTTTTAACTATTCGAGTCTGTTTCTTTCTATGATTTACACTATTCTCAAACCTCTTTTGCAAAAATCATCGATTGCGAGTTGTTTACTTTCTTTTAAAAGTTAGGGTTTTCGAAAATTTTTCTACATTTTGTTTAAATTGATTCTTCGTGTTTTAACTTCTATTCTCTGCATATCTCGAACGATTCTATGCTTTTACTCCTTTTTCAATTCGTCTATGTTGAAAACCCTAATTTTTTAGCCTCAACCTGGGTTTCTGAGTTTTGTTTTGATAATATGTTCAGTAATCTGTATGTTTCTATGATTTTGTGATTCTTTGCCCTACGTTTGTTTGTTATGGTTCTTAGTTATGGTTATCCCTACCTATTGTGTGATTTTGCCTATTTGGTTCACCAATGTTTCTGATTCTTCATTTCTCCTAACTGTATCATGCTTAGCTTACTAATTCAAACTATGCTCTACATGAATCCCTAAATTTATGTGTGATTCTTGCCCTACTCGACCTCTTAGGGTTCTGGCTTTGCTTACCATATGTTTGTTCTTATAAAGTGCTGCTAAATCAGTGTTACCTCCTATTCTTGCATCCCCGAATTTTTGTGATTGATCTTTTATGATTATTTTACTGATATTTACCTTGTAAAACATGTTTTGACCTTATTCGATGGTCAATGATGCTGTTAATTGATTGCTCAAGTCTTTCCTTGATTTATGTGTGCTGAACCTGGCCTCTATTACATATTGTATTCTTGTACTATGCAGAAAATATTTCCTTGATTGGCATGTCCAACCTTACATGATTTCTTTCCTTATTTGGCATATGTCTATTACGGTTCAAAGTTAACTCCTCAATTAAAGGGGACTTACCTTGATTTCCTAGCTGATTAATCTCAAGTTCCTTAATCACTAATGGACTGTGATTTTTACCTTATTTACTACCTACTTTCAAACTATATATACCCTAGTCTTTCGTTAGCAAAGACGAACACTTGGGTTCAAAAACTATCTCTCAAACTTAAAAAATCTCTGCTCTCTCTCTTGTGCTACTTGCTATTGCTCTAAGTTAGCCAGCTTCAAGCCATGACTAACCATTTGTGTCCTCTTGTTCTTTCATTCTGCTTACTATCCTCTTCACTGGTATGTCCTAGTTTCAATTTAAAGCTCCAACAACAATATGATTCTCTTATTGTTTCAGTTCCTCTTGTTTCTAGTTTGCTTCTATTTGTGGTTCTGTTGTGAAACTTGTAGTTGAGGGTTACATTATTGGCATGTCTTCCCCTCCCCTTGAGATCAGTACATTTCCCCTTCTGTTTGTTTCTGAGCATGTATACACTAGTCATCTCTTACTTATTATATGTCTACCACCATGGATCTCCTGAATCCCTATCCCCTTGCATGTGAGTCTGTTCTTTTTATCTAATCTTGTGACTATGTCTAGCTAGCTACTTCTGGGCATGACTATTAATTCTCAGGTCTTGCTTAATTATGTGTCCTATGTATTCCCAAACTCCCTTGACCCCTGTATGTGACTACTGAGTTCACTTGGTTATGTGAATTGTCTATGTGCAAACCTCTCCTAAGGTGTTTGGACTTCTGTTCATCTCTTCAACCCTTTTCTTTAAACAGTCTCTATTGCTTTACTAAACTACTTTCAAACAGGCCCTCTTTTATACATTTTTTTTACTAAAATCATTTTCACTCTACTCTTAGTCAATAAGTTCTGCCCCCTCCAGTATGTGTACTACATTGGGATCATCTTGAGAACCCTCTAAACTCTGACTTACTGAGGCTGGCCCTTCCACATCGAACTTGTTAAATTCTTGGTTGCTAAGTCTAGGTGTAAGCATTGCCCGGGATCCTTGAGATCCTTAGGGAACTTTGATGCATCTAGACTCTGATTTGTCTGTGGAACTGAGGCATATGAGGCCATTGGAGGCTTTGGAAAATCTGGGCATGATTGAAGGCTCCCTATAGAATAGCTTCTTGATTTTCTGTTTTTACTTATGTAATTCATTCATTGGCCTGTAATAATTTATAAATAGATATTGGGGTATTTAGTGAAAAGGGTGGGTAGATACATGTTTTATGGGGTAATTCGGGTAGAAATCATGCTCATAGGACTTTGCTTTTAAATCTATTTGCTCTAGTAAGTAGAAATCATGTTCCTAGGACTTCATGTTTAAATCTGATTGTTTTCCAATAAAAATCATGCTCTTAGGACTTCCTGCTTAAAATCGAGTACCTCATCAAGTAGAAACCATGTCTATAAGGTTTTACATTCTGTCATGTTTAGAAACTATGCTTATTGGTTCCAAACAATCATGTCTTAAAATTAGTTTAATAATAGATGCCATGCCTATAGGACCTGATCCAAATTCAGTTACAACGAGTGTTTATGTATGTTTCCATACCTGCAAACCATTAAAATCAGTATTACGCTTAGATATCATGCCTATAGGGAGCCATACTCGAAATTCTATCTGTTAATCTAATTTAGTCTAATAATCAACTTGATCAAGCCTAGTTCATTTTCTGAATTGGTTTTATTAAGTATTAAGTATTTCCTGAAATAAGTTCTTTCAAACTTCCTCAATATCACTAGGTATCATGCCTATAGGTATTAAAGGAGTCCATTTCTAAAACCTGCTTTGTTTCTGCATTAATATAGACATCAGTATTCTGCGTATAGGCAAACCTTTAGGGCATTTTCAAAATTGCATTTCTGAAACTGTTTCTATTGCTCAATGTTTTCTGGTCCTAACAGGCTTTTAAAAAAGTCCATAGGCAACTACTAGGGTGTAACTTCTGAGTCTAAAAGAGGTTGTTTGTCTTTTGCATGTTCACTTAGATATCCTGCCTTAAGACATTGTCTAATAAAAGATCTCAACTATGCTTGAGTCGTGCTGCTTATATGTTTGTTTTGAGGAGGAAACTCTGAGCCCTTAATTGCTCCTTTTGTATGTTGAAAGTCCTAAGTGTTTTTTGATTGTTGCCTTAAAATTTTTGCCTTTTAAAACCTTAGGGGTACGTCTAGAACCACCTATAAGTAGAGGTCTTAACTCCCTCCAGGACTATTAAGAAGGGACGGGTAGCAGCACGCAATAGAAATCATTGACCAAACACTCGCTTTGCATGGCAAATAAGGGGATGAGAAGGGTAGATATGGGATATGATGATTACACGCTAATGTCACGTGTAGCCCCTCATTGAGGATTGTTTACCGGACATTGTGTGGGGTGATCCTATAGGATAACCAACCTAGGACCCTTCCTTACCAAATTCCTTCTTTATTCAAACCTTTGTTTTACAACTTGTCCAAACCCTTTATCTTACTACTTGAGTCATTCTAACGTGTTTTACTTCAACTTATTTGATTAAAATGTTTATTTGTAATGAACTAATTTATGAATATAAGTTCGGCTGAGACCTACAGTTGTGGACCTAGAGGGGTGCCTAACACCTTCCCCTCGAGGTTACTTCGAGCCCTTACCCTAATCTCTGGTAATGCAAACCAATCCAAGAGTTAATCGCTCTAGGTGCCCTAACGCACCATAATTCGTTAGGTGACAACTCTTCAAATACCCAATTTCCAAAAGGAAAAGAAGTCATTACACCCCGTGAATGTCGAAACCCGGACTTCTCCCCGTAAAAAGGGAGAAAAAATGGGGTGCGATAGCATGACGACTCTGCTGGGGATATTTTTAGGCTCTTACCATAACGAACTTGCCTTTTACAAATTAGTCCAAGCATGCTTATCCCGTACCCTGCTCCCTTATTTGAATTTAACTGTCTATTTTTCAAGCATTTATGATTTCTTTATTGCCCAGAAACTGACTTGTCTCTTTATTTCCTTTTTCCTGTAACTGTCTTTCAACTATTTAAATATTGTATTTATTTTTTACTACATGAAAATACTTGACTACATGTTATTAATTGCTGCATAAATCATGCTCCGCATCATATTCCACTCGTGCGTCTCAAATACTATAGCAACGCTTTAATGAGTGGTTGCGCTCTTCCTATTTACTATCCTTAAAATTCGGAAAGGGTTATTTGTGGTAAAACCGGTCGATCAGCGGTGCAGTTGACGATTTCGTGCCTTCCCTCTCAAGTTGTCCGCTTGAGGGTATCAGTCTAAAATCCCATAGAAATCTTACTCCGTTTAAATTGTGCATGCATCATGATTAAACCTAGTCGGATCAGTTATGTTGTCCACATAATGATCCCTTAAGATAAGCCTTATCCAAAGTCCATCGGGTTTTTCATAATCCCAACGGATGCAACCATATTCTGTACATTAATTTGGAGGACTAAATGCCGATATGTTGATCATAAATGTATAAATAGTCTAGTTGGAATAAGCCCTAACCCTTTTTATTTTGCAGAAAATGAGGAACGAGGTCCCCAGCTTCGGTATGGTTAGCACACCCTCACTCTTGCTAGACTAGTGAAGGAATCTTCCATCAGACGTCCAAATCAGTGAATGGAAAGAAAGGGCCGCCAAATCTAGCGAAAAACTGGAATACTTGGAATACAGCCTGTTGGAATTGGAAGGAAAAGTGAGGAAGAGAGTCACCGACTACCAAAACGCTGAGGGAAATGAAGGAGGACATTTAGCAAAGACCTTCTTACAGGCGACCCTATGCAAATTGGAGGATTTGATCAATGAGAACATTCAATCTGAGGAAGGTCCTTCTGGGACCAAATAGGCTAGATTTATTTGTTTTTTCCTAAAATGTAATAAGGACAAGTGCCAGTAGCAACTTGTTTATTATTATGTTAGTGTCGTTTTGGATTCGTTTACTTTTATATTATGATATGAAGCATTTATTGGCATTTGAAGTTTTCCAATCTTATTTGTCGCCAGGCCTACCTCGGGCACAATGAGGCTCCCAAATTAGGATACGAGTTTACATTTTGCAATATGTGTTTAAATACTGCAAACATTTCAGGATCCTCACTACCTTGTTACCTTTTTTGTTTTTTGCTTATCTTTATTATTATTCCCATCCCCTTAGGTTGGTTCGCTCATACTGGCCTCATCAGCATATCATACCAGATCTAGAGGCCCTCCACCTCCTCCTCCTCCAAGCAACACAAAAGGCAGAGGAAAATCAAAGATGGATGACTTAAGTGGAATCCGAAAGGAAAATGTTAAGAACGCAGAGACTTCCGACGGCCACAGTACTCCGGCCCCGAATGACCTGGTTCTAAGACTGGAACAAAAGATACTAGAATTACAAGGAGAATTCGAGTAGGTTCGCAATTTGGCAAACTTGTCACTCACCCTCAATGTCCCTGATATCCACCAACAAAACACAAAAAACCCAACACCTCCTCAGAACACGAAAAACCCACAGCCACAAAATCCTACCGCACCAAATCAATACGTAACTCCACCCCAAAATATCAATCCATTGCCAATACCAACTCCACCACAACATCATCATCAACCAATTCCGTACCCACCAACCACCACTTACCACACTCCCCAAAATACACCACCACTCATTCTCGATCCACAAAACTCCACCAATAACTATCACTATACCCAAGTCCCTAGCACCCATTAGAGCAACCCCATATACGTGGAAACTATACCACATTCTACCCAACCAATCTCTTGTGCACTAGAACCCTCCGAAAATGACCTGCTCATTAAGAACATAGCCGAAGAACTGAAGAAGTTAACAAGCTGAGTTCAAAGCGTTGAAGGCGATAGAGGACTATAAGATTTGAACTATGAAGATCTGTGCATACAGCCTGATGTGGAATTTCCAGAGGGGTACAAACCTCCCAAGTTCGAAATGTTCAATGGTACAGGTGATCCCAGGGTTCACCTGAGGACATACTGTGACAAGCTTGTCGGGGTTGGAAAAGATGAAAAAATTCAGATGAAGCTCTTTATGATAAGCCTTACTGGGGATGCTTTGTCTTGGTATATCAGCCAGAATCCGAAGAAATGATCCAATTGGGTAAGCATTGCATCGAATTTCATGGACCGGTTCAGGTTCAACACAGAGAATACACCGGATGTCTTCTACATTCAGAATCTCAAGAGGAAACCTACTGAGACTTTCCGCGAATATGCTACTCGTTGGAGGTCGGAAGCGTCAGGCCCACTTTGGATGAAGAATAGATGAATAAATTCGTCGTCAGGGCTCAGGATCCACAATATTATGAGAGACTAATGATCATCGAAAATCACAAATTCTCTGATATCATCAAGCTCGGGGAAAGGATCGAGGAAGGAATCAAAAGCAGGATGGTAACGAATTTCCAGGCACTGAAAGCCACAAATAAGGCACTCCAATCAGGCGGCATATCGAAGAAGAAAGATGTTGGGTCAGTAATGGTAGCCTAGGGCCCAAAAACTCTAGTTACATATCAAACACCTCCACCCACATACCAAGCATCACCACCTACATATCAACCTTCATCTCCCAGATATTCCCAACCAGCCACTGTCCATCACACCTATAATTCCCAACCATCCCACTTCCAATCACCACCAACTCTCCAAAATTATCCAAGACCAAGACCCAATTTCGATCGCAAGCCACCCAGACAATACAGCGCCATTGCTGAGCCTATCGACCAACTATATGAAAGGTTGATAGCCGTAGGTTACGTCACTCATGTTCCTACTGTGGCACTAGAAAATCCATCCCAATGGGTCAATCTGAACAAAACATGTGCATACCACTCCGGTATGAAAGGGCACACCACTGCTGAGTGCCAAACATTGAAGGATAAAATCCAGATGCTTATTGACAATAAGGTCATACAGGCAAAGGAAGCCGCACCTAATGTCTCTAACAATCCCCTCCCTGATCATAGAGGTGACAGTGTTGCATGTTATAGAAACAAATGAAGAATGGGACCCTGAGGGGTCAATCAGGCTTATTCGAGAAGGCGATGACTTTAAGGTTGCAGTTACACTTACTCCTATCGTGGTTCAGACTCAGGCACCTATTGATGTTGAGGTAACTACATCAGTTCCATTAAAGGTAGAAGTAGCTCCGCTCGCAGCCACCTCCACTCCATTTGAAGTAGAAGTGGTCACACCTTTTACTGTGACGGTATCAACCACACCCCTATTCAACTCAAAAGAAATACCCTGGGATTATGCTGTCGAGGCTCGGCGAAAAGGGAAGACTAAGATAGAGGAATCTGACACCGCACAAGGGATGACTAGAACTGGAAGAGTCTATACACCTGAACACCTAGGAGGTTCAAGTAAGGATGCCACTGCTAGGCAGCCTGTCATTGAGATCGGGCCGGATGACCTGTGAAGGAAAGTACAGGCAAAATAGTATTTAGTTGTTGACTATCTGAACAAATTCCCTACTCAGATATCTATCATGTCACTATTACAGAATTCAGAGGCACATAAGAACGCCTTGATGAAATTACTAAGCAAGGCTTATGTACCCAATAATATCACTGGCGGAGAAATGAATAACATGGTCGGTCAAGTGCTGGAGAGCCATAAGATTATCTTCCACGAAGATGAGCTACCGCCCGAAGGTTTAAATCACAATCGAGCATTGCATATCATAGTACAATTTGAGGACAAGTTCATTGCTAGGGTCCTGGTTGATGGAGGTTCGAGTCTAAATATTTGTCCACTAGATACCCTGAAAAGTTTAGACAAAGGTTTCCATGAAGTAAATACCAAAAGCATGAATGTGAAGGATTTAGATGGGTCCCAGAGGGCCATGATCGGGGAAATCAACCTTTGCTTGCAGATGGGACCAACTTGGTTTGACGTCAAATTCCAAGTGCTTGACTTACCAGCCTCATATAATCTTTTGTTGGGCCGCCAATGGATCCATGTTGATGGAGCCGTGCCCTCCACACTGCATCAAGCCATAAAATTCTAATGGAACCGTTAGGAGGTAATCATTCATGGAGATGGGAGTAACTCCATCTAGACTAGTCAAACCATCGCGGCCATTAGACATAGAAGGAGGCTAGGAGGGGAAACCTATCATCATATTAAACGGGTCAATGCTGTTGAGAAGGATAAGTGGTGGAGTAACAAAATAGAAAGAATACTAGCATAGTCTGGATATGAACCCGACAAAGGGTTGGGAAATAACCTCCAGTGTATCACCAAGCCGATACGGCTGAAAAATCATGATACCACCTTTGGGCTCGGATACCAGTATACATGGCAAGAGTACAATGATTGGTTGCCTCTATGGCGTGGACCGTATTACCCTTTTGAGCAAACGGTACCACGTTTGGAACAGGCTTTCCATCAGGGTGACACAATATGGGGAACTGCAGAAGAAGAAGCACTAGCAGGGCTGAAGGATTTGTTCTTGGAAGACAAGGACATGGATTATTGTTCCATAATTAAGGAGGAGGAGGAAGAAGGCCTCACCATTCTGAATGTGGCAAAGGGAGCTGTTCTCAGAAACTGGACCGTCACACCATCCCAAGCCCGCCGAGTCCTTGGGTAGCTTGGCAGAATTTACTTCTATAGCCGTTCTAGGCATTTAAGATTTCCAGTAATTTTGTTTAAAAATTTACTTATTTCAAAATAATTGCTCAATTCGTTTAGCCAAGCTCTGTCTGAACAATTTTCTCAGTTTTAATCAAATGTATTTATCCTTTATCATTATTTATTACTATTTCTATACCTTTCCCTTCTACAGTGTTATTATTACTTTTCCTGATGAACCAGTGACTGTGACATGTAATGAGGCAACACAATATGAGAATAGTGACTCAGAGGAAGAAGATGAAATACCCGAGGAAATTGTCGGAGAAGTTGAGAATTTTGAGAACAAGCCTAAGTCCAACTTAGACGAAACAGAAGTAGTAAATTTGGGAGGCGCCGAGACCGTCAAAGAAACCCGCATCAGCATTCACTTACTGCCAACAGAGAAAGAAGAATACATCCATTTTCTAAAGGAATATGAGGATATCTTCGCATGGTCGTATGATGATATGATCAATTTGAGCACATCTATAGTGGCTCACAAGTTGCCTACCAATCCCATGTGTCCACCAGTCAAGCAGAAACTCAGAAAATTTAAACCAGACATGAGTTTGAAAATCAAGGAGGAAGTTACCAAGCAGATCAAAGACAAAGTTCTCAGGGTGGTTGAGTACCCAAAATGGTTAGCTAACATTGTGCTAGTTTCGAAGAAGGACGGGAAGGTTTGGGTATTGTTGATTATCGAGATTTAAACAGAGCAAGTCCCAAGGACGATTTTCCACTGCCAAAATATACACATCCTGATCAATAACTACACCAAGTATGAACTCCAATCCTTTGTATATTGCTTCGCAGGTTATCACCAGATCTGGATGGGTGAAGAAGATGCCAAGAAGACAACTTTTATTATGCCTTGGGGTGTATACTGTTACAAGATGATGCCATTCGGTCCAAAGAATGCTGGGGTTACTTACATGAGGGCCATGACAACCATCTTCCATTATATGATACATAAGGAAATAAAGGTATATGTGGAAGATATCATTATCAAATCCAAGAGGTCTGCAGATCACATAGCAGACTTGAGGAAGTTCTTCGACAGGCTCAGGAGGTACAATTTGAAGTTGAACCCCGCAAAGTGTGCGTTCGGGGTTCCCGCGAAAGTTATTGGGATTCATTGTCACTTGCCGAGGGATCGAGCTAGATCCGGCTAAAATCAAAGCTATTCAAGAGTTACCACCACCTAAATGCAAAAAGGACGTGATGAACTTCCTTGGACGGCTCAACTACATCAGTCGATTCATATCACAATCCACAGTAATATGTGAACCCATCTTCAAGATGTTGAGGAAGGATGCTGAGACAAGTTGGACCGAGGATTGTCAGAAATCTTTTGGCAAGATCAAGGAATACCTGTCCGCACCACTAGTTCTGGTCCTACCAGAACCAGGACGACCTTTGCTACTCTATCTATCTGTATTAGATGGAGCCTTTGGATGTGTTTTGGGACAACATGACGAGACAGGAAGAAAGGAGTAAGCCATATATTACCTGAGTAAGAAATTCACACCTTATGAAGTATAGTATTCTCTGCTTGAATGCACTTGTTGTGCTTTGACCTGGACAACCCAGAAATTGAGGCATTATTTCTGTGCCTACACTACATACCTCATATCCAGGATGGATCCTCTGAAGTACATATTTCAGAAGCTCATAACTACTGGGAAGTTGGCTAAATGGCAGGTACTATTGAATGAGTTCAACATCGTCTATGTAACTCAAAAGGGAGTCAAGGGACAAACATTGGCAGATCACCTTACTGAAAATCTGGTGGGAGGAGAATACAAACCCTTGAAGATATATTTTCCTAATGAAGAAGTATCATTCGTAGGAGAATACATTACTGAAGCATATGATGGTTGGAGGATGTTATTTGACGGAGCCACAAATTTCAAAGGAGTAGGCATTGGAGCAGTTTTGGTATTAGAAACGGGTCAGCATTATCCGATATTTGCTAAACTCAGATTTTCCTGCACCAACAACATTGCAGAATATGAAGCCTACATACTAGGTCTCAATATGGCAATCAACATGAACATTTAGGAGTTGTTGGTGATCGGTGATTCAGATTTGCTTGTGCACCAGGTACAAGGAGAGTGGGCCACCAAGAATTCCAAGATATTGCTATATCTGCACCACGTGCAGGAATTGAGGAAGAGATTTACAAAGATAAGATTCCGATATGTTCCCAGAATTCAAAATGAGTTTGCCGACGCATTAGCCACTTTATCATCAATGATACAACATCCAGATAAGAAGTATATTGATCCTATTCCGGTGAGGATCCATAATCAGTCGGCATATTGTACTCATGTCAAGGAAGAAGTAGATGGAAAACCTTAGTTCCACGACATCAAAGAGTACTTATCAAAAGGAGAATACCCGGAGCATGCAAATCACATTTAGAAACACACACTCCGGAGATTGTCAAATCACTTCTTCCACAGTGGAGGAAACTTGTACAGAAGAACTCCGGATTTGGCTTTAGTAAGGTGTGTCGACACAAAGGAAGCTTCTAAGCTACTTGAGGTTGTGCATGCTGGGACATGTGGTCCGCACATGAATGGTTTTGTTATGGATAAGAAGATACTCAGAGCCGATTATTTCTGGATGACCATGGAGACGGATTGCATTTAGTATGTCTGCAAATGCTTTCAATGCCAAGTGCATGCCGATATGATAAAAGTGCTGCCAAACGAGCTCAATGAAACAAAGCTCACCTTGGCCATTCGCTGCTTGGGGAATGGATGTTATCGGTCCGATTGAGCCCACTGCTTCAAACGGACACCAGTTTATTCTGGTAGCTATTGATTACTTCACAAAATGGGTAGAAGTTGTATCTTACAAAGCTGTAACCAAGAAAGTCGTCGCAGATTTTGTCAAGGATCATATTGTCTGCCGATATCCTAGGTCCATTACTACTGACAATGCCGCCAACCTCAACAGTGATCTGATGAAAGCTATATGTGAAACGTTCAAAATCAAGCATAATAATTCCACTGCCTACAGACCTCAGATGAATGGAGCCATAGAAGCCGCCAACAAAAACATTAAGAAGATACTAAGGAAAATGGTAGAGAATCACAAATAGTGGCATGAGAAGTTACCCTTTGCTTTGTTAGGATACTGCACCACAGTTCACACATCAATCGGGGAAACCCCCTACATGCTGGTTTATGGTACCGAGGCTGTCCTCCCAGCCGAGGTGGAGATTCCTTCTTTAAGAGTCATACAGGAAGCTGAACTCAGTAATGCAGAATGGATAAGAAGCCGCTATGAATAATTGGCCCTTATAGATGGAAAGAGGATGACCGCAACATGTCACGACCAACTTTACCAGAGCAAAATGTCTAGAGCTTTCAACAAAAGAGTCAAACCAAGACAGTTCGCACCAGGGCAACTGGTAGTAAAGAAAATCTTCCCGCATCAAGATGAAGCCAAAGGGAAATTTTCTCCCAACTAACAAGGTCCGTGCATGGTTCACAGGGTCCTGACAGGAGGAGCACTCATACTTGCAGAAATTGATGGAGAAATCTGGCCAAAACCAATCAATTTAGACGCAGTTAAGAGATACTATGCCTAGATTATTTCACATTTCTTTTCTGATGTAATTGAACTACGCTTGACCTGATTCCTATTTAAGAAGGGATATGTTGGCAGCCTTATGGGTTCGGTCATATCATAATAAAATTTTCATTTCCCCCAAAATCAGAAACTGGGGCAGAATTTTTGAGGAGGGTCCTCAAAATTCTGGAGCAAGTCCAGCCAACGTCGACGCATGTTAGGAAGTCAGTAATCAGTCAAGAACTGGGGCAGAATTTTGAGAAAGATTCTCAAAATTCCGAAGAAGATTCAGCAGGGTCCGCCATCCGCAAACAGTTAAAAATCATCTACCAAACTAGACAGAATTTTGAGGAGTACCCTCAAAATTCCAACATAAGAGAGATGCAATGCCTTTGAAATGTGTCACAATCGCTAGTTCATAAAAAATTACATGATATATCAAAACACTTCCAAAACGATTCTATTTTATCAATGATAGCATATTTTTTTAAAAATTCTATTTCCATAATAGCCAGGTGTCGCCCAGGAGAACTCGAAAGGCTTTCACAACGGAGCAAAGCAAAGCCAGCCGACAGGAGCACGAACTAACCTCCCCTCATAAAACTTACAATTTTTCTTTGAATGCAGGAACATTTGCCGTAATGGTAGCATTCGCGAGACATATGTACACAAAGACAATTCACTATCCACCAGCCCGTCAGATATCGAATACATCTCCAACTAAGAAATACACTACTCTTATCTACTACTCGCACTTTGCATGAGTCTAATCCCTGTCCTCCCATACTTGCATGAGGCTAATATTTGCCTCCATATTTGCATGAGTCTAATTTCTGACTCCACGGTTGCATGAGTCTAATCCTTGACTCCATACTTGCATGAGCCTAGTCCTTGACTCTATATTTGCATGAGTCTGATCTCTGACTCCACGCTTGCATGAGTCTAATCCTTGACTCCATACTTGTATGAGTCTAGTCCTTGACTCCATATTTGCATGAGTCTAATCTCTGACTCCACATTTGCATGAGTCTAATCCTTGACTCCATACTTGCATGAGTCTAGTCCTTGACTCCATATTTGCATGAGTGTAATCTCTAACTCCACATTTGCAAGAGTCTAATCCTTGACTCCATACTTGTATGAGTCTAATCCCTGACTCCATATTTGCATAAAGCTAAGCACTGCCTTCTCTTTGCATGAGGTTAAGCTCTACCTCTATATTTGCATAAGGCTAAGCACTGCCTTCTCTTTGCATGAGATTAAGCTCTGTCTCCAATCTTGCATGAGTCTAAACCCTTGCTTCCAATTTGCATGAGTCTAATCCTTGACTCCATATTTGCATGAGTCTAATCTCTGACTCCCTATTCGTATGAGCTAATCCTTGCCTCCATCTTTGCATGAGTCTAGTCCTTGACTCCATATTTGCACGATGCTAATCCTTGCCTCCCCATTTGCATAAAGCTAATCCTTGCCTCCCCACTTGCATAGGACTAAGCACTGTCCCTCCTTGCACAGATTTTGCTCTATTTCTACTACTATATATTTGCTTTTCGATCGGGCTAAGCTCTGCCCTCCATTTCACAAGACTAAGCCTTGTCTTGTTACATCATATTATTGCATATCATGGGCTGAAACATCGCCAATCTATCCGAAGGTGTCATAGTCTAAAGGCATCATTCTCATAGCCGGAAGACACCATGCCATGGCCTAAGGATCTCTCGAACTTGCATATCATTATTCAAAGGCATCATGGTTCGGAGGCACCATTTTCATGGCCCGAGAATACCATTTCATGGCCCGCGAATCCCTCACTAAACAATTCATGGCCCGGGACGTCATGGTCCAATGACGTCATCTTTAACCGTCCAAAGACAACCCTCATGGTCCGAAGGGAATTTGCATCATGTTTAAATTTTTGCAAATATGCTTGTATCATCTTTTATCTGCAGGTAACTAGTAAGCAACCACTATCCTAGTAGGAGCAATCTCGCTCTTGTTCCCTCCAACCGTCCTAAGCCTTAACCGCTCACCGTAGCCACTTCCGCTTCTCGTGTTCGTTCTTGCAATAATTTGATCGGCCTACTCTGCGGGTGAATCCAGAACTACACATGGACTAATTCCTATAAAACTAGGGACATGTAAGCAACTCGCAAACCGGAGTCCGGCCTCCGTCTTTCAAAACATCCCATCCGGTCAAAATTGGCCATCATTTCTTTACCTGAAAACACTTTCACCCTTCCCGGGTAAAGAGGGGCAGCTGTTGATACCCAATTTTTCCCTATATATTTTTAATATACATAAATACTTTCAAAATAGCATATATATGCATATATAAGCATGCACGAGGTTTTTATAATTTTTTTCATAATTTTAAGGATTTAAATTGATTTATTTTCTCCCCTTTTACTCATAAAATCCCCAATAATTATTCCTCAAATTATTGTTATGATGATTTATTCGTCTAATTTCTATACTTATACCAAGATATGGGTAATATAATTTTTTGCATTTTTATAATTGCATTTGATATATTTAAAGCTAAATTGCATATAATTGCAATGTTAGCCCATTTAGTGTATAGTTATATTTTATGTGCGTAAAATTGATCCCTATATTTTCAAAATGGTAATTACATATTTTAAATCATTTGGTATAGAAAAATTATTTTCAGAAAACTATTTATTATCTATTATAAATTAAGTAGGGAAAAATGACTATTTAAATTATAGCCAGATTTGGCTTTCAATTGTAGCCCAAATTGAACCCACTCCCCAGCCTAATTTCATACTAACCCGACCCAGACCCTATATACACCTATCCAAACCCGGAACCCATCTACCCGGTCAAATCCTGACCGCTGATCTCCTAGATCAACAGTCCACACGACCCCTTTCCTTTTTTAATTTTTAAGACCACCCTAACCCTAGCCATTCTTCACAGCCCGCCGCCTTTAGATGCTCTCGTCTCCTCTCTTCTCTCAACCGAACCCTAATCCCTCTTCAACCGCTGCCTCCCTCTCCGGTCTTCTTCGGTGATCACCTTTCAATCTCATGCCTCCAATGGTTCCTCCATCGCCTTGGTCATCCTCTCTGCGACCTTCAAGGGCCCTGGGCCATGCCGACTTACATCTAGGGTTACTGCTTTGGCTGTTCATGTCTTCTCTGGTGTGATTTTGAGCGAAATCACGCTACATTTGTGACGATCTTTGAAATTTATAGCAGGTTCTTCTGTTTCTATTTGGGTTTCCTTTGAAACCCTAACTTTCGTTTGTATCTCTTAGGTCTGTGCTATTTTTAACGATTCGAGTCTGTTTCTTTCTATTATTTACACTATTCTCAACTCTCTTTTGCAAAAATCATCGATTGCGAGTTGTTTTTATTTCTTTTAAAAGTTAGGGTTTTCGGAACTTTTTCTACACTCTATTTAAATCGATTCTTCATGTTTTAACTTCTATTCTCTGCATATCTCGAACGATTCTATGCTTTTACTCCTTTTTCAACTCGTCTATATTGAAAACCCTAATTTCTTAGCCTCGACCCAGGGTTTCTGAGTTTTGTTTTGATAATATGTTCAGTAATCTGTATGTTTCTATAATTCTGTGATTCTTTGCCCTACGTTTGTTTGTTATGGTTCTTAGTTGTGGTTATCCCTACCTATTGTGTGATTTTGCCTATTTGGTTCACCAATGTTTTTGATTCTTCACTTCTCCTACCTGTATCATTCTTAGCTTACTAATTCAGACTATGCTCTACATGAATCCCTAAATTTATGTGTGATTGTTTCCCTACTCGACCTCTTAGGGTTTTGACTTTGCTTACCATGTGTTTATTCTTATAAAGTGCTGCTAAATCAGTGTTACCTCCTATTCTTGCATCCTTGAATCTTTGTGATTGATCTTTTATGATTATTCTACTGATTTCTACCTTGTAAAACATTTTTGACCTTATTTGATGGTCAATTATGCTGTTAATTGATTGCTCAAGTCTTTCCTTGATTTATGTGTGCTGAACCTGACCTCTATTACATATTGTATTCTTATACTATGCAGGAAATATTTCCTTGATGGGCATGTCCAGCCTTACAAGATTTCTTTCCTTATTTGGCATATGTCTATTACGATTCAAAGTTAACTCCTCAATTAAAGGGGACTTACCTTGATTTCCTGACTGAATGATCTCAAGTTCCTTAATCACTAATGGACTGTGATTTTTACTTTATTTACTACCTGCTTTCAAAATACATACCCTAGTCTTTTATTAGCATAGAGGAACACTTGGGTTCAAAAACTCTCTCTCAAACTTAAAAAATCTCTGCTCTCTCTCTTGTGCTACTTGCTACTGCTCTAAGTTAGCCGGCTTCAAGTCAAGGCTAACCATTTGTGTTCTCTTGTTCTTTCATTCTGCTTACTATCCTCTTCACTGGTATGTCTTAGTTTCAATTCAAAGCTCCAACAAAAATATGATTCTCTTATTGTTTCAGTTCCTCTTGTTTCTAGTTTGCTTCTATTTGTGGTTCTGTTGTGAAACTTGTAGTTGAGGGTTACATTATTGGCATGTCTTACCCTCCCCTTGAGATCAGTACATTTCCCCTTCTGTTTGTTTCTGAGCATGTCTACACTAGTCATCTCTTACTTGTTATATGTTTACCACCATGGATCTCCCGAATCCCTATCCCCTTGCACGTGAGTCTGTTCTTTATGTCTGATCTTGTGACTATGTCTAGCTAGCTACTTCTGGGCATGCCTATTAATTCTCAGGTCTTGCTTAATTATGTGTCCTATGTCCAAGCTCCCTTGACCCCTGTATGTGACTACTGAGTTTACTTGGTTCTGTGAATTTTCTATGTGCAAACCTGTCCTAAGGTGTTTGGACTTCTGTTCATCTCTTCAACCCTTTTCTTTAAACAGTCTCTATTGCTTTACTAAACTACTTTCAAACAGTCCCTTTTTATACATTTTTTTTTTACTAAAATCACTTTCACTCTACTTTTAGTCAATAAGTTCTGCCCCCTCCAGTATGTGTACTGCCTTGGGATCCTCTTGAGAACCCTCTGAACTTTAACATACTGAGGCTGGTCCTTCCACATTGCACTTGTTCAATTCTTGGTTGCTAAGTCTAGATGTAAGCATTGCTCGTGATCCTTAAGATCCTTAGGGAACTTTGATGCACCTAGACTCTGATTTGTCTATGGAACTGAGGCATATGAGGCCATTGGAGGCTTTGGGAAATCTGTGCCTGATTGAAGGCTCCCTATATAATAGCTTCTTGATTTTCTATTTTTACTTATGTAATTTATTCATTGGCCTGTAATAATTTATAAACAGATATTGGGGTATTTAGTGAAAAGGGTGGGCAGATACATGTTTTATGGGGTAATTCGGGTAGAAATCATGCTCATAGAACTTTGCTTTTAAATCTATTTGCTATGCTAAGTAGAAATCATTCTCCTAGGACTTCATGTTTAAATCTGATTGTTTTCCAATAGAAATCATGCTCTTAGGACTTCCTACTTATATTCAAGTATCTCATAAAGTAGAAACCATGTTTATAAGGTTTTACATTCAGTCATGTTTAAAAACCATGCTTATTGGTTCCAAACAATCATGTCTTAAAATTAGTTTAATTTTAGATGCCATGCCTATAGGACCTGATCCAAATTCAGTTCCATACCTGCAAACCGTTAAAATCAGTATTACGCTTAAACATCATGCCTATAGGGAGCCATACTCGAAATTCTGTCAGTCAATCTAATTTAGTCTAACAATCAACTTGATCAAGCCTAGTTCATTTTCTGAATTGGTTTTATTAAGTATTAAGTATTTCTTGAAACAAGTTCTTTCAAACTACCTCAATATCACTAGATATCATGCCTATAGGTATTAAAGGAGTCCATTTCCAAAACCTGCTTTGTTTCTGCATTAATATAGATATCAGTATTCTGCGTATAGGCAAACCTTTGGGGCGTTTTCAAAATTGCATTTCTGAAACTGTTTCTATTGCTCAATATTTTCTGTTCCTAACAGGCTTTTAAAAAAGTCCATAGACAACTGCTAGGGTGTAACTTCTGAGTCTAAAAGAGGTTATTTGTCTTCTGCATGTTCACTTAGATATCCTGCTTTAGGACATTGTCTAATAAAAGACCATAACTGTGCTTGAGTCGTGCTGTTTATATGTTTGTTTTGAGGAGGAAACTCTGACCCCTTAATTCCTTCTTTTGTATGTTTAAAGTCTTAAGTGTTTTTTGATTGCCGCCTTAGAATTTTCGCCTTTTAAAAACCTTAGGGGTACGTCTAGAACCACCTATAGGTAGAGATCTTAACTTCCTCCAGGACCATTAAGAAGGCACAGGTAGCAGCACGCAATAGAAATCGTTGACCAAACACTCGCTTTGCATGGCCAATAAGGGAATGGGAAGGGTAGATATGGGATATGATGACTACACGCTAATGTCACGTGTAGCCCCTCATTGAGGAGTGTTTACCGGACATTGTGTGGGGTGATCCTATAGGGTAACTAACCTAGGACCCCTCTTTACCAAATTCCTTCTTTATTCAAATCTTTGTTTTACAACTTGTCCAAACCCTTTATCTTACTTCTTGAGTTATTCTAACGTGTTTTACTTACAACTTATTTGATTCAACTGTTTACTTGTAATGGACTAATTTGTGAATATAAGTTCGGCCGGGCCCCGCAGTTGTGGACCAAGAGGGGTGCTTAACACCTTCCATCGAGGTTACTTCGAGCTCTTACCCTAATCTCTGGTAATGCAAACCAATCCAAGAGTTAATCGCTCTAGGTGCCCTAACGCACCATAATTTGTTTGGTGGCGACTCTTCAAATACCCAATTCCCAAAAGTAAAGGAGTCATTACACCCCGTGAATGTCGAAACCCGGACTTCTCCCCGTAAAAAAAGGGAGGTTTGGGTTCTGTTCTAAGGTTATGGGAAAAAGAGGACATGAGATCTTTAGTTAAGTTGTATTGTCAGTTCTACTTATGTTGGGTGATGGGGAATCACCCCCCGGGTGTATGTATGGTGAGCATATGCAGTGGTTTGATGGCTTTGGAATGACTCCGGGAATGTTCGAGGACGAATGTATGTTTAAGTGAAGAAGGACGTAACAACCCAACTGGTTGTGCACAGAAGTCGATACACATAATATGTGTATCGTTGAATTCAGTTAATGAATGATTCAGAGTCAAATTGGAAGAAGAAAACTAGTTTTGAAAGTTTTAATGGTGAGAATTTGACCGGAATTGGACTTTTAAGTAAACGGCCCTGGAATGGGTTGTGGGTGATCTCAACAACTTTGTATGGTAATTTTGGACTTAGGCATGCGTCCGGATTCGGATTTGGAGGTCCGTAGGTTAATTTGAGGTAAAAGTTGGAAAAGTTAAAGTTTGGAAAATGGAGAGGTTTGACTCATATTTGACTTTTGTGATAACCGGGTCAAAATGCGATTCCGAGAGGTGGAATAGCTCCGTAGGTCATCTTGAACTTGTTTGCAAAATTTGGCATCATTCCGGGTTGATTTGATAGGTTTCGGCACGAGTTTTGGAAGTAGGAAGGTTTGAAAGTTCCTAAGTTCGATTCATGGTGTGATTCGTCGTCTTGGTGTTGTTTGATGTGATTTGAGACCTTGAGCGAGTCCATGTTACGTTATATGACTTGTTTGTGTGTTGACGGGGTCCCGAGGGCCTCGAGTGTGTTCCGAGTGGGCTACGAGTCAATTTTCCTCCTATTTTGAATTGCTGATATCTGTCAGCTGGTTTCATTCTTCATGTTCGTGTCTGCTCCTCCGCATTCACGAAGAGTAATCCTGGAGAAGGAATTTATTGTTCTTCGCGTTTGCGGTTAACCTCTCGCGTTCGCGAAGGTTGGCCTTTCTCCTTCTTCGCGTTCACATCCAATCCCTCGCGTTTGCATAGTAAAATTAGGAACTGGGGGTTTGGTGGCTATTTCTTCTTCGCGTTCACATCACATCCTCCGCGTTCGTGTAACCCTCTATTCTTTACTCTTCGCATTCGCGTCTCTTAGCTCGCGTTCGCGATAGCTTTTCTTGGCAGCTTCAGTTCCCCTTCTTCGCGAACGCGATTGTCCTTCCGCATTCGCGATGCACAAAATCTGGGCGGACAGAATATAATTTCTAGATCAAGGGTTACACCATTTTCACCATAACTTGACTTGTGGAGCTTGGTTTTGAGCGATTCTTTGAGGGCTTTTCAGAAAAATCGATTGGGTAAGTGTTATTCACCTAGATTCAAACATATTCCATGATTTTAACTTTATTTTCATCATTTAATTTGTTTTTTGGGTTGGGAGAAATGTTGGTTTTTGAAGGAAATTCCTAAAATGAACAATCACGATTTGAGGGGCCAAATGGTATCGGAATTTAATAAATTTTGTATGGTTGAACTCATATTGGAATGGGTATTCGGTTTTTGTAAAATTTATCGGGTTCCGAGGTGCAGGCTCGGGGGTCGACTTTTGGACCGATTTTTTGTTTTTGTTAAAGATTGAGACTTTACGATCCAGAATAATTTCTTATGTGTTTTATTTGTGCTTTGAAGTTAATTTGGTTAGATTTGTGCCGTCCGGAGGTCTTTTCACCCGAGCAGTGTATTTTAGAGTATCGGTTTGTCGTCTTTGAGGTAAGTATCTTGCCTAACCTTGTATTGAGGACTTCCCCTTAAGATTTGAGTCTTCAATGCTAATTGTAGTCCGTGCATGCGAGGTGACGAGTGTATGCTCGGACTTATTTGTGGGGAATTTTCTCTAAGGTTCCTAGGTCTTTATGTTCATTATGTGGAAAATATCCTGTTATAATTGGGTTTTATAATTGCTTAAATTGCCTCTATATGCTTCACATGATGTTGTTAGCTTTCCTCTAATTCTTACGTGTTAAATTGACCCTTAATTTCTTTAATTGAAGTGATTTCCTTCCTTATGGTTTTGATTCTTCTTGATTGTGAGTTCGTCTATGACTTCGTGCAAATATATTACATGTCCAAGTGTTGTAGTTACCGGTGTAGTTATCACGTGCTTATTATGTCTTATTGAGGTTATCGTGCTTCTTGGTTTTTCCATGACCCTTATTATGTACTTGTTGATTCCCTTGCAGGGATGTTATTGTTTCTATTGTTGATTCCCTTACCGGAATGTTATTGTTTCTATGGTTGATTCTCTTGCCGAGATGTTGTTGTTTCTACTATTTGGGTGAGGAAAGAGTGATAAAACACAAAGGGTGATACCGTGCACATTTACATTTATATGATTTATATGGCGAGGAAAGAGAGATAAAGCACGAAGGGTGATGCCGTATACATTTATATTATTCATATGGTGAGGAAAGAGAGATAAAGCACGAAGGGTGATGCCGTGTACATTTATATTATTCATATGGTGAGGAAGAGTGATAAAGCACGAAGGGTGATGCCGTGCACATTTACATTTATATTGATGCATATGGTGAGGAAGAGAGATAAAGCACGAAGGGTGATGCCATGCACATTTATATTATTCATATGGTGAGAAAGAGTGATAAAGCACGAAGGGTGATGTCGTGCACATTTACATTTATATTGATGCGTATGGTGAGGAAGAGAGATAAAGCACGAAGGGTGATGCCGTGCATATTTCTATTAGTGATTGCATGGTGAGGATTGAGAGTTAAAGCACAAAGGGTGATGTCATGCACTTTCTGCTGTTGTGTCTATTTGTTGTTATCAAATTCAAGTGTTTTTAACTGTTTAAATTCCTTTATTGTTGTGATCCTTTGTGTTGGAACCTACAGTGTTTTCAATACCTCACCGTATTTATATATGTATACATTCCAGTACTAAAAATTTCAATAATTGTTACATCTTTAATTCAATTAGTTTCTTAATTATATCCTCTTAAACCGTCTGAGGTTGTATTTTACTTAAAAAGGAATTTCTACTAAGTTAATTTCTTAAATCCCATGTTAAAAGGTAATAATTCACCCGGCGTTGCATTTTAATTAAAAAGGGTATTTTCTTTTTACTCAAATGATTTCTAAAAACAACTTCATCTTTTCTCGCTGATTTTCCTAACTGATTTAGAAAATTGAAATTTACCTTATGTTATGTAAATGAGACTTCTTGAACATCTTGGTTGTATTTGTACGGACATTATGTATTGTATGTAACATGTAGATTTTTGTTGTGAAAAGTGAGATGAAAAATATGTGGGCACAAAGTACCATGTGTGCTTAAGCTTCGGAAGTTGAGGTTATGATATGAGAAACCAAGGATTTAGATGGTCGCGATTGTGTATAGACATGATGTGATTGATTGAGTTAACGTTGCCTTCTTTATTTGAATATATTTTTACTTGTCTGTGTCCATGTTATGTCTGTGTTGATTTTCTTGGTTATCTGATTTACTTGGTTAACGTTCGTTACTATCCGTGCTCTCCCTTTATTGCCTTACTGTTTGTATTTTGATTTCTCTCTGCTGTTGATATTACCTTGTTACCCTTATCCTGACATTTTATTATCATATCCTACCCATATCATTTGACCAGTAGGTGTTTTGACTATTACTCGTCACTATCCCACCAAGGTTAGTCTTGATACTTACTGGCACCGCCGTGGTGTGTTCATAAAATGTACAGATCCAGGTATTCGATCAGTAGTAGCTGTGCGGGTCGACGCAATGGAGACTCAAGGTAAACCTTCTACTGCGTTCGCAGGTATCGAAGTCACCTTCATTTGTATTTATTTTCCATTTGTTCCTTTGTTTCAGGACAACGAAGTATTTATATTGTATAACTACTCTTAGAAAAGCTTATGACTTGTACTACCGATTTTGGGAGTTGTAAATTTTCAGAGTTAATTAACTTAAAGTAAGTAAATGTCAAGGTTATTTTAGTTAATGTTAGGCTTACCTAGTTTAAAAACTAGGTGCCATTACGACTCCTTCAGAGAGATTTTGAGTCGTGACAAAAATAAACCTAAAATCCCGAAAAAAGAAAAACGCAGTTGAAGTAAATCATCATTGATCTGAAGATGAAATACAAAAAATACGTAGTCCAAATATATTATTTTGGCTTAAAAAATTGTATTTGACTAAAATCCCATAGTTGGGATACATAGTAATTGCATCTAAAAATAAAAAGGAATTTTATAATTTGAGATTCATTATCTTAGCTAAAAAAATGTATTTGATTAAAAGTAATGGAGTTCTCTAGCCACCTTTTTTTTTTTAAATACAATTGACGACTTTTTATACAGTTGAAAGAAATAACTTGCATCTAACAAAAAAAATAAAATAAAATACATACTTGGAACACAATTATGTAGAAAATTTTTTATCTAGCTAAAAATAATTGGTTTAGTTCATGTTCGATTTTTTATATACATACTTAGCTCGAAAAAATAACACAGTAAAAGAAATAGCCGTTGGAGCAAAAGAAGAAATTAAAAATTGTAAGTTTGAGGTAAAATATGTATGGTATATTAAGGAGAGTAAGAAAAAGTACACAATTAGAATAACAAACCCTTTTATGTGAATATGTGGCAATTAGCGGTTAAAATACTCCATTTGGAAGTTGATTTTTCTATTTTTCATCACTTTCATGAGCCTAAAAGAGTGTGTATCCATTCTCTTTGCCATGCCAGTGTTCAAGAGGGCAAAAGCTATCAAACTGCTAAATTCATAGGAACTAGGACCAAAAGTAATTCAAAAGTTCAATGAATAAAATGTGTCAAGTTCAGAGGTCCCACTATATTATGCCCAATTGGAAAGAAGAAATTAAGTTTCCTAATAATATTAGTCTAATTGAGGAAGCGTATTCACATTTTAATTGATTTTATGCACCAAAAAAAAAAAACAAATGCATATTTTGAGGTAAAATAGAACACTAAATTGTATTCCATTTATTTTAGTTTATATGAATCTTTTGGATATTCAAACTATGTAAATTTTGACCAACATCTTGAAATATAGTTTTTCATCATATTAATATGAGAAGAATTGCATCTTATATTATTTTCGGTATAAGTTTTGGATATCTAAATTTTAACTTTAAAATAGTAAGTTAGTTTAATCCAATTTAGCCTCAAAGATTAGTCAAATTGAATCTCGAAAAATTAATAAGTTCATATAAATCGAAACGAAAAGAAAAATTCGAAACAATAGGTAATTGATTTCTAAAAAAATATTATCTAAAAGAAATATCTGAAATAAAATGTTAAGATATTTTAGCAATGACTAAATAATTTTCTCAAATCTAAATAAAGTATATGCTTTACACTTGCGCCTAAAGTTAACTGTTCAGAATACTAAAAGAAATATCGGAAATTAAGTTTCCTAATAATACTATTAGTTTCCCTGTTTTTATAGAAAAACAAATAATGTACTCCAAGTTTGAATAGGAGAGGAGACGAAATGGAATTAAAACACGGAATAGGGTAAACAATATAGGAAACAAAGTTTTAAGTAACCAATACTTACAACAACAACGTACACTACGCAGCAAACGATTATTCATAAATTTATAATTCCGAGAGAGAAATTGCAGCAACAAAACCTAATTCATTCTAATGGCAGAAGAAGTAGAAGTTGAAGTTAAGTGGAAGAGAGGGAGAACGTTGGGAAAAGGAGGGTTTGACTTTGTTTCTTTAGCTTCCATTGATAACACTACTGAATGTTCGAATTCCATCACTGATTGCTATAAAATCTTGCATGTTGAGTCGATCACATTCACTTCAAGATGAAAGGGAATTCCTTCGGTTGTTTGAAAACTCTCCTTATGTTATTTCGTGTTTTGGTGTTAAAGTCACGTTAGAAGATGATGTACTCTTCTACAACTTATTATTAGAATATGCTTCCGGTGGAAGTTTGGCGGATCGTTTGAATAGTTCAGGAAAAAGGTTGTCGGAGATTGAAGTTAAAAAACATACCAAAAATATCGTTTTAGGGCTCAGTCGCATTCATGGGGCGGGAATCATTCACTGCGATATAAAGCCTCACAATATTCTACTTGTTACTCCTACTGATGATACAACAGAGATTGCCAAGATCGCAGATTTCGGGCTTGCTATAACTTTGGAACAGAGCTGGACGCAAAAACAGGGATTGAGAGGAACTAAAAGGAGGCACCTGAATCCGTGCTTAAGCATGAATACAGTCCATAGACGGATATCTTGGCTCTTGGTTATACTGTGTACGAGTTGATCACTGGGAAACTCCTTTGGGAATCATCTGATTTTGATGCTAAGAATGATGATGTGTTAAGCCGGATTGGATTTGAGGAACCAAATTTTGAGAATGCAAAACTGTCAACAGAGGCAAAAGATTTTGTGAGAAGTTGTCAGGTAAAGAATCCGAGCTCGCGTTGGACAACCGACATGCTGTTAAATCATTTCTTTTTGAAATTATCCAAAAATGTCCAACCTACAACAAAGACAAGGAAGAAGCAAAGTGGTTACTTGTCCCTTTTGCACAGACCCCATCGAAAGACAGCATTCAAGGCACAACCACACATTCGAGATTTGATTATATAACATTGATGCAGAGTCTGAAGAAACTAGAGACTGGAACTCATGCAACATTGCTGACAACATTAGATAAATTGATTATAGAATATTATTTTGTAATAAATGTACATTAAGAATACGTGCGGGCTTAATTCCCTCTTAACAAGTTATTTGTGGGGGTACGTAGGCAACCTGTGACCAAGATGATCTCAAGTGCAGCCCCTTTTAGTTAAAAAAAAATATAGTATTTATGTTTAGAGTTTATTAACAATTTTTATAAAGAAAGGCGACTTCTTGTATGTGTGTTTTGGCCATTGATGAATGTCATCAGTTTTGTAATACTGTTAACAATAATGTTCTTGTTTCTAAGCGACAAAGAACCAAGGAAGATGAAAGAAAAATTAGGGCTTTGGTTGTATCAAATGAAAGAGGAAAAGATTTTGATAAGTTTAAGGGAATGATTGGTTTGGTCTTGTTTGAAATTATAAAAGCAAAATGGACCAGAAGTTTTGGACTTCCTGAGCAGGCCCAACAATTTACCAATATACAGCCCAATAGAAGAAGAATGCAGCCCAAATGAAAAAGAACAGAACACAATGTTAAATTGGATACTTCTAGAACACACACACGTATTTGTAGATAAATGTTTCCTTTTCTGTAATTATTCTATACAAAGTACAAATTTAGTTATCACATAGCCAATCATGTATAGGACAGGTGTGACAAGTTAGTTAGGAAGAATATTCTTTTTGCTCTCTCTCTTTTGTGTATATATAAAATACTATGTATAGATTTTGATACACAAAAATCAATAGAAAAGAAAACTTCCTAAATTCTCTGCTTTCCTGCATGGTATCACAGCTTTAAGTGCTCAAAAAGTTTCATTTTTTTTCTTCAGATCTTTAGATTTTCTTTTCAAATGGCTCCTTCTGTTGACGATCAGTCCACTCCACTTTCGGGTACCTCTTCTTCAAGCTTGCTTGACTCCTCCAATCCTTATTACCTACACCCATCTTATTCACCTGGAATGATTCTGGTGAACTCTCCTTTTGAAGTGAAAGGATATGCAGGATGGAGCAGGGCTATTGTCATTGCCCTTTCAGCCAAGAACAAGCTTGGTTTCATTGAGAGCCAGCTGATGTTTCTGCTCACTACAAGTCTTGGAGCAGATGTAATGACATGGTAATCTCCTGGATTCTCAACTCACTCTATAAGGACATTGCTGAATCTGTTCTCTACTCCAAAACTGCCAGAGAAATATGGAAGGAATTAGAAGCCAGATTTGGGCAGTGTAATGGAGCTCAACTGTACTAGCTCCAAAAGGAACTCAGTGATGTTGTCCAAGGTGCTTCAGATATAGCACGATATTTCACAAAGGTCAAGAAGATCTGGGATAAGTTAGATGCCCTAAATACCTTTGACCATTGCTCTTGCAAGTGCACCTGTGGTGGTAAGCAGAAAACCCTCAAATCTCATCAAGATGACAGGTTGATCCAGTTTTTGATGGGGCTTAATGAAGCCTATTCAAGTGTTAAGAGCAGTATTCTGATGATGGACCCTCTTCTCACTGTTAGCCATGCTTATTCTTTGCTCATTCAAGATGAGATACAAAGAGAAGTCTATGTTGCTACTTATCCATCTGAAGTTGCTTTCCTGGTTACAAATCAGAAGTTTACCAACAATTAGAGGTCAAACAATTTTCAGAAGTTTAATTCTACTGCTGGACCTATGAAACACAACTCCAATAAGCCAAAGGGAGGAAAATTTTGTACTTACTGTAAAATGATAAATCATGTTGTTGATAACTGTTACATGTTGATTCAATTTCAATAAAACTTCAAATTTATCAAATCAAGGAAGTATCAACATCATGTTCACAACAATGCAGCTCCAGTTGCAGCTGAACAACACATTGTGTAGCAAGTTCAAAGCATGGAGGGAACCTCTTCTGGAAATGTTATCACACAAGAACAATTTTCTCAGCTCTTCCAGCTTCTCCAGGAAGTGAAGGTTGGACAGCAGAGTGATCAAATGTCTGATGCTACAGTTTCTACTAACTATGCTGGTATAATCACACCTAAATTAGACCCTTGCTCTTTTCCACTAGTATCTCACACTGATTCTTTCTCATGGGTACTTGATTCTGGAGCCTCAGAACACATGACATATGATCATTCACTCTTATTTAACATCATGCCTCTATCCACAACATTGTATGTTAAATTGCCTAATTCTCAAAAACTCAAAGTTTCTCATAAGGGTAGTGTTCATATCTTACCTGATCTTACTCTCCACAATGTGCTTTTTGTATTTAGATTTAATCTTCTATCAGTGTCATGACCCTAAACCTAGACCCGGTCATGGTGGCGCCTCTCGTGAAAACAAGGTCAACCGACATATTTCCAATTTATTTTTAAGCAATTAAGAAATAAGCATTTAAGTCTTTAGCATGATAAAATCCCAAAATAAGCAGTAAATTAGTACAATTTGCGGAACTAAAACCAACACAGCCCGATACTGGGGTGTCACTAGCATGAGCATCTATAATCCGGATAAAGACAAGAAAATTCTACATAGTCTAGTACAGATCCAAAACAGAGAAAAATAAGATAAGGGAAGAAGCTCTGGGCTGCGAATGCCGGCAGCTACCTAGAGAATCTTCGAATCTGCCTGAGCTGGAAGGATCAACACTCGCTAGCGGGACCGGATGCGCCTAAATCTGCACACGAGGCACATGGAGTAAAGTGTGTACTCCAACTCAGTGAGTAATAATCATAAAAAAAGTCTAAGAAATACCAAATCACATAAGGCACATCACAGGCTATAAGGAAGCAGTAAAAGCCAGTAAAAAGTCATGAAAGCGGTGAAATTATGCAAAGTCACTTTAGTTCAGTTTAAGCTTCTTAAAATCCCTTTTTAAACAGTTAATCAAGTAAAAGACAGGCAACTAGAAAAGGGTAAACACATAAAGAAACGCCCCTCGGGCAAAATACCAACAGAATCAGCCCCTCGGGAAACACATGGAACAATAACCAGCCCCTCGGGCTATATCTCACATCACAATGGATACCCGTGCTCATTGGAGGTGTGCAGACTCCTGGAGGGGCCCCTTATGGCCCAAGCGCAATATGAAGCCATCTCATGGCATCATCACTAGGCTCTCGGCCTCATATCAACAAGCCACCTCGTGGCGTACAAATCTTAGGCCCTCAGCCTCATAATCATAATCAATATTTTCTCATAAAATAGGCCCTCGGCCTTACTTAGTCAGAATCTCACAAGCCACTTGGGCAACAGTAAACCATGATGCTCAGCCCAAAATATCATTTTAAGTGTTAAAGTAGAGTAGACATGGCTGATGTTATGAAAACATTAGAATATAGCATGACTGATTACAAGTATAAAGTCAAAACAGTGAGAAAATATCAGTAAAAATCCCCTAAGGGTTCAAATAGTTGGCACGAGGCCCAAATATGGCTTTCAGCCCAAAACATGATGATAGCAAATAGTTTTCAGTCAAATACGTGGAAAAACGATCATTCGGGGTGGACTAAGTCTCCCCAACGGTGCACGACCCCACGCTCATCATCTAGCGTGTGCGTCACCTCAATATAGCACAACGATATGCAATCCAGGGTTTCATACCCTCAGGACAACATTTACAATTATTACTCACCTCTACCCGGTCCAAATCTCTAGCTTCCGATGCCTTTGCCCCTCGAATTGGCCTCTATATGCTCCAAATCAAACCAAAATCAGAATCATGACGTCAAGATATGCTATGGGAACGAAGCCCAAGCAAAAATAATCAATTTACAACACAAATTCCGAAATTACCAAAATCTGACCCCGGGCCCACGTCTCGGAATTCGATAAAATTTACATCAATAGATTCTTTATCTCCCATGAGTTCATACATATCAAAATTCCCAAAATCTGACCACAAATGGCCCCTCAAATCTTCAAGTCTAGGTCTCCAATACCAAGCCCTAGTTCTTTAATATTAGGCTTAGTTTCCATAATTAATTAGGTGGAATTCACATTAGAATCGAGTTGTAAGTCCATGAATCTTACCTCCAAGTGTTTCACCTTGAATTCCTCTTCAATCCTCTTCAAAAATCTCCAAAATCGCTAAAAATTGTGGAAATAAACCCCAAAATCGCGGACAAGATGACTATTTAAACATTCTGCCTAGGCCTCAATTACTTCTTCGCGAACATGGTCAACGCCTCGCTTTCGCAAAGCTCAAATTAACTTTGACCAAAAAATCCTCTACGCGAATGCGACTAGCCACTCGCGAACGCGATGGCTCCTCAGCTTGACCCTTCTTGACCGTGCTCCCTCTGTCACGAACGCAATGAACAAAATACCTTGAAACTTAGCTGCTCAATTCCCTCTATGCGAACACGACTCCATCTCGCGAATGCGAAGCACCTCATTCCAGCCCTTCGCGAACGTGGAGCCTTCCTCGCGAACGCGAAGGCTAAATCATCTGCCTCCTCAACTAACCCTTCGCGAATGCGAGGGCGTACTCGCGAACATGAAGGCCATTTCTCTGCAACACTGATCAACAATTTTCTGCAATTCTCAACAACATGAAATGGTTCGATTGACCACCCGAAACTCACCCAAGGCCCCCGAGACCTCAACCAAACATGCCAACATATCCCATAACATCATTAAAACTTGTTCCAACCTTCGGAATGCCCAAAGCAACATCAAAACACCAAATTCACATCAGATTCAAGCATAAGAATTCCAAAATCTTCTAAATTACGCTTTTGATAAAAAACCCAACCAAACCACGTCCGAATGACTTGAAATATTGTACACGCATCCTGAATGACACAACAGAACTACTGCAACTCTTGAAATTCCATTCTGACCCCTGTATCAAAATTTCACCTGTCAACCGAAAAACGCCAAAAATCCAATTTCTCCAATTCAAGCCTAAATCTACTCCGGACCTCCAAAATACATTCCAATCATGCTCCTAAGTCCTAAATCACCCCCGAAGCTATCTGAACCATCAGAATTTACATCCGAACCCTCTAACACATAAGTCAACATTCGGTTGACTTTTCCAACTTAAGCTTCCTCAAAAGAGACTAAGTGTCTCAAACCTTACCAAATCCTTTTCGAACCTGAGCCAACCAACCCGATCATATATAGAACTGATAGACAATGCAATAAGAAGCAGAAATGGGGAAAATGGAGCGGTAACTCATGAGACGACTGGCCGGGTCGTCACATCCTCCCCTCTTAAACAAACGTTCGTCCTCGAACGAGTCAAGAAACATACATGAAGCCTCAAATAGGTGAGGATATCTGCTCCGCATCTCCCACTCGGTCTCCCAGGTAGCCTCCTCCATGAGCTGGCCTCTCCACTGCATTTCACTAAAGTTATATCCTTTCATCTCAACTTTCGAACCTGACGCTCCAAGATAGCTGCTGGCTCCACATAATAAGTCAAATCACCATCCAACTGAACCGTGCTGAAATCCAAAACATGAGACGGATCCCCAATATACTTCCGGAGCATAGAAACATGAAATACCGAATGCACACTCGACAAGCTGGGTGGCAAAGCAAGCTCATAAGCCACCTCCCCAATCCTCAGAAGAACCTCAAAAGGCCCAATGAACCGAGGACTCAACTTACCTTTCTTCCCAAATCTCATAACACCTTTCATGGGCGAAACCTTCAACAGAACCTTCTCACCAACCATGTAGGACACATACCGAACCTTCCTGATAGCATGACTCTTTTGTCTCGACTGCACTGTACGAAGCCTCTCCTGAATTACCTTCACCTTTTCTAAAGCATCCTGTACCAAGTCTGTCCCTAATAGCCTAACGTCACCCAGCTCAAACCAACCAACTGGAGATTTACATCGCCTCCCATACAAAGCCTCATATGGAGCCATCTGAATACTCGACTGATAGCTGTTGTTATAAGCAAACTCTTCAAGCGGTAGAAGCTGATTCCATGATCCCTCGAAATCAATAACACAAGCACGCAGCATATCCTCTAATATCTGAATAGTGCGCTCGGACTGCCCGTCCGTCTGAGGGTGAAAAGCCGTGCTCAACTCAATTTGAGTACCCAACTCTCGCTACACAAACCTCCAAAACTGCGAAGTAAACTGAGTGCCCCTATCTGAAATGATGGAAACTGGGACACCATGCAAATGAACAATCTCCTGGATATAGATCTCTGCCAACCGCTCTGAAGAATAAGTAGTACATATAGGAATGAAGTGTGCGGACTTGGTCAGCCGATCCACAATCACCCAAATAGCATCGAACTTCTTCAAAGTCCGTGGGAGCCCAACTACAAAGTCCATAGTGATCCGCTCCCACTTCCACTCCGAAATATCCATCTGCTGAAGCAAGCCACCCGGTCTCTGATGCTCAAATTTCATCTGCTGACAATTGAGACACCGAGCTACAAATCCCACAATGTCTTTCTTCATTCTTCTCCACCAATAATGCTGCCTCAAATCCTAATACATCTTCACGGCACCTGGATGAATAGAATACCGCGAGCTATGGGCCTCTTCCAGAATCAACTCCCGAAGCCCATCTACATTGGGCACACATATTTGGCCCTGCATCCTCAACACCCCATCATCACCAATAGTCACATCTCTGGCATCCGTCGTGCTGAACTCTATCCTTAAGGACAAGCAAATGCAGATCATCATACTGGCGCTCTCTGATGCGATCATATAAGGAAGATCGAGAAACCACACAAGCCAATACCTGACCGGGCTCCGAAATATCTAACCTCACGAACCGATTGGCCAAGGCCTGAACATCAACTGCAAGAGATCTCTCCCCAACTGGAATATATGCCTAACTCCCCATACTCATTGCCTTTCGGCTCAAAGCATCGGCTACCACATTGGCCTTCCTTGGATAGTACAATATAGTGATATCATAATCCTTTAGCAACTCCAACCATCTCCGCTGAATCAAATTGAGATCCTTCTGCTTGAACAAGTGCTGGAGGCTATGATGATCAGTAAACACCTCACAAGACACACCATACAAGTAATGCCTCCAAATCTTCAACGCGTGAACTATTGCAGCCAACTCCAAATTATGAACGGGGTAGTTCTTCTCATGGGGCTTCAGTTGATGAGAACCATAAGCAATAACTCTACCCTCCTGCATCAATACACAACCAATATCAACTCTCGAAGTATCACAATATACGGTATATGAACCTGAAGCTGATGGCAAAACTAACACTGGAGCTGTGGTCAAGGCTGTCTTGAGCTTCTGAAAGCTCTCATCACACTCATCCGACCATACAAATGAAGCACCCTTATGAGTCAACTTGGTCATGGGCGATGCGATGGATGAAAATCCCTAAACAAATTGGCGATAATAGCCTGCCAAACCAAGAAAGCTATGAACCTCTGTGGCTGAGGATGGTCTGGGCCAACTATGAACCACCTCTATCTTCTTCGGATCAATCTGAATACCCTCGTTGGACACCACGTGCCCCAAGAAAGCCACTGAACTGAGCCAAAACTCACACTTGGAGAATTTTGCATAAAGCTTCTCCTCCCTCAATCTCTCTAACACAACTCTCAAATGCTCTGCGTGCTCCTCCTAACTACGCGAGTACACTAGAATATCATCAATTAAGACTATGACAAACGAGTCGAGATAAGGCCGGAACACGTTGTTCATCAAATGCATGAATGCTACTGGGGCATTGGTCAGCCCAAAAGACATCACCAAGAACTCATAATGATCATATCGGTCCTTAAAGCCGTTTTAAGAATATGCAGGTCCCTGATCTTCAACTGGTGATAACCTAAATGGAGATCAATCTTGGAGAACACTCTCGCTCCCTGAAGTTGGTCGAACAAATCATCAATACGATGCAAAGGATACATGTTCTTAACTGTTACTTTGTTCAATTGCTTATAATCAATGCACATCCTCATAATGCCATCCTTCTTCTTCACAAATAGAACCGGGGCACCCCAAGGTGACATGCTGGGCCAAATGAACCCCTTATCAAGGAGTTCCTAAAGCTACTTCTTCAACTCCTTCAACTCCGTTGGTGCCATACGATATGGAAGAATAGAAATGGGTTGAGTGATCGGCACTAGGTCAATACCAAAGTCAATATCCCTGTCCGGTGGCATGCCCCGCAGGTCTGCAGGAAACACATCGGGAAAATCCCTCACAATTGGAACAAAATCAATACTGGGAGTTTCTGCATCGACATCCCTCACAAAGGCTAGATACGAAAGACAACCCTTCCCAACTATACACTAGGCCTTCAAGAATGAGATCACTCTACTGGGAACATAATCAGTCAAACCTCGCCACTCAATTCATAGCACACCCAGTATAGCTAATATGACTGTCTTAGCATGATAGTCCAGAATAGCACGACACGGAGATAACCAATCCATTCCCAAAATGACATCAAAATCCACCATACACAATAATAAAAGATCCACTCGGGTCTCCAGACCCCCAATAGTCACCACACATGACCGGTACACATGGTCTACAACAACAGTATCGCCCACTGAGGTAGATACATGAACAGGTGAAGCAAGAGACTCACGGGGCGTACCCAAATAACGAGCAAAGTATGATGACACATAAGAAAAGGTGTAACCTGGATCAAATAATACAGAGGCATCTTTGTGGCAGACTAAAACAATACATGTAATAACAATATCAGAAGCAATAACATCAGGTCTAGCTGGAAGTGCATAGAAATGGGCCTGACCGCCACCTGATCGACCTCCCCCTCTAGGGTGGCCTCTAGCTATCTGACCTCCACCGCTAGCTAGCTGGGTGGGTGATGATGAGGTAACTAGCGCTGAAGTCGATGGCTGACCCTTCTATTGAGATGGACCCGTAAGACTACAAGGACACTGCCTCCATATATGACCCATCTCTCTACACTCACAGCAACTCCTTGGTGTTGGTGACAGGGACTGAAGGGAACCCCTAGCATCGGAATGACTAGCAGATGCGCCTGGCATAGAAGAGCCCTGAACTGATGGAGCACGGGACAAACTCTGAGTTGGAAGGGCACTAAGTGATGACTGTCCCTAATGAGAACTATGATAACCATAACCCGATGATGCCCCACGATAACCTGGGCGAGCTAGCTGAGCATGCCTGAATGGACGGCCTCTGTCTTGCTGAAACAGACCTTTCGATGGAGCACTACTATAACTACCAAATCCTCGAGGAATCTTGGCCTCCCTCTCCTCTCGCTCCTGGCGACGAATAGACTCAATCTCACGAGCAATGTCCACCACCTCCTCGAAAGTAGCACCAGTCACCCTCTCCCTGGTCATGAGAATACAAAGCTGATAAGTGAGGCCATCAACAAACCTCCTAATCCTCTCTCTATTTGTCGGAACCAACCAAATCGCATGACGAGCTAACTTAGAGAACCTCATCTCATACTGCATCATAGTCATCTCTCCCTGACACAACCACTCAAACTATCTGCGTAGCTCCTCTCTGCGAGACTACGACACATACTTCTCCAAAAAGAGAATGGAAAACTGCTGCCAGGTAAGGGGTGCTGCACCAACAAGCCTATGCCTCTCAAAAGCCTCCCACCAAGTGAAGGCAGCTCCAAAAAACTGATAAGTAGTGAAAGCGACCCCGTTGGTCTCTAGAATACTCGTTGTACGAAACATCCTGTGACACTTATCCAAGAAGCCATGGGCATCCTCGCCCTCTACACCGCTAAAATTCGGAGGTTGAAGTCTGCCAAACCATTCCAACCTACGTTGCTCGTCCTCTGGCATGGTAGGAACTACATAGCCCTGAGCAGCTGCAACCGGCTGGGCTGGATGCACCCCCGGTGTCTGAAGTCCCTGCATGACCTGCTTAGGTGTGCGAGCGGCGGGAGTCTGAGTGCCTCCTTCGGCTTGAGAAGTAGCTGCGATTGTAGTGACTGAAATTGCCTGAGCTAGGCTAGTGAAAACTAATAGAATCTGAGCCAAGGCCTCTTGAAGACTTAGAATCACAATGGGCACAGCTGGTGCCTGAGCTGGTGCTGCTGGAGCATCCACAACTGGGACCTGATCCTGAACTGGGACATCTGGTGGATCTGTAGGTGTTGTCTTAGCCGCTGTGCAAGGCACATCCCTGCCCCTACAGCGACCACGACCGCGTCCTTGGCCTCTAGTGGCCACAACTGGTGGTACTGGTGGTCGTCCATCCTGACCGGTAGTGCATTTCCTCACTATCTGTGAGAGAATAGAATAATAGAAGTTTAGTACTCGGATCAACAAATTCGCACGATGAGAATTTCAAGAATATGAAGTTTTTCCTAAAGATTCTACAGCCTCTCGAGGATAAATACAGATGTCTCTGTATCGATCCGCGAGACTCTACTAAACCTGCTCATGACACGTGCGACCTATGTAACCTAGGCTTTGAATAACTTCTATCATTTGCCAAACCACGACATGGCCCCATTCAGGGCAAAAAACTGTGCTTCAGGGGAGTGGTTGGTGTCCAAATTATGCCCGGGTGCAGATGTTCCATGGGCAGCTGAGAAGAGAGGTATTACATCCAAAGAGTTCATTGCCGAAGCAAAGATATGGATGACCATCATATGCAGTCGTATCTCCCCTGTGTCGAACATATGGAATGTCCCGGTCACAAGAGCTCAAATGATAGCCTGCATCCTTGATGGTATTTAGCTGAATGTTGGTGAAATCTTCATCAATGAACTGAGAGAGTATCGGATGCAGAATAGTCCATCATTGCTATTCCCATCGCTTATCACTGAGTTGTGCCAGCTTTCTGGGGTGGAAGAGGCTCCGGGGGACAATTAGATAGAGCCGGGAAAGCCTCTAAATCTGTTGAAGAAGAGAGGAGAAGGTGGCGCAGTGAAGAGCAAAAAGATAAAGTTGGGTTCTTCTTCTCAGGTTGATCCGAGTATTCAACCATCATCCTCTGCAGAAGGACCATTTGGTGTGCTTAGTGAGGAGATGCGAGTGATTAGTGAGCTAGTAGCTGGCCTTACACAGGGACCTAGGGAGACATCTGAGGAACCCACTTACATTTCAAAGAAAGATTTCCAAAAATACCTTGAGTATCAGAGAAAGCAGGGGATCACCTTACGGCGCTGGAGAAGGCATATACTGATCTGGCCAAGAAGCATGGTGAGTTGAGCGGTTCCCATGGCAATCTAGAAAAGGCACACACTCAAATGAAGAAAAGGGAGAAGAAAAGAGACAAATTCTTTACTCGCATGTGGAAGGGTGTGAAGGGGCTGTGGAAAGTCCTAAAGCCTCAGGACCCAATGCCATCGACCAGGCCGGTAAATGATGATGATGTTCCTGTTCATTGGTCCGAGGAAGAAGGAGAGGGGGATGATTCTGACTCAGACAGTGAGGAGAGCACTTGATGCAGTATTCAGGGAGCACTTTCCACCATTTTACTCTATCATGTTTTGTTGCATTGGGGACATTGCAACATCTTTAGTTGGGGGTGACTTCTTGTATAACTGTTGTTCTGGAAGATTGGTACTGTAGTTGCTTTCATTTTGTTGTTAGTATATTTTCATATGATGTGTGATATTATTATGTTTAGTAGCTTCTTAATTTCTTGTCTTTATATATATATATATATTATGTTTTAGTTACTTGATGTTTATTAACTTCTTAATTTTGGTTATCAGCTTCTTAAATATTTTAATTTTGGTTATTAGCTTCTTTAATTTTTTTTTATAGAATGTTTTATGCTAGTGGCGATATCCTTGGTTTTCTTTATACCAAAGTTCTTTTTCCAAGGATGCCAATTTTCTTCTTGAACCGGGTAAATGTTAGTAAATTTTGTCAACTTTTCCTGATGATGGATAGATAGACAACTTTCTTAAGGGAATTAGTCTTGTAGTTTAGATATAGCTATGTTAATATTAGGAAGAATAAATGGTTTGGGTTGGATTTTTTTGCCCATTGACCAAGTTGTGGCTTGCTTGGTACCAACATGTGCCATGTGTGGTGAGATTTATTGTGAGTTCCTTTGCATTACTTATAGTCTAGAACTTTTCCGGAATATGCTTCAAGGCGAAATTATAGACTAACTCGGTTTGAAAAATGATATTAGGCCTTCCTTGGACCGCTATTGTGCCTTAAATTTCCTACCCTTGAATATTTTCCCTAGTCAACCTATTTTGAGCCTTTAACCTTATTCTTTGGCAACCATGTTACAAACTTTAATCCTTTGTTCTTTATTGATCTAGCTTTTGGCACCCTACCTCCCTAAGTGCTTTGAAAGTGTAAACATAGGCTAAAAGCCTAAGTTTGGGGGTGAAGGTTGGAAAAGTTGTGATATGAAAGTTGTTTAAAAAGGTGGAAGGTAGAGAAAAAAAATGAAACCTTCCTTGATTTTGAAAAGGAAAGAAGAAGAAAAAATAGAATAAAATGATAAGAAGTTGTGAATAAAGGGAAGACTAGATGTGGAATGAAAAGTGAAGAAAGGATGGAGAATGTTTTCGATAGAAGTGGACTTTGATTGTAAATTTTGTAGTGCTTGGGGAGGTGTTGAGTCACTCTAACCAAAATTTTGCCCTACCTTAATCAAAAGCCTAAACTACAACCCTTTAAGTCCTAATTGATTTTGAACCAAGTTGTCTACATTAGTGGAGGAATACATAAAGGGCAAGCCTATGACACTACTTGTATGCATTTGAACATATTTTTGAGAGAGAGCTAGTTCTTTCCATTTGATATCCCATTTTTGTTTTGAATTAAGATTTATGAGTGTGAGATCCTCTCTTAAATATGAGGGCACATGAGATTTGAGTTGTGAATTTACTCCCCTTTTCAATTGGAAGGAATGACCAAAGAAAGTTAATTGTGATAGAGAGGTAAATTTTGAAGCTTTAGTGTCATGACTTGATTGCTACTTTGATTTGCATTAGTGTTTGAGCACTTGAAATGTAATGAAGTTCATGTAAGGTGTTCGGCAATTCATATGCGTTGGTTTAATTGTTGGTACCAATCGAAGTCATGCATTTGTGCTTATAGTAGACCTTTTTGGCTTAGCATGATAAGGATGCAATGTTGAGTTAAATACTTGGGAGGAGATTTTGTCGCTTTCATTTCTTGAGGACAAGCAATAGTTTAAGTTTGGGGGTTTGATAAGTTGGTATTTTACCAACTTATCTTGTCTTTAAGCTTATATTTTGCTATGATTGATGTGATAAAATCGTGTGTTTAATGCCATTTACTTATATATTACAGGTTCTATGTGATTTAGAAGTGATGTTGAAGAAACCAAGTGAAACAAGTCAAAAAGAAGCTAAAAAGAGAAAAATATGGGCAAAGCCCTCAGTGGTCGCAATTGCGACATAAGTCTGGGAATTGCAAAGATTACAATCTTGGGTATTGCGAGGAAAGTATGGGAATTGCGAAGGCATATGATCTAGGCAATCATCGCAAATACGAAAAAGACTTCGCAACCAGGGGAGTCAAACTTCGCATATGCGAAGTCCTCTTCACAAATGTGAAAGTGTACAGTAAAGCCATACTTCGCAATTGCGAACCTTTGTTTGCAAATGCGAGAATCGAGCTTCAGGCCTGGGTAATTCTGGAATTTTACATTTTTTGGCCCCAAACCATTTAATACCCTACTAGGCTCATTTGTAAACAGATCTTTTGCTTATTTTCAGTTCCATAGACTAGAGAAAACAAGTCTTGAAGCTAGGGTTTTGCACACACTTGGGTTTTGAAGATTTCAAGCTTGTGGTTAAGGATTTCTTACCCATTTATATTTATTTCTTCATTTTCTTGCTTTGTATTGAATATTTAAGTGTGTAGTATTTATTTCCAACACTTGAATCTTGTTTATGGAAATATTCTTGCTTAAAGTGTGGATTAAATACCTTGTTGTGCTTATGTATTGAATGATTTTTTTCCTTTTATGAAGTGAGTTATTGTTACCTTAATTATTCTTGTTTTTTAATGTTTCCAAAGGGATTATCTAACCCTAGGACTCTCCCATTAACTTCGAATTGATTTTGGAAAAGATAATTTGGGGTTGGGAAAGATTAATTAACAAGAACCTGAGGTTTTAACCCTCATTTTATAGATTCTACCTAGTGATAGGATTGAACTACATGTAGCCATTCCGGGTGTGCTTAATCTCTTAATTGGGTTAGGAATAATTTAATTAGGAAGTCTTGTTAGTCTTCGGAAGAAGCTAATTAAGAATTATTATCCGTGGCTAATTAACATAAACTCGCTCATATTTGTAAAATCATGAAATACATTGGATCGTTACTTGCCTTTAATACCTTGAACTCGGCTTGTCAACTTCTTGAGTTCTTCAGCCATGTTTTTAATTAGCAGGTCCTTTTCGGAGGATTCCGGTGTATAGGAGATTGGTTGGATAGAGTGAGGTATGGTTTCTACGTATATAGGGTTGCTTTGATGGGTGCCAGGGACTTGGGTGTAATGATGGTCATTAGTTGAGTTTTGGGGATCGGGAATGGGTTGTGGTGTGTTTTGGGGAGTGTGGTAAGTGGTGGTTGGTGGGTACTGAATTGGTTGATGGTGATGTTGTGGCGGAGTTGGTATTGGCAATGGATTGAAATTTTGGGATGGGGTTGTATATTGATTTGGTGCGGGAGGATTTTGTGGATGTTGGTTTTGTGTGTTTTGGGGAGGTGTTGGGTTCTTTGTGTTCTGTTGGTTGATGTTGGGGACATTCAGGGTGAGTGACAAGTTTGCCAAGTTGCGAACCTGCTCAAGTTCTCCTTGCAATTCTAGTATCTTTTGTTCTAATCTCAAGACTAGGTCATTTGGTGCCGGAGTACTCCGTCCATCTGAAGTTTCTGCGTTCTCAACATTCTCCTTTCGGATACCACTTAATTTGTCCATTTTTGCTTTTCCTCTGCTTTTTGTGTTGCTTTAAGGAGGAGGAGGTGAAGGGCCTCTAGATCTGGTATGACACCCTGATGAGACCAGTATGAGTGAACCAACCTAAGGGGATAAGAATAATCAAAAATAAGGAAAACATAAAGGTAACAAGTCAGTGAGGATTCTGAAATGTTTGTAGTATTTAAACACATATTGCAGAAATGTAAATTCGTGTCTTAATTTGGGAGCCTCGTTTTGCCCGAGGTAGGCCTAGTGACAAATAGATTTGGAGAACTTTAGATGCCAATAAATGCTTCATTTCATAATGAAAAAATAGATGAATCCCAAATGACACTAAGATAATTGAAAAAGAAGTCACTACTGGCACTTGGCCTTATAACATTTGAAAAGAGAGTAAACCTAATCTATTTGGTCTAGGAAAGACCTTCCTCAGGATGAATGCTCTTGTCGATCAAATCCCCCAGTTCGCGTAGGTTCATCAGTAAGGATGCCTTTGCCAAATGTTCTCCTTCGTTTCCCTCAGCGTTCTGGCAGTCGGTGACTCTCTTCCTCACTTTTCCTTCCAATTCCATTAGACTGTATTCCAGATATTCCAGCTTTTTGCTAGATTTGGCTGCCCTCCCTTTCCATTCATTGATTTAGTCGCTTGATGGAAGATCCCTCCACCAGTCTAGCAAGGGTGAGGGTATGCTAACCATACCAAATCTGGGGACCTCGTTCCTCATTTTCTGCAAAACAAGAGAGAGTTAGGCCCTTTCCCCCCACCAGACTCGACTATTTATACATTCATGATTAGCATATTGGCATTTAGTTCTCCAAATTAATGCACAGAATGTGGTTGTGTCCGTTGGGATTATGGAAACCCCGACAAACTTTTGGATAAGGCTTATCTTAAAGGGTCATTATGTGGACAACATAATTGATCCGACTAGGTTTGATCATGATGCATGTACAATTTTGATCAAAGTAAGGTTACTATGGGGGTTTAGACTAGTACCCTCAAGCGGGCAACTTGAGGGGGAAAGGCACGAAACCGTCGACTGCACTGTTTATCGACTGATTTTACTGCAGATAAGCCTTTCCGAATTTAAGGGTAATAAATAGGAAGAGCACAACCACTCATCAAGCGTTGCTATAGGATTTAATACGCACGAGTGGAGTATAATGTGGAGCATAATTTATGCAGCAATAAATAGCATGTAGTCAAGTATTTTCACGTAGGAAAAATAAATACAGTATTTAAATAATTGAAAGACATTTACAGAAAAAAGAAAACAAAGAGACAAGTCAATTTCAGGAATAAAAGAATCATAAATGCTTAAAATAGGTAGTTAAATTCAAATAAGGGGAAAGGATACGGGATAGAGCATGATTGGACTAATTCATAAAAGATAAATTCGTTATAATAAGAGCCTAAAGGTATCCACAGTAGAGTCGCCATGCTGTCACGCCCCCTTTTCTCCTTTTTGACGGAGAAGTCTAGGTTTCGACATTCATGGGAGGTAATAGCTCATTTTCTTTTGGGAATTGGGTATTTTGAAGAGTCGCTACCTAACGGATTATGGTGCGTTAGGGCACCTAGAGCGATTAACTCTTGGACTGGTTTACGATTACCAGATATTTAGGGTAAGGGCTCGAAATAACCTTGAGGAGAAGGTGTTAGGCGTCCCCTTCGGTCTACAACAGTGGGTCCCGGCCGAACTTATACTTATAAATTAGTCCTTTTAACAAATATATGGTTTAAACACATATTTGCAAATAAGAGGGCAGGTTTTGGACATTATATGACTCAAAGAATGAGATGAAAGAAAGACTTGAACAAATTGCATACATATAGAAAAGTAAAGTTTAAACAATGGGAATTTGGGAAGGATGGATCCTAGGTTAGTTAGCCTACAGGATCACCCCACATAATGCCCAGTAAACACTCCTCAATGAGGGGCTACACGTGACATTAGCGCGTAGTCATCATATCCCTTTTATATCCAATTCCCTCTCCTTGGTCATAGCCTAAAGCGTTCTAGCAACCTTGAAAATGTCCTATGCGTGCACTACCCGTCCCTTCCTCGTGGCCATGGATGTATTTTAGGACCTCTATTTTTTGGACAGTTCTAGACCATCCTAAGGTTTTAAAGGATAAAAATCTAGGCGTCAATCAAGAACAAATAGGACTGTAGGCTCACAGTTGTGAGCACGTGATTTTTGCCCTATATATGAATAATTCCCAAAATCCCAAACAAAATAATTTTTCTTTATTTTTACAATTTTTGTGTGTTTTGGTGTCATCTTCTGATAATTGTTGCATTTTTATTTGTGCGTGTTGATTTTGCATTTTTAATGATTTTATTGTGAATTTGTCGCAAAATAGTTTTTGAACAATTTTAGGAATTAATTAGTCTTTGTTTTAAAACAATCAGGATTTCGTGTTAAGTTTTACATCTTTATAAAAATTATTATAAAAATTGTAAAAAGCAAGAAAATGAAAAATAATAATAAGAGTATAAAAGTGGTCTTAGTTGAGACCCAAAATTTGGGCCAAATGCACTAAACATTTCAGGCCCAAACGCCTCAAGCATGTTTATTCAGTCCAGCCCAGGTCCTTACCCGGTCTACCCCCTTCTAAATGAAACGACATCGTTTCGGGGTCCCTGGATCAAGACCGTTGGATCTCATCAATCCAACGGTCCGGAACTAACTAGGTTACCGGTATTTAAGTGTCCGAACCGTCCCCCTACCCCCATTTGCATCGTCTTCTTCACCCCACCCCTTCTCCTCAAACCCTAATCCGCGCCGCCCCTAAATCCCTTGCCGGCAGTGAACACAAACTATGTCGTTCACCCTGAGATTAACACCACAGGCCCCCCTCACCCTCCTCTTTCCATTGCACCCATTGGTTTACCTCGAATAAGGCCGGAACTCTTCGAATCTTGGTTTGAAGTTTTCTGGCGAAGTGACAAGTTCGTCCAAATCAGTCCAAAATCACACCCCACAACCCCCGGTCCTTCCTCAACACTAATCCGTGGTTGTTTTCTTTCAAATCGCCATGAAACGACCCAAATCTTAGATCTGAAAATTTCTGGCCAAACCCTAAAACCAAATCCTTTTGATTTCGAACCGTAGTATCCTTAACCATGTGTTCTCTTGTAAGAACACATGGTTAGGGATGTTACGCGTCAAAAATCTGGAAGGATTCAGATGATTATGACTGGCCGGAATCCCTTATGCCTTTGTGAGTTTTTCTTTTTTTTACTGCTTCTTTTACTCGCATGATTGAAGTATTATTTACAGTTGTTGTTTCATTATTTGTTCTGTTAATTTTCTGGTTTAATTGTGTTAGTTTAAGTTCTGTTAATTACTGTTGATTCTGAGCTTGATATTTGGTTGAATGATTGTGAGTTCATGGTTTAAGAGTTAGTTTTAAGTTCATTTAATATTAATCGTGGTAGCTTAAGCTCAGTTTAATTTCGTTTAGCTTGTTTGAGTTGGTTAATTGAACAGAATTGGTTCAGTCAGTCTAATTAGTTAGTTTCTGATTGCTAGTTAATTAATTTTAGTTAGTTTCAGAATGGTTTAGGATATTGGGTATAGCTGTTAGGGATGAGGGTAGGTTTAGTGATTTTGAAAGGCTTTCAGGGGTAATCTGGGTATGGAAAAGGGTAGCTCTGATAGGAATAGTAATATCAAAGTATAGGGAAGGGCAGTATAGGTATTGTATGGGTAGAGGAATACCTTAGGGCCTTCTAGAATGGGGTACAAGTGCAAATTTTAATAGTTGTAGTGCAGTTACTTGGTTAGCAAGATAAAACTAGAGGGACTGAATTGAAAATAGGGAGGGACTGATTGGCAAATCAGAACCTAATCTATTCTCTTTGGGTTTGCTTATAAAAGGGCAGAAAATGCCTTGGGAAAGGGGGCTGCTCTCCATCTTTCTGCCTTGAGCTCTAAGTCTCAATTGGAGCCTTCATTATTGCTTTTGATTTCAATCAGCATTTTATTTTCCAAAAACTATTCAGAAAACAAAAACATCAAAATATGGAGAAATCTGAAACAACTTCACAGTTTCATTACTAGTTTTTGGTTTCAGCTGTGAGGGTCAGGGGTATGTTAGAAGTATGTTAAACTGATCTGTGGGAATTTGCTTATATTTTTGGTTTCAAAGCAATTTGCCTGTGTTTCGGTGGTGTAACATTGTTGGGTTTGTTGCTGCTGCTGTTGAAAATAGCTGATTCCTCTCCTTTTCTCTATTTACATTCTAATTTCCAGGTACATTTCCCTGAATCTCACTGATGTATGCTCGTTGAAGTTGAAATAAAATGTTCCAGGGCCGTTTATTCAACTGAAAGCAGCCTGTATTTTTGATAGTGTAGTCTCCTGTTATGTAATTGGCAGATATGTGTATAATTAAACTTGCAATAGGGTCGATTACATGTTGAATGATGCGTAATTTTGAACTGTTGAATTGGGCATTTGAAATAGCTTTGAGCATGGGCCTGGTCTGATCTGAAAGTTTGTGTGAATTCAATAGTCATCAGTAGCAATTAGACCTATGTACATGACATGAGAATTCATGAGCAAGTTTGATTACATTTAGCTTAATTATTGGTATTTTCGTCATTATAGTGTAGTAGAAGGTTTGCTTTTGTTTTAAGATTCTGAAATCGTTTAGAAGGCAAATCGTAATTATGGTAAGTAGATTGGTGTTGAAATCAGTTGGAAATCATGAGACAAACTCATTCATAATTGACTTAGTTCATTAAAAACAGCAAGTCTTGATAGGCAATTGGTAGGATAGATCGTTTAGGTTTTTTTTTGAGTTTCACGGCTTTTTTTAAAATGAAGGTATGCATGGTCAGTGTAGTGACTCACTGATATTATATCAATTGTTGCAAGGGAAACATACTCATCTTCGTTAGGCCGTTCAAGGACATGAGGCAGGCCCAATTCTCCTTTAAATTTGGTTCTTAGTCTATTTCAGTGTAATCTATTTCCAAATTAACTAGTCTTTTAGAGACACACAAGTAAATAGGAAATCGTAGATATTTCGGGATTGCTACTAGCCTCACCTGAGCAAATCACATGCGCGGACTGTCAACAATGGGATATTAAAATGATTAGAAATTGGGATGGCCATTTAGCAAATTCCATGGTCTTCCTTAAAATCATATTACATTAGAATCTTTAAGCTCAATTTAATTGAATAACTTTCTTAAACTCGGGTGCGCATTGATGCGACCCAAATCCAAATCTCGATGAAGTCGAAATGTGTTGACAATCACGGGCGCATTGATTGCGACGTGGTTCGAGACGCGTTTTCGCGACATCGTAATTCTTAAAAATAAATAATGATAGAAAAGAGGTTCACAAATTGAGACGAGCCTCACCGCACAAAAATAAATAAATGTGGGGCCCTCAATAAATAATCATCGAAATAATTAGAATTTGGGATGGCCGTTTAGCGAACTTCATGGTTTTTCCCCAAAATAATACTACGTTAGCATCTTTAGGCGCGATTTAATTAAATTACTTTCCTAAATTCGGGTGCGCATTTATGCGACCCCAAATCCAAATCTCAACGTATGTCGAAATGTGTTGACAACCACGGGTGCATTGATTGTGACGTGGCCCGAGACATATTTCCACAACATTGCAATTCTTTAAAATATAATGATAAAAGCGGTGTAAAATTAATGAAAGACACATGAGCTAGCATGTATTAAAATTAGATAAAATCAAATACAACGGTTAAGCGACCGTGCTAGAACTACGGAACCCGAGAATGCCTAACACCTTCTCCCGGGTTAACAGAATTCCTTACCCGGATTTCTGGTTCGCGGACTGTTAACAGAGTCATATTTTTCCTCGGTTCGGGATGCAACCGGTGACTTGGGACACTATTAATATCCCAAGTGGCAACTTTGAATAATTAATAATCAGATCCCGTTCCGATTGTCCTTTAATTGGAAAAACTCCTTTACGCCCTCTTCCGGGGATGTAGGTAGTAAAAAGGAGGTGTGACCGCTCTGGCGACTCTGTTGGGGAGTCGAACCCAGAATCTCTGAATCACGGTTCAGAATTCGAGCTTAGATAAATTGTTGTATTTCATTGTATCTGATTTTCCTACATGTTTTGTGTTAAATGTGCTAAATGTTACCGCTTTGATATTAACTGAACTGTATATAAACTGTGCCGACACCCTTCTCTCTTCACCTCCGGAGATGTGCTTACCGGTTGAGACTCCCTATTCTGTTAGTGTCATATCTTGAAATAAGAAAGAGGCCGGACAAGTTACGAAGCCGGATGGCCTTTTGGTTCCCGGTAAGTTGCCCCCTCCTCGACTCGAGCTGTCCGCTCGGGTACACAGTCTAAAACACTGACCCAGGTTTTGAACATAGAATAACGCGACTTCATGCCGGATCCCTAGTAGGAACGCTTATTTGCATCATGTTGCATTTGACTTAGGGGACTCAACACAGGGGTTGGGTCCGTCTAGGACTAGCAACCTGAAATGAAAAGACCATCCTGATGCATCCTACTTGCTCTGTACATATATTTGTTTCGAACCTGCATGTTGACCGGTTTCTGAATCTCGGGAATGTTGGAAAATTGAGAAAAAAAGAGAAAAAAAGAAATATCAGTTAGGGATTTAATTGATTATTTTAGAAATAAAAATCAATGACCAATTACTGGCGAAACTCTGCCGAAATTTTGAAAAAAGAGGAAAATGTTTTATTTTTGTTTTACTAAAAAAAACAAGCAAAGAAAAAATAGAAAAAAAAAGTCTTTTATTTTTGGAAAGTTGGTTGTTGAAAAAGAAAAGGATAAGAAAAGTTTTTTTTGAAAAACATAAGTTGTTTCATTATTTGTTGAAAAAAGAAAGGAAAAAAGAGTCTTTTATTTTTAGTTTGGAAAAATAGGTTGTTTTATTGTCTGTGGAAAATGAAAAAGAAAAAGAGTCTGTTATTTTTAGCTTGGAAAAATAGGCTATTTTATTTGTTGAAAAGAAAAAAGAGAGTCTCGTTTCTAAAAATAGTTTTTATTCGCTTATGAAATGCCAAAAATAAAAATGGAAAAGAGTCATGTTTTAAAATAGTTCGGTTAATTGGCCCGAACTACGCATGGTTTGATTCTCACAGGGCGTGAGATACGTAGGCAACCCTCATCGGGTCCAACCTCCCCTTTGCAAAAATAACCAAAAATATCAAAATTTCAATTTTGTCATAAATAAACCAGGTGATGCCGTTTTTGTCAAAAATAGCCAAATGTTCCCAAACGGGGCGCCGAAAGGCTGACTTTGCATAAACAACCACCTTTGGTCGTATTTTGCTTTTTGACCTTCACAGCCTTAAAATTTTCGCCTTCGAGACATTGAAAGGCCGTGTCGCAATATCGGGTCTTTTATCTTAAAAAAAACAAAAAAGTAATTTGAGGATGCCGGAAGGCTGACGTTGCAAAAAACGGCCATCTAGATAGTTCCCGAAAATCTTTAAAATCTTTGTTCCCGAAATGCGGAGAGGCCGCGTTTGAGAATTGAGTTCTTAATTTGAAATATAAGGGTAATTTTGAGTCGATAATATAGATAGTTTTTTTGGAGTTAAATAAAAGTTTTCTTTTTGCTTAAACGCCTTAATAAATGTGCAGGATGAGCACGATGGTAAATGAGCCTTTTTGCAGTTTCCGCTTCATGTATGATAGATATGGCCATGTGGGCGGGTTCAATAATCCAGACTTTAAGCTTTGCAGCAGAAATAGCCGACAAAAATGGGAGGAACACAGGCGAATGGCATTTATGATAGCTTTTTTGGGCCTCGTAATATTCCCGAGGAAAGATGGTACTATTAATTTGAAAGTAGCGGGCATCGTCAGTACTTTGCAAACCATGGGGAAAAGCACTTTAGCACCTATGATCGTGGCTGATATTTTCCGAGCTCTCACTGCATGCAAAGCTGGGGGCAAATTTTTTGAGGGATGTAACTTATTGTTACAAATGTGGATGATTGAGCATTTGTGCCCGCGCTCTCAGTTATTGAGTTATGGTTCGGCTGAGAAAACTTGTATAGGAAAATTTTATACGAGAATCAAAGGGGCTAGTCTACCTGAAGGAGTCACGGCTTGGGCATCATTATTTCGGAACCTCAAGGCTAGCCAGATACAGTGGGTGCTTGGATGGTTGCCTATCGAATAAGTCATATATATGCCAGCATCCCGACCGCATTTTTTGTTGATGAGACTCAAAAGCATACAGCCCTATGCACCATATCGAGTTCTGAGGCAACTCGGGAGATATCAAGTAGTACCGAGAGATGAAGATCTGAGTACCCAGGTGGTTGAAATTAGTCCTGACGGTCTGTTCCCCGAGGAAGAGGTTCGTCAAATCTGGAGTGAATGTCAATATTTGATGATGAACACTTGTGTGTCTGATAGGGTCAAAGGGGAAGCTGCCCCAGGGTATCACGAGTAGTTCAGGGGTGACGTAGCCTGTGGGAGACCGGCTAAAAGACCTCATCTCGAAGATTTCGCCAAGTCGTCCCAAGAGCAGTGGGATTGGTTAGCAAAGGAAGAAAGCTATCGAGTTGAGATTGGTAAACTAAAGCAGCAAGTTGAAAATTTGAAATTTGAGAACAGTGTACAGGTTGCCGCGGATCAAGGTGAAAAGAATAGACTGGCTCGAGAAAATGAAGCGCTTAGGACCCAAATCCGACAGTTGAAGGTAACCATCGCTAAGCAACCAAGGAGCCGATCCGATGAACAATTGGTAAAAAGATTGGAAAACGAAGTCAGGGAATGGCGGGATGAGTTAGAAAAATCTGAAAATGTCATGGAGGAACTTAAAGCACAGTGGGAAACAAGAACCGAAGAGCGTCGCCAATACTTGAATCAGTTGAAAAGGGACCATGAGAAAATTGTTGCCAATTTAAAGAGAAAAGTGGTTGCCCTTGAGGGTAAAGCGGTTAGGCAGGCTAGAGATTTTGAAACTGAAAGTGGACATTGTTACAACTTGTTGGCCCAAATGGAGGCAGAAGTGCAGCAGCTGCAAGACCAGCACTTGCAAGACTCCCGAGCTTTAAAGATGTGCAGCGATCAGATAAGACGCTTGCTCATAGAAAAGAAGCAAACAAAAGACAGGATTAGAGCCATTGCTCATGCTATTGTCAAGAGATGCCGGGTTTGTGAAGACATGACCCGTACTACTTTTGTCTCAGCAGTGGTGATCTATGTGAAGCGAACCATGAACGAGTTAGAGCAGCTTGAAAGGGATTTGGATCCTAGACCCTCGGCGAGGCCGAACGACGCCCCGCGGACACCTAAGTTTTAAGCACTAGAATATGCATAGTCCGTGTCTGTAAGTTTCTACCGTTTCGAGTCAGTCTTTTGTACGTCCGTTATCTTTCTGGATTGAGTATGTTTGCAGTCTTAGAGTCTGTTGGTTTGCTTTTAGGTTGCGTCTGTTAGCTTCTTTCCAAAAACAAAAAAATGTGGAGTTTGTAAGAATTTGTTTTATTAATGAAAGATGACAATTTTATTTTCACCCTTTTTGTTGCATTTATTTGCACGAACTACGCTTGGTCTGATTCATGCGGGGTCACGATACGTAGGCAATCTCCATAGGATTCGACCATAACCGTAAAGAAAACAAACAAAAAATGAAAAGGAAAATAGAAGGAAAATCGAGAAAAAGAGAAAGAAAGAAAAGAGCGGAAAAACAGAGAGAGAAAAGAAAAGCACAGGAGAGGGATAAGGTGAAAGAATAGTAAAAGGGAACGAGGAACGAAATGCCGGGATGACGCATGCAATCGGGCAAACGCATAATAGAAATGAATAACTGTATAAGTGTATTCATGCCAACGTGCGATTATTAAAATCTGATAAGACCTAATCGCTAACAAGGTGGTTGTCTAAATGTGTGAGTCCAGGCAGGTGGTTAGTTGATTGGCAATTCTGGCAACTCACCCATACAACACACGATCGAAAGATCAAGTAAAAATGACAGGGCAGGATTCGGAAATCAGCATCGTAGACCCTTCAAATGAGGTTGAGGTAACAGATGTGGGTGCTATGAAAGAAGAGATGAGGAAATTAAAGGCATAAATGGCTGAAATGCATCGGACATGGTCTCAAGGACATCCGACACCACTATATCCTGCTAACCCATCTTACATCCCACCCCTGGCTCAAACTCAGGAGCCTACCACTCCCCACGTATCTTCAGCTTTCCCTTATTAGTCCCAGGGTTATGGTACCACTTCATACGCTCCCCCAGCTCCACCTCCTAAGCAGAACCCTCCACCACCCATGGTTCCCGTCTTTGTGGAACCTCCCCCAGCTCCACTACATAGATCATCCAGTGAGCCGCTATTCCAAGCTCACGACACCCAATATTACCCTCTCGAACCCACTTTCAAAGCTCCTTAGCCATATACCTATTCCCCCCAAAGTTGAGAAACCGGTTAAGAATGCAGAACAAGAGGAAGTGATTCATAAAGTCAAAAGCCTGGAGCAATCCTTCAGAAACATGCATGGTTTAGGTAACCAAGTTAGCATCGCATACAAAGATTTGTGCCTTTTTCCTGATGTCCAGTTTCCTGCGGGGTTTAAAATGCCGAAGTTTGACTTATATAAGGGGCACGGTGACCCAATAGCCCATATGCGTGGTTTCTGTAGCAAAATGAGAGGTGCTGGGGGAAGGGATGAATTGTTGATAGCATATTTCGGTCAAAGCCTGAGTGGGTCAGCGCTAGAATGGTACACGAGGCAAGACCCCGGTCGATGGTATACATGGGATGATTTGGCACAAGCATTCATTGGCCATTTTCAATATAACCTCGAGATAGTACCCGATCGTTTGTCATTGTTGAAACTGGAAAAGAAACCTGGGGAAAGTTTTAGAGAGTTTGGTTTCCGATGGAGGGAACAAGCTGCAAGGGTTGATCCTCCCATGAGGGAGAGTGAGATGGTAGACTACTTCTTGCAAACATTGGAACCTACCTATTTTGGTCATCTAGTAACATCTGTCGCAAAGTCGTTTAATGAAGTGGTAAAGATGGGAGCCATGATTGAAGAAGGATTGAAATCCAACAAGATATTGAGCTACTCGGCGTTAAAAGCAACCACCCAGGCCATCCAAAGCGGTACTGGTGGTGTGCTTGGGAAGAAGAAGAAAGAAGAAGTTGTTGCAGTTGAAGCTAATGCTTGGTCCAGGCCCAATAACCCCCCACTCTATTACAACCAACCCAGACCCCACCACCCAAACTACCAATATACCCCATATGGCCCACCGCAACACTATTATCCACCACCAGAACCACACTTTTCTATTCACCACGCCCAGACCTACACTCAGCCCCCGGTGCACTCGCAATGGCGTGCACCAAACCCCCAAAACACACCTCCACCCCCACAAAACACCTATCCACCGCCCAGGGCAAACAGACCAGGAACCAGCTTCCGCCCAAACCAAGCTTTTAGAAGTGAGAAGGCCCCAAACAGAAAAACATTTACTCCGTTGGGAGAATCTTACACTGCTCTCTTCCATAGATTGAAACAGTTTTGAATGTTGACCCCAGTTGAATCCAAAACACCAAACCCCCTTCCCCGAAACCTGGACCATTTTGTTAGCTGCGAGTACTGCTCAGAGATGCCGGGGCACGATACGAAAAAGTGTTGGAAGTTGAAAAACGCAATACAAGAGCTCATTGATAATCGTCGTATTGAGGTACAGGCTCCAGAGGCCCCAAACATCAATCAAAATTCGTTACCAGCACATTATGAGGCCAACATGATCGAACTGATACATAAGGGGGAGGAGCCTAAGAAACCTTCGCATGTGGTTATGGTGATTCATTCTACGGAAACCAAAGAAAAGACAGTGAGTGCAAGGCCAGTGGTTCAGTTAAAAGCAATAAAAGACAAGCCAGTGTTAGTAATGGGGAAGGGACCGTTTGTGGCCAAGAAGAAGCAGGAGCCAGTCAAGATAGTGGTACCAGGGTCAGTATCTGTGCCCGTGGTGGTTGTGAAGGGAGATTATGTAGAACCGGTTGTCATAAAATCGGTAGTCCAGTTACCCAAGGTTGATAGCAAAGCCGTACCATGGAAATATGACAAGGTAGTGGTGACATACAAAGGAAAGGAAATTGAGGAAGAAAGTTGTGAAGCACAAGGACTAGCCCGGTCGGGACGTTGTTTCGCTCCCGAAGAGTTGAGAAAGGTTAAAGGCGTTAAAGACAATCCAGTACCAGTCAAAAAAGCTGTAACGGAAGAAGAGGAAAAAGAGTTTCTAAAAAAGATGAAAGTACAAGATTATTCCATTGTTGAACAACTGAGAAAAACACCGGCTCAAATCTCGTTGTTGTCGTTACTAATTCACTTTGATGAGCATTGCCGAGCTTTGATGAAGATATTGAATGAGGCTCATGTGCCTGACAAAATTTCAGTGAACCATCTAGAGACAATTGCCAACAAGATCTTTGAGGTGAACAGGGTAGCATTTTCTGATGATGAATTGCCTATGGAAGGCACAGAACATAACAAGGCTCTCTATTTGACGGTCAAATGTGAAGGTTCAATGGTTACTCGGGCACTAATCGATAACGGGTCGAGCGCTAATATTTGCACGTTATCCACATTGAACAAGTTAAAGATTGATGAGGATAGAATCCGTAAAAATAGCATTTGTGTTTGAGGGTTCGACGGAGGGGGAACAAACACAGTAGGGGATATTGTACTCGAATTGGCTATTGGCCCAATCGAGTTCACAATGGAATTTCAGGTGTTGGATGCTGCAGTATCCTATAATCTTTTGCTGGGTCGACCTTGGATTCATGCGGCCAAAGCCGTGCCCTCCACGCTGCACCAAATGGTCAAATTTGAGTGGGACAGACAAGAAATTGTGTTACATGGGGAAGATCCCACATGCGCCATGAATGATGCCATAGTACCCTTTATAGAGACTGAAGATAATAGGAGACCATGAGTTTATCAGGTCTGTGACACGGTTCCGGTGAGCAGGGTGCCCGAGGGTAAAAGCATACCATGTCCCAGGGTGCCAGCTGCGACCGTCATGGTAGTGTCAGAAATGCTGAATAACGGGTTCGTGCCAGGGAAAGGTTTAGGGGTTGAACTTCAGGGCATTACTCAACCTGTGTCTTTGCCCAAAAATCTGGACACCTTCGGGTTAAGGTTCAAACCAACAGTGGCAGATGTCAGAAGGGCCCGTAAATTGAAGAAGAAAGCTTGGGTGCTGCCTAAACCAATTCCTCGATTGTCCAGGTCCTTCGTCAGGCCGGGTATCAAGAAACAGCCATTGGCAAAGATGTCAGGTTCGTTAATTGGGGCAGAAGGGAGTTTGGATGAGGTGTTTGAGAAAGTATTTGCTGAAGTAAACATGGTTGAGGCCGGGGAAGGGTCAACCAGAGCAGACATACAGTACATCGGACCACATGCTAACATCAACAATTGGGAAGCTACTCCTCTTCCAGTTCGGAGGGAGTCGTGGTAGTGGGTTTTGTTTTCCATTTTGTCACCTGGATTATTCCAGGGTTTGTAATCCAGTTGCTATGTTCCGTCCGTTTGGACGAGTTAAAACCTTGTTGTCTTTACATTTAATGAAATGCAATTTTCTTCGTCCCTAATTATCTTTCCATTTTCTTTTCTTTTCTTTCTTTGTACAGTTCTTTTTATGCTGATATCAATGATATGACATGCATGAGGAATCTTCGGCCCAGTTTTAAAAGCCAATCTAGCTTAGAAGTAATAATACAAGAGATTGAGTGTGATGATGGGGTGGATTGTAACAATGATGAAGCTTATGAGGAAATTAGTAAAGAATTAAGTCATTTTGAAGAAAAATCCAAACCTAACCTAAATGACACAGAAGCAGTTAATCTAGGGGACCAAGACAATGTGCGGGAAACTAAAATAAGTGTTCATCTGGAGCCACAACTCAAGGAGGAGATAATTAAAGTATTGCATGAGTACAAAGACGTCTTTGCATGGTCATATGATGATATGCCGGGTCTAAGCACCGATTTGGTGGTTCATAAATTGCCCACTGATCCAGCACTCCTCCCTATCAAGCAGAAGTTGAGAAAGTTCAAAACGGACATAAGTGTAAAGATCAAAGAAGAGATTACCAAGCAGTTTGAGGCAAAAGTCATTCAGGTTACACGGTACCCCACTTGGTTAGCCAATGTCGTGCTTGTGCCAAAGAAAGATGGCAAGACCAGGGTGTGCGTCGATTATCGAGACCTTAACAAAGCAAGCCCAAAAGATAATTTCCCATTGCCTAACATCCATATACTGATCGACAATTGTGCCAAACATGATATTGGCTCTTTTGTGGATTGTTATGCGGGTTATCATCAGATTCTAATGGACAAGGAAGATGCAGAAAAGACAGCATTCATCACGCCGTGGGGAACATATTGTTATCGGGTCATGCCGTTTGGTTTGAAAAATGCTGGGGCAACTTATATGAGGGCCATGACAACTATCTTCCATGATATGATACATAAAGAAATCGAGGTATACGTGGATGATGTGATCGTGAAGTCTAGACAGCAATCCGACCATGTCAGAGATTTGAGGAAATTCTTCCAAAGGCTGCGCAGGTACAATCTTAAGCTCAATCCTACGAAATGTGCCTTCGGGGTGCCATCTGGGAAGTTGTTGGGGTTTATAGTCACCCGGCGGTGTATTGAATTAGACCCGTCAAAGATCAAAGCTATTCAGGAGTTGCCACCTCCAAAAAACAAAACTGAGGTGATGAGTTTGTTGGGAAGATTGAACTATATCAGCAGGTTCATTGCTCAGCTCACGACAACGTGTGAACCAATTTTCAAATTGTTAAAGAAAGATGTCGCGGTCAAATGGACTGATGAATGTCAGGAGGCTTTTGATAAGATAAAGGGGTATTTGTCAAATCTGCCTATGTTGGTTTCGCCGGAACCAGGGAGGCCTTTGATTTTATATCTGACAGTTGTGGACAGTTCATTCGGCTGTGTACTGGGGCAGCATGATGTTACGGGCAGAAAGGAGCAGGCTATATACTATCTCAGCAAGAAGTTCACATCTTACGAGGTTAAGTATACTCATCTGGAAAGGACATGTTGCGCCCTAACTTGGGTGGCACAGAAGTTGAAACATTATTTGTCATCTTACACCACTTACCTTATATCTCGCTTGGACCCGTTGAAGTATATTTTTTAGAAACCCATGCCTACAGGAAGGCTTGCAAAGTGGCAGATCTTGCTTACAGAGTTCGACATTATATATGTGACACGGACTGCCATGAAAGCACAGGCATTAGCCGATCATTTGGCTGAGAACCCCGTTGATGAAGATTATGAGCCTTTGAAAACTTATTTCCCTGATGAAGAGGTAATGCACATTGATAAATTGGAACAAGCTGAGAAGTCGGGATGGAAACTTTTCTTTGATGGGGCTGCAAATATGAAAGGCGTGGGAATAGGAGCAGTACTTATTTCGGAAACAGGTCAGCATTACCCTGTTACAGCCCGACTTTGTTTCTACTGTACAAATAACATGGCAGAATATGAGGCGTGTATATTGGGATTGAGATTAGCTGTGGATATGGGTGTACGGGAAGTCTTGGTCATGGGTGACTCGGACCTACTGGTACACCAGATTCAAGGGGAATGGGAAACACGGGACTTGAAGCTTATACTGTATCGACAGTGTCTGCATGAGCTTTGCCAGCATTTTCAGGCCATAGAATTCAGGCACATTCCAAGGATTCATAATGAGGTTGCCGACGCTTTGGCGACTTTGGATTCAATGTTGCACCATCCGGATAAGGCTTATGTTGATCCGTTGCAGATTCAGATCCATGATCAGCATGCTTACTGTAATGTGATAGAAGAGGAAATCGATGGAGAGCCGTGGTTCCATGATATCAAAGAGTACATTAGAGCAGGAGTATACCCAACGCAGGCCACCGGTGATCAGAAAAGAACAATTCGGCGATTGGCAAGTGGGTTTTTCCTTAGTGGGGGAGTACTGTACAAAAGAACGCCAGATCTCGGTTTGCTGAGATGTATAGATGCACGGCAGGCCATAACTATCATGACTGAAGTGCATTCCGGAGTTTGTGGACTGCATATGAGTGGGTATGTTCTCGCAAAGAAGATTCTCCGAGCGGGTTATTATTGGCTCACAATGGAGCGGGATTGTATTAGTTTTGTGCGTAAGTGTCATCAATGCCAAGTACATGGAGATTTGATTCATTCTCCACCATCAGAATTACACAGGTTGTCCGCACCATGGCCTTTTGTTGCATGGGGCATGGATGTTATTGGGCCAATTGATCCAGCCGCATCAAATGGGCATAGGTTTATCTTGGTAGCTATTGATTATTTTACCAAATGGGTGGAAGCTAAGACATTCAAGTCTGTGACCAAGAAGGCTGTAGTTGACTTTGTGCATGCAAATATCATCTGTCGGTTTGGGATCCCAAAGGTAATCATCACAGATAATGGGGCTAATCTTAATAGTCATTTGATGAAGGAGACATGTGAGCAGTTTAAGATTGCTCACAGGCACTCTACTCCGTACCGTCCCAAGGCAAATGGTGCGGTTGAAGCGGCCAATAAGAACATAAAGAAAATACTCCGGAAGATAGTTGAAGGATCTAGACAATGGCACGAGAAATTACCTTTTGCATTGTTAGGATATCGCACCACCGTGCGTACCTCAGTAGGGGCGACTCCTTACTCATTGGTATACGGTACCAAGGCAGTAATACCCGCAGAAGTGGAAATCCCATCTCTGCGAATCATTGTAGAGGCTGAGATCGATGATGTTGAATGGGTGAAAAGCCGTCTTGAGCAGTTGAGTATGATCTACGAGAAAAGATTGGCATCAGTGTGTCATGGCCAACTGTACCAACGTAGAATGGCAAGAGCATACAACAAGAAAGTACGTCCAAGGAAATTTGAAGTCGGGCAATTAGTACTGAGGCGGATCTTGCCTCATTGGGCTGAGGCAAAAGGAAAATTTGCCCCAAACTGGCAGGGACCATTTGTAGTAACCAGAGTGTTGTCTAACGGAGCATTGTATTTGACAGATGTGGAAGGAAAATGTAAAGAAATGGCCATCAATTCCGATGTGGTCAAGAGATATTATGTATGATTTCTTTATTCTCTGAATGTATATGTTTGTATTTGGCATATCTTAAAGATTGAAATGATGAAGGCATTTTGTCCTGCTATCCAAACACTCTTATCCCTTGTTATCCCCTTCGAGCCTTACTTATTTTTCATACCCCTCTTTCAGAATCAGCGGCACTATCAAAGAACACAGATGCCGAACATAAAGTAAAGAAGAGAAAAACAAAAGGAAAAGAGAGAAGAAGAAAAGGAAAAGAGAGAAAAAGGAAAAGAAAAGAAATAAAAGAAGAAAAGAAAAAGAAAAGAAAGAAAAAAGAAAGAAGAAAAGAAAAGAAAAGAAAGAAAAGGAAAAGAAAAGAAGAAAAAGGAAAAGAAGAAAGAAAAGGGAAAGAAAAGAAGAAAAAGAAAAGAAAAGAAGAAAGGGAAAAGAAATAAAAGCTAAAGAAAAGGAAAGAAAGAAAATCACAACAACAAAAGTTAAATACAGTGAACTACGTTTGACTTGATCCCGAAAGGGTACGTAGGCAGCCTTACTCCGAGGTTCAGTCACATCAAATAGAAATCCTAAAATCCCCAAGCAAGAAACTGGGGCAGAAGTTGTGATTGTTATGAGAGTTGGGTTCCGAAAGTTGTAATTTAAACCCATTCGAATTGTTTTGAACCTTTTATACCTTTCTTTCTAAACCCCATCCAAAAGCCTACATTACGGTCCAAAGAAAGACCTTTTGATCAATCTCTAAGAAATGCCAGGTCGAGCAGGTGACGGAAATTCGTATCAGTGGCGACACTCTGGTTCAAGCAAGAAAGAACGAAAGCAAAAATGAGAGAGTCTTATCGATTAAAACCCTCACGGGCATCGTAAGGCGACGGGAGCTGAGAAAAAATAAACGAGAGAGTCTTATTGGTGAAAACTCTCGCGGGCACCTTGAGGCGAAAGTGAGTTGGAAGATGGTTAAAAGGAAAAAGGTTTGTGGGTGGAAGAATGTTTCGAGGTACCGCAGGAAAACAAGGGTAAGGTCTGGGTAATTCAAACAATTGATGGAAGTTCTGGGCAACAAAGTATGGCAAGTGAAAGCGGGTTATTTAGACAGATTAGACCGATTAATCCAAAATGCATGTCATGACCATGGGTACCAACTGTCTCGCTCAGATAAGTTTCTTTTCCTTCTCTTCTTAAAAACAGTCATCTGGTTTTGGATTCTTCTTATCCTTAACTCAAAAATCGTCGCATTTCATTTTCTGTTGAGGGTTTTATCTAGTGGAGATGTTCCAGTGCTAGTTTTGGTCAAAGCAGGTAGAAGGGATTTCAGAGCTCACTACCAGCTTCCGGAATTGTAAAGCACAATGTGGTCAGAGCATGTCAAAAAACAACATGATGTAAATGGAATAGGGGAAGTCGCCGGAAGTTGCATCGACAGAATATATGGGAAATGTTATGGGAAATGTGAAGGTTCAGGCAAAAGGGCCGGAAAGATAAGACAACAGTATGGGTACAAAGGCATTCAGGTGGTCAGAAATTGGGGAATGTGGAAGTCGGTTGGAAAGTCAGGCAGTTCAGAGGATGTCAGGCAATACAAAGCAAGGCAATGGAAAGACGATGCAGCAAGAATGCCATCAACTAACCACCATTTTTTTTTAAACTAACGAAATTTTCGACGATTGAAACAGGGGCAGAAAATTGTTTGTCATGAGGAATTCGCCATGAGGGAAGAGAGGGTATTAATCAAGTTTAATCGCAAGTGTGGCATGGTTAAAATACAAGATAATCATGAATAGCATAGGGGAATATAATTTGGTTGCAAAGTTCGCATGTTTAGGATAAATGCAAGTTGTCAGGAGTCCGCCTGGAGAACAGAGACATACATTTCAAGTTTGATGTCAGGAGTCCGCCTGAAGAACGGAGACATACAGTTTAAATTTTTAAAATCAGGAGTCCGCCTGGAGAATAGAGACATACAGTTCAAGTTTTGGAAGTCAGGAGTCCGCCTGGAGAACAGAGACATACTTTTCAAGTTTGAAGTCAGGAGTCCGCCTGGAGAACAGAGACATACTTTTCAAGTTTGATGTCAGGAGTCCGCCTGAAGAACGGAGACATACAGGTTACATTTTAAAAGTCAGGAGTCCACCTGGAGAACAGAGACACATATTTTGAATTTCAGCAGTCAGGAGCCCGCCTGGAAAATGGAGGTGTTAAATATTTTAAGTAGTCGAAGTCAGGAGCCCGCCTGGGTAATAGAGGAGTAGTTTCAATTTTAAGTCCAGCATGTCAGGAGACCGCCTGTATAACAGAGGAATACATACAGTTAGAGTTTCGGAAGTCGGGGGTCCGCCTAGGGGAATGGCAATATGGATTTTTATCGAGAAGGCACAAGACAATGAGACAACAAGAAAAAACAAGACAACAAGGCAACAAGGAAGTACAAGAGCAAGTTTGAAGAATTTAGATATGATTTTTATAATTCATAGAGCATAGTTAGTTTAGCTTCTTTTATCTTTGACACAATGTAATAAGGGAGGTCAGCAAGCAGCAACAGCAACAGTAACAGCAACAAGCGCAGTGCAATCACAGTTCCTGGTAGTCCCAGCTACCAGACACTCCCAAACTACACTGACCTGATTCCTGTTTAGCCCAGGATATGTAGGCAACCTCCGAAGCAGGATGCGGTCAAGCTTTTCAAAAATGCTTCGCACGGAATTTTCGAACGGGCAAAAATCGCTCGTATTTGCTCACTTGTCTTTGCCCGGAAACCTTTCGCGTTTCCAAGCAAAGAGGGGTAGCTGTGAGCACGTGATTTTTGACCTATATATGAATAATTCCCAAAATCCCAAACAAAATAATTTTTCTTTATTTTTACAATTTTTGTGCGTTTTGGTGTCATCTTCTGATATTGTTGCATTTTTATTTGTGCGTGTTGATTTTGCATTTTTAATGATTTTATTGTGAATTTGTCGCAAAATACTTTTTGAACAATTTTAGGAATTAATTAGTCTTTGTTTTAAAACAATCAGGATTTCGTGTTAAGTTTTACATCTTTATAAAAATTATTATAAAAATTGTAAAAAGCAAGAAAATGAAAAATAATAATAAGAGTATAAAAGTGGTCTTAGTTGAGACCCAAATTTGGGCCAAATGCACTAAACATTTCAGGCCCAAACGCCTCAAGCATGTTTATTCAGTCCAGCCCAGGTCCTTACCCGGTCTGCCCCTTTCTAAATGAAACGGCGTCGTTTCGGGGTCCCTGTATCAGGACCGTTGGATCTCATCAATCCAACGGTCCGGAACTAACTAGGTTACCGGTATTTAAGTGTCCGAACCGTCCCCCCTACCCCCATTTGCATCGTCTTCTTCACCCCACCCCTTCTCCTCAAACCCTAATCCGTGCCGCCCCTAAATCCCTTGCCGGCGGTGAACACAAACTATGCCGTTCACCCTGAGATTAACACCACAGGCCCCCCTCACCCTCCTCTTTCCATTGCACCCATTGGTTTACCTCGAATAAGGCCGGAACTCTTCGAATCTTGGTTTGAAGTTTTCTGGCGAAGTGACAAGTTCGTCCAAATCAGTCCAAAATCACACCCCACAACCCCCGGCCCTTCCTCAACACTAATCCGTGGTTGTTTTCTTTCAAATCGCCATGAAATGGCCCAAATCTTAGATCTGAAAATTTCTGGCCAAACCCTAAAACCAAATCCTTTTGATTTCAAACCGTAGTATCCTTAACCATGTGTTCTCTTGTAAGAACACATGGTTAGGGATGTTACGCGTCAAAAATCTGGAAGGATTCAGATGATTATGACTGGCCGGAATCCCTTATGCCTTTGTGAGTTTTTCTTTTTTTTACTGCTTCTTTTACTCGCATGATTGAAGTATTATTTACAGTTGTTGTTTCATTATTTGTTCTGTTAATTTTCTGGTTTAATTGTGTTAGTTTAAGTTCTGTTAATTACTGTTGATTCTGAGCTTGATATTTGGTTGAATGATTGTGAGTTCATGGTTTAAGAGTTAGTTTTAAGTTCATTTAATATTAATCGTGGTAGCTTAAGCTCAGTTTAATTTCGTTTAGCTTGTTTGAGTTGGTTAATTGAACAGAATTGGTTCAGTCAGTCTAATTAGTTAGTTTCTGATTGCTAGTTAATTAATTTTAGTTAGTTTCAGAATGGTTTAGGATATTGGGTATAGCTGTTAGGGATGAGGGTAGGTTCAGTGATTTTGAAAGGCTTTCAGGGGTAATCTGGGTATGGAAAAGGGTAGCTCTGATAGGAATAGTAATATCAAAGTATAGGGAAGGGCAGTATAGGTATTGTATGGGTAGAGGAATACCTTAGGGCCTTCTAGAATGGGGTACAAGTGCAAATTTTAATAGTTGTAGTGCAGTTACTTGGTTAGCAAGATAAAACTAGAGGGACTGAATTGAAAATAGGGAGGGACTGATTGGCAAATCAGAACCTAATCTATTCTCTTTGGGTTTGCTTATAAAAGGGCAGAAAATGCCTTGGGAAAGGGGGCTGCTCTCCATCTTTCTGCCTTGAGCTCTAAGTCTCAATTGGAGCCTTCATTATTGCTTTTGATTTCAATCAGCATTTTATTTTCCAAAAACTATTCAGAAAACAAAAACATCAAAATATGGAGAAATCTGAAACAGTTTCACAGTTTCATTACTAGTTTTTGGTTTCAGCTGTGAGGGTCAGGGGTATGTTAGAAGTATGTTAAACTGATCTGTGGGAATTTGCTTATATTTTTGGTTTCAAAGCAATCTGCCTGTGTTTCTGTGGTGTAACACTGGCTGGGTTTGTTGCTGCTGCTGTTGAAAATAGCAGATTCCTCTCCTTTTCTCTATTTACATTCCAATTTCCAGGTACATTTCCCTGAATCTCACTGATGTATGCTCGTTGAAGTTGAAATAAAATGTTCCAGGGCCTGTTATTCAACTGAAAGCAGCCTGTATTTTTCATAGTGTAGTCTCTTGTTATGTAATTGGCAGATATGTGTATAATTAAACTTGCAGTAGGGTCGATTACATGTTGAATGATGCGTAATTTTGAACTGTTGAATTGGGCATTTGAAATAGCTTTGAGCATGGGCCTGGTCTGATCTGAAAGTTTGTGTGAATTCAATAGTCATCAGTAGCAATTAGACCTATGTACATGACATGAGAATTCATGAGCAAGTTTGATTACATTTAGCTTAATTATTGGTATTTTCGTCATTATACTGTAGTAGAAGGTTTGCTTTTGTTTTATGATTCTGAAATCGTTTGGAAGGCAAATCGTAATTATAGTAAGTAGATTGGTGTTGAAATCAGTTGGAAATCATGAGACAAACTCATTCATAATTGACTTAGTTCATTAAAAACAGCAGGTCTTGATAGGCAATTGGTAGGATAGATCGTTTAGGTTTTTTTTGAGTTTCACGGCTTTTGTTAAAATGAAGGTATGCATGGTCAGTGTAGTGACTCACTGATATTATATCAATTGTTGCAAGGGAAACATACTCATCTTCGTTGGGCCGTTCAAGGCCATGAGGCAGGCCCAATTCTCCTTTAAATTTGATTCTTAGTCTATTTCAGTGTAATCTATTTCCAAATTAACTAGTCTTTTAGAGACACACAAGTAAATAGGAAATCGTAGATATTTCGGGATTGCTACTAGCCTCGCCTGAGCAAATCACATGCGCGGACTGTCAACAATGGGCTATTAAAATGATTAGAAATTGGGATGGCCATTTAGCAAATTCCATGGTCTTCCTTAAAATCATATTACATTAGAATCTTTAAGCTCGATTTAATTGAATAACCTTCTTAAACTCGGGTGCGCATTGATGCGACCCAAATCCAAATCTCGATGAAGTCGAAATGTGTTGACAATCACGGGCGCATTGATTGCGACGTGGTTCGAGATACGTTTTCGCGACATCGTAATTCTTAAAAATAAATAATGATAGAAAAGAGGTTCACAAATTGAGACGAGCCTCACCGCACAAAAATAAATAAATGTGGGGCCCTCAATAAATAATCATCGAAATAATTAGAATTTGGGATGGCCGTTTAGCGAACTTCATGGTTTTTCCCCAAAATAATACTACGTTAGCATCTTTAGGCGCAATTTAATTAAATTACTTTCCTAAATTCGGGTGCGCATTTATGCGACCCCAAATCCAAATCTCAACGTATGTCGAAATGTGTTGACAACCACGGGTGCATTGATTGCGACGTGGCCCGAGACACATTTCCACAATGTTGCAATTCTTTAAAATATAATGATAAAAGTGGTGTAAAATTAATGAAAGGCACATGAGCTAGCATGTATTAAAATTAGATAAAATCAAATACAACGGTTAAGCGACCGTGCTAGAACCACGGAACCCGAGAATGCCTAACACCTTCTCCCGGGTTAACAGAATTTCTTACCCGGATTTCTGGTTCGCGGACTGTTAACAGAGTCATATTTTTCCTCGGTTCGGGATGCAACTGGTGACTTGGGCCACCATTAATATCCCAAGTGGCGACTCTGAATAATTAATAATCAGATCCCGTTCCGATTGTCCTTTAATTGGAAAAACTCCTTTACGCCCTCTTCCGGGGATGTAGGTAGTAAAAAGGAGGTGTGACAACAGTCGCCTCTACAAATATAACAAGTAAATGCACATCTTTAAACAACATTCAAGTATTTAGGAGAAAATCCTAGAACATGATATCAGGGGTTATATAGTATCGAATTGGGACAGAGTGTAAAAAATCCTATTTAGCTTGCCTACTGACTTAAACCTGTTAAATCTGGATAGTTTTAAAGAACAAAAGCACAGTTTCAGAGTTGCAGGATTTAAATCGCCCTATAGGCTTGCCTAAATGCAGAACAGTGGTGTCCTAAGAGCATGATATCTACATCGATATAGTAAAACATCAAACAATTTTAAACGGATACTTGAGATCCTATACACATGCTTTCTAGTGGTAGTAAATTAAGGCAGTGTTTGAAATCTCATTTAGAGAAGCGAACAGTTGATTAAACCAATTCATAAGGAACTAACATAGATTAAACTGATTTGTTTAACTGAATTGATTTTAAGTTCTATAGGTAGGATTTCTGATTTTAATTCCTATAGGCATGGTGTCGAATTGTTAAGAACTGATTTTCAAACTTATAGGCATGATTTCTAGTGAGATGAATGTAAATATATGCAGTAGTAGAAATTGAACTGAATCATTTTACACTCTATAGGCATGGTATCGAATTATAAAGTTGATGTTAACCCTATAGACATGGTTTCTATTGTTGAATCCATTTAGATCCTATAGGCATGATTTCTAATATCATGAAATCAAAGCAAACATAGCAAATGTATTAACATTATCCTATAGGCATGGTATCTACCCAAGTTACCCAACATATATGTAGCTACCCACTCCTTTTCACTAATCACCCCAAAGTTGTTTACAAATAATTATTATAGACCAGCCGAATAAATTACATAAACAAATAAAGAAAAAGAAGAAGCTAACCATAGAGAGCCTGAAGCACGCCCAAATGACTTCCCCAAGCCTCCAATAGCCTCAAATGCCAAGTGTGACGACCTGGCCGGTCGTCTTAAGAATTAACACCCCGATCCCCTATTAACTGCTTTTACCAAGTTTATTTCTGCCATATTGATTTGCCGGGATGTTCGGTTTTGAGTTTCAGAAAGTTTTGGGACACTTAGTCCCTAAATGAGAGCTTAAATGTTGGAAAGTTGGCCATAGTCGGAACAGTGTGAAGACGGCCTCAGAATGGAAATCTGATGGTTCCGTTAGCTCCGTTGGGTGATTTTGGGTTTAGGGGCATGTTCGGATTGTATATTGGGGGTCCGTAGCTAATTTAGGCTTGAAATGCCGAAAGTTGAATTTTTGAAGTTTCCGGTCCGGTAGTGAGATTTTGACCCGAGGGTCGGAATGGAATTTTGAAAGTTGGAGTAGCTCCATAGTGTTGAATGTGATGTGTGTGCAAAATTTCAGGTCATTCGGACGAGGCTTGATAAACTTTTTGATCGAAAGCGTATTTTGAGAATATTAGAGTTGTTAGGCTAAAATCCATGGTTAATTCGAGGTTTCGATGTTGTTTTAGGTGTTTTAAGGATTGGTACAAGTTTGGGTAGTGGTTTGTGACTTGCTGGGGCCTTTGGTTGAGGTCCCAAAGGTCTCGGGATGAATTCGGATGGTTGACAGAATGATTTTGGAGTTGGAAGTTTGCAGCAACAGCTGGTTTTCTGTCATAACCGCACCTGTGGTTTGGGTCCCGCATATGCGGAGCTGCAGAAGCGGCGAAGCAAGCGCAGATGCGGATTTGGGGATGACGGCAGGTTCCGCAAATGCGGGTAATTCATAGCAGAAGCAGTACCGCACCTGCGGACGGGTAACCACAGATGCGAAAATTGGCATTTAAGAGAAAGTCGCAGATGCAACGAAGTCCTCGCAGAAGCAGATGCGGTCCCAGGACCGCAGATGCAGAAATAGCTTGGAAGAAATATGAAATTTTGAGGGTTTAGTTTTAAAAGTTGAAAAATCAAATTGGAGCTCGGGAGAGGGAGATTTTGAGAAGAAATTGAAGAGGAGATCATTGGGTAACGATTATTTAACCCTTTCTAGTCATATTCCATCAATCTTGAGTTGGTTTTATCATTTAATTTCGAATTGGAGATAAAAAAATTGGGGAAAAGTTGGAAGAAAGTTCTTAGACCTAGAATTCAACTTTTGGTTGTGAATTTGACCTTAGATTTGGATAATTTTGGTATGCATGAACTCGTGAGAGTATGAGGATTTTGAAATTATAAATTTTACCCGATTCCGAGACGTGGGTCCGAGGGGTTGGTCATTTTACCTAATTTCGCGTATTAGCTTAGAATTTCTTGGTAGAATCAGTTACTTGAAGTGTTATTTACGTTGTGAAATTGAATTGAAAAGATTTGGGCCATTTGGAGTCGAGTACTCGTGGCAAGAGCGTGGTTTCAGATTGATTATTGAGCCGGTTCGAGGTAAGTGCCTTGCCTAACCTTGTGTGAGGGACCTTCCCCTTAGGATATGATATATTCGATATTGAAATGCCTGGTACGTGAGGTGACGAGTGCGTACTTGAGCTAATTGTTAAAAATCCGATTTTTCTTTAAGTATTTCAATTGAGTTCCTTTCCTATTTTATTCTACTTGCGAATTTAGCCTGTTATTAGTTTAGAAAAGCATGTTTAGTTGACTTAATTGCCTATTTGCTTAAACTGCCTTAATTGCATTACGTGAAGCATGTTAGGCTAGAATTAACCGTTTACTTAGTACGAAATTTAGTATTAATTAAGTATTCTTGTGTTGCTGCTGTGTGTTTTAATTTGGGACTACAGGATGGCATTCCGGGAGATCCCTTATATGCGTTTATGATCTAGACTGAGGTGAGGGATACCAAGAGATTCCTGGCACGTATATTGAGGATACCAAGAGATCCCTAGCATATATTGAGGATACCAAGAGATCCCCGTGATACCAAGAGATCTCTTGTATACATAGAGGATACCAAGAGATCCTCGGGATACCAATAGATCCCCGGTTATAATCCTTGTTATGAGTGGTACTTCCTTGTGGTTTGCCTTATCTCTGTTCCCATTACTGTACTCTTGTTATCCTGTATAGATTCTTACTGTAGATTCTCAATTGTACTACTTATCTTATCCTGTCATTTTTATATTTATTTAATCTTAGTAGGGCCCTGACTTTCCTCGTCACTACCCGACCGAGGTTAGGCTTGGAACTTACTGAGTACCGATGTGGTGTACTTATGCCCCTTTTTGCGCATGTTTTCATGTGCAGATCTAGGTACTTCTGCTCAGACTCACTATCCTTGAGGTGAGGCTCTCTATAGAGACTTCGAGGTATATCTGCCGCGTCCGCAGACCGAGAAGTCCCTCTCTATCTTACTGTAATAGTGTAGCCCTTCAGTATTTCCCTTTATTAGACATTTCTGGAGTTAAAGCTTCTTATGTATCTCTTAGCTTGTGATTCGTGGGTTTTCGGGTCTTGGATTTATGTATTGGTTTTGATATTTAAATATGGTGTATGCCGAGCGGCTTATTTAAACACTATTATTACCTTATTTCTGGTTTAAATTGTTTTACTTCCGCAAATTTGGTTTTACTTCCGCAATTTAGGCTTATCTAGTCATAGAGACTAGGTGTCATCACGATAGTTTACAGAAGGCAAACCGGGGTCATGACACCAAGGTTCCATAGACAGTATCCTATCGAGGTGTGTCAGAGTTCCCTAAGGACCTCAAGGATCCCAGGCAGTGCTCACACCTAGACTTTTTCTCAAACAAGAACTGATTTAAGTGTAGTGTGGAAAGGCCAGCTCTGACATGCTAGAGTTCAGAAAAATCTCAAGGATCTCAAGGCAGTACACATGCCAGAGGGGATGAACCTAATATTCTAGGAGTAATGTGAGAGTGTATGACATATCTTTGTTTTGAAAATAGTACAGAGATGACTTCAGAAGTAGGAAAGTTTTTTCAGAAAACAGGACATAACTTAGTGGTAAAAAACAGTTTGAGAAGAGTATCAAGCAGCAGACAATCAATTGGTCATATTCAGATCACTTAACAACAGAACTTCACATGAGAATAAAAGTATTGTGGCACATAAGAATCACTTCAGGGTACATGGATAGTAGAAACATACTATTACAAACTACATACACACTTAAGATCTTGGAGCCTTAGTAAATAGTTTAGAATATAAATAATAGTTGGCATGTCTTGAACAGGATTTAAACATATAGTTTGGACATGCTAAGTAAAGAAGTAAGCAGAGTGTAAAACATGCATTGAACATGATAGGAATTTTAGACATATTAAGTAAAGGAGTAAGCAAGAGAGAGGACAGAATGTACAACATACATTGAACATGACAGAACTTTAGACATGTTGAGCAAAGAGATAAACAGGAATACAATTTGGAATCACAATTGATGGACTGATGCAGGAATGAAACACATAGGGTTTGATTTTCAAAACTTAATTAGGGACATACCAGTTAAGGAGAGCAGACACAAAGTATAGACAGTGTAGTGCAATAACTAGCCTTGGCTTACAGCCGGCTAGTTCAATAGAAGTAACAAGTAACAAAAAAGAGCAGAAAGCTAAAGTATAAGAAAGAGTTTTTGAACTAGTGTTAGTTGTTATTGCCTTTGAACTTAAAATAAGAGGAGGTTTATATAATAATCAAAAGCTTGACACATAAGGTAAGAGATCAATTAAGTAGTAAATCAGGAAAGTCATACGTAAATCAGCAAGATCCTCCCTTAATCAAGGGACAGTTCAATCAATGGTAAAATATACTAAGTATTTAAGGAAAAGAATAAAGTAAAGTTTAGGTATAGAATAGGTAATTAGGGGGTAAATGCACAATAGTTTAATTAAGGAAACAAATCAATAAATAATTAGCGGAATACAAACATGGCAGGGAAAAATAATTAAGGCAGGCAAATTCAATCAAATTGAGTAAAAGGGTAAGAATCAAACGTTTAAAGGAAAGTATTCAAATTAAACCAGGGATTAAGGGATTCAGAATAATAAAGGGTTCAGTCAAAGAGAAAGTCATGGAAGTATAAGCATGCTTAGCATATAAATGAGGTAAAGTATAAGTAGTCAGGAATCGATGCATAATTTTAACAAAATAAAAGTTAAACAACACTGATTCAAGGAGAAGTATACAAATCTTGCACGAATGGTCAGTATGAACACAAGTACATAATAGCAGTGAAAGTTCAAACTACGAAAATTCAGTAGAAGCATATTAGAACAAGAAAATCACGAGAAGTCACAAGAACCCAAGACAATAACACAATCAGATGTATCAATATCCAAAAATCAAACGAAGAACCCCCAAAAAATTAGGGTTTTCAGTACAAACGGGCTAGGGTTGTAGCAGGTTCATAAAATCAGTCAAAAAATGTTTGAGAACCATACGTTTAAACACAAAAAATCATCGAACAAATTTTAAAAAGAAATTCCGGAAACCCTAATTTTAGAAAAAGATGAAAATCACTTGAAATCATACGATTCTTGTAAAGAATCTCAAGGCTATTGTAAAACTCACAGGAAACAAACTCAAATCACCTTAGATCTCTACAGATCTAGGAGGTTTTTAGAAAAGAAATTAGGGTTTTGAAGAGAACCATACAGAGATGAAGAAACCTATTTAGAAACTCATAGATCATGGCTAATATAGGACGATCTCACTCAAAATTACACCGGAATGGCCTGGAACAGGCAAGAGATGAACCCTAGATGCAAGTCGACATAGCCCTGGTCCCTTGAGGGCCTTAGAGATGGCAAGCATGACAGGAGAGAGGCCATTGGAGGCTTGAGAGGTGGTGAGAGGTTACCGGAGATAGCCATAGATGGAGGTCAGTGAGATTGGGGATTAGGGTTAGGGTGAGAGAATTTGAGAGCGGAGAGGATTTTAGGGCGGTGGTGTAAGGTGGGAAATGGTTAGGGTTTGGGGGGTATAGGTTAGTTTATTTTAGGTAATGGGAGATCTGGACCGTTGATCAAAATGATCAACGACCAGGATGTAACAAGAGCCGGGTTGGGTAGGTTTGTTAGGGTCAGACGGGTATTGGGCTTGGGTAATTTAATCAAAAATTGGGCTGGGTATTGGGGCTGAAATTGAAATAAAATTAGGCTAGATTTTAAATAGCCATTTTAACACTATATAATTTATAAGAAATAATAAATGATTTTTGAAAAATAATTACATGTACTAAAATAATTTAAAATAGTTATTTAACATTTTAAAAATATAAAATATCATTTTATGCATCAACAATGTAATTATGCATTGATAGGGCTAGTATTGCAAATATATGCAAATTAGCTTAAAAAATGCAAATGCAATTGTAAAAAATGCAATAAAATATTTAAATAATATTTTGGCATAAATAACGAATTTAGATGGCTAAATAACCATAAAAATAATTTGAAGAATAATTATTGGAAATTTTATGAGTAAAAGGGAAGAAATAAATCAATTTGAAGCCTTTAAAATTATAGAAAAAATTATAAAAATGTGTATGCATGCTTATATATGCATATATACTATTTTAAAAGTATATATACATATTAAAAATATATAGGGAAAAATTGGGTATCAACATCTACCTCCTAGTTCTGCCTCTAACTCTATCCCTTCTTCCTCTTATTCTTCCTCTCCACTGCCTTCTATGACTCACAATCCAGTACCTTTCACTCTTCTTACATCTACATCTTCCCCTTCTCCTTTTTAATTGAGAAGGTCCTCCAGAGATGTGCATCCTCCTACCTATTTGAAGGATTATGTATGTAATGTAGTTTACCTGACTAATCTAACCTCTACTTGTTTTGCAGCCTCACCCTTACCTCTTACTCTACCTATTTCTGCTCTTTCTCATTCTAATCAGGCTTTGCTCAGCTTAACTTCTCATATTCATGAGCCAACTACTTTTTCCCAAGCCTGTTTACACCCCTGTTGGCAGAAAGTGATGGCACAAAAGTTTGAGGCATTGGAGGCCAACAACACTTTGGGATGTAGTTTTTCTTTCTAAAGGGAAAAAGGCACTGCCTTGTAAATGGGTTTACAAAGTCAAATACAAGGCAGATGGCAATATCGAACTGTTCAAGGCACGACTAGTCATTCAAGGGGATGTTCAACTAGAGGGAATTGATTACACAGAAACTTTTTCACTTGTGGTCAAGATGACTACTGTGAGATGTCTATTAGCAGTTGTAGTTAAAAAGAGCTGGACTTTGTTTCAATTAGACGTAAACAATGCTTTTCTTCATGGTGATTTACAGGAAGAAGTGTATATGAAATTCCCTGTTGGTATGCAACCTCCTAGTTCTAATCATGTATGCAGATTGAGGAAGTCTTTATATGGTCTAAAATAGGCCTCACGGCAGTGGGTATGCAAGACTAACTGCTGCTCTTAATTTTAAAGGGTATTCTCATTCTCTGAATGACTATTCCCTATTTTTCAAGAAGACAACTATTGGAGTATACATCCTTGCAGTCTATATCGATAATATCCTTTTAACATGAGATGATCTTACTAAGATAGCTCTTCTAAAGGACTTTCTTCACTCGGAATTCAAAATAAAAGATTTGGGGCAGGCTAATTTTTTCCTTGGGATGGAACTTTTAAGGGAATCTCAAGGACTAATTGTTACACAAAGAAAGTTTACCTTGGAATTGTTGTCTGAATTTGACTGTCTTGACAAGAACCAACTGCTTCTCCACTTGAGCCATCTACAAAACTTTATGCTAATGTTGGTGAGCTTTTGCCTGATCCTACTGTTTATCGTCGCATACTGGGAAAGCTCAATTTTTTGACTCATACCCTCCTAGATTTATCCTTTGCCATTTAGCATTTGAGTTAATACATGCAAACTCCTCGATAACCTCATTTTCAAGCAGCCATTCACTGTCTTCGATACTTACTTGCCAATCCTGATGTTGGTTTGTTTATTAGAATTGATCCCTCTTTTCAGCGGCTTGCCTTTTGTAATTCTGACTGGGGTTCTTGTTCGTAGACTCGTCGCTCTGTTAGTGGCTATTTCATTGGCCTTCTGTGGCTATAGAAGATGAATATGTACAACAACTGTTCGCATCACTATTATTTCTTTGAAGTGAAATCCTCTTCCTCTGCATGGCCATAAATTTCTGCCATCTTGATGAGTTTCTTAGTATTGAGAATTATCTTTTCTCTGGAAGATTGGAAACAATAAAGTAAACAAAAAGTAGAAATTTGGAGACATTTGGTGCCAAATTGATCAGGCTTCTCCTTGAGGTTGAAAAAGCTTATGGAAGGGAAAATATTTGTAGAAGAGGCTGGTGATAGGCTCTGATTTGAAGATGATGTTTGCTACTAAAAAACGAAGGCAAATCTGTTTGCTGATGCCTATTGGAAATTGCTTATATGGGACCAATGAACCTTGGTGAGAAGTCCTAGCAAGAGGACTTTGATAGCAGAACTGATTGGTCCATTCTAATGTCTAACAAATTGAGGAAAAGAAGGAAATTATCTTTCGTCTCGATCGTCCTTTCAAACTAGCATCATCCACAATTTGTTTGTGGCCTTCATCAAATGAAGAATTGATTTCTTCGAGATATATTAAGTTTGTCTTGAAAGTCAAGACCATGTGACGTTGCTTATCTGTTCATGCAGATGGGATTTTCTTCATGATTAGATGCCAGCTCTGTGATTTCCTTCTGCACCCTTCTTGCAGTTAATCTTTTTATTATTTTAAAATCTTTATCCAAGTAGTTATTTTTTTCGTCAAGTAGTAGGTAGAAAACATCACATTAAGATTGAGTTCAGTTATATGAAGTTTGAATTCTTTAAAGTTTTGAAAGTTAAATAGAACAACGTTATTAAGGAGATGGAATTAAACTGTTTTGAGACGTCTAAAATGGAAAGAGATCATAAATTGAGATGGAAAAAGGGCATTACATAACCTTGTTTTGGTGCAGCCAACCCCACCTTGTCTAAAGGAAGTGCAAAATAGTTGCAAACAATGCATAGAGAGAGGTGTCAAAAAAGAAAACAGAAATACAAACAATGCAGATAACTGGATTTGCACAAAGGTCTTATTTTATATGCTCCAAATTCTTTTTGAATTTGACTCTTGATTTACTCTTCATATCAATATGTGTATGCTGTAGAACTATGATCTTGTAAGTCTACATAAATGCACCATTCCAAAATGTTCTTACTTGATTCCATTACTTAGTCCAGTTTACTAAGACCACTTGATTCTGTTAGGTGGTTTGTCTGACAATGGATCCAGATATTATTTCTTATTTACATCACAATTATGAGCTAACTAAAATAGCGCATGCTATGTCTAGATATATTTTTGTCCATATTGCAAGCATCTATTGAGACCTGGTTTTAGTTTTATAGGCTAAGAAATTGCAGGATTCAGTTATATTCTCAAACATTTGGAAGCAGTTTATTAACAAGGCTTTATTTGATTTATGTGAATATGACGATGTTTTGCTAGCTTCACATATTTTGACTTGTACAACTAATAGGACCTATGATGAAAATATCATTCTGGCACAAGATAGGATTGTTGTTTTCACATATACAGGTCTACAAGTGGAAAAGAAAAAGGCAAGCATTAGAATGGCGTCTATGGATTTGCTTCATGCCATTGGCACCCCTATTCAACTTGTAGGAAAGGCCATAACTGCTGAAGCACAAGCAATTTGCGAGGCTTTGAAAAGAGCGTTACAGAAAGGTTGGTCAAAGGTTTATATACTATCGGATACTGTTGATTTGTAATATATGATTATGATTGTGTAATCAAATCAAATCAGATATGTTGATTTGTATTATCTGATCATATAGGATCAAATCATATTAGCTAGGTTAGGAAAGTTTTAGATTCTTAGGGATTAGATTAGATTAGATTAGATTAGAAATACTCCTTTGTCTGGAATCAGGGGATTATTTCTTGAGTCCAAAACCTAAATGTTGTAGTTTTGGACTCAAAATACGTTTCTAATGCTAAAAAAAGGTTACATTTCTATATATAATGCGGTATTACACCGAACTATATTTTAACAGTGTTTGAGCTATTAAAGTATAACGCGGTGTAATACCGCTTTATATATAGCGCTGTGTAATATCGCGCTATACCTATTTGTGGGCCCACCAATTAGTCTCCTGCAATTAACTGACATAACAGTAATTCAAATATATATAGCGCAGTGTAATACCGCGCTATACCTGTTTGTGGGCCCACCAATAAGTCTCTTGTGGTTAACTAACATAACAATAATTCAAATGGGTATAGCACGGTGTAATACCGCGCTATACATCAAAAAATTCAGCCCCTCGAGCTAGGCATTGCCTTATTTAAAGGCATTAGGATTTTATGAAAATCCATTCAAAAAATATTCTAACTTCCGTTCAAACTTTTCTTCTTGTTATAAAGCATTTTTTATAATGTCTGAAGAGCCAAAAATAAGGGTTTCATTATATTTCTTTTTGGGGGGGGGGGGGGAGGGGGTGACGTTGTAGTGGAGAATAACTCTGTGAGGTATAATTTATCTCCACAGTGTCATGTTAAATTGTCGATTACAATGGAGTACGATAAATTAGTATCGTTGTTACGTAAAAAATGAGTGTGAAGAAACGTTCAGTGAACCTTAAAGTAACCGGTAGATATTCGTATTCTGTGACTCCGCGGGGGTTTACTTGTTATTCTTAGTTTAACATCGAAGATGGTGAAACTCTTAGAGATTTTTGCGGATTCCAGATGAATACAGGGAATTTATTGTGATAAAATTATTGGAAATGTATGTCAAGGCTGAAGACGTTCGCAATAATGAGATTGTGCAAAGCAGGGATAACCCCCAATCATCGGGTGATTATTCTGGAGCAATTTTAGCCCAACAGGTTCCGGCTGAAAGAGTGGCCGGATCTTAACTTATCTCCGTGGGCGAACAAGGAGCAAGGAAATAATTTCTCTCCTACTTTACATAATCCACAAGACGACTAGTAAACTTTAATTTTCCTTTCTGTTACGATGTTTATTTTTTATTGAATTGAATTTGTATTAACACTCATTTTCCACAAGGGGTATCGCCCGGATATGAATTTTACAAGTTATGACCCCACGCCCAATTAGAAATGTGTAGTTCTGGTGTATTGGATCGCGGTGGTCCATCCGAGAGTCATCACCAACAGGAAAATGTCCATCATGGAATGTCCACAGTAGGACTTGTAAGTGAAGTGATATAGCTATATGTAAAATATTTATCAATTTGAGTAGCTTATCATTTTGTTCATTTTGTGAAGTAAAAACGAGCAACTTGATGGTTTTGACTTCACTCAATTGCCCGTAGACGACGTATTTACTCATGATTTGGCAGATGCACAGAGTCAGGAAGATAATAGTGATTATGACAATAATGTCGATGAGTCTGGAGATGACACACCCTTTCTTGACGAGGGTGATGATGAGGAGGAAGTGAATGTCGAACCTGAGCTAACGAGGGAGCATGCTCCTCCACCTCTCGTTAGAGTAAGCGTGTACGAGTCCCATGTGCCTTTTCATGAGCAGAATATTCCCTACCTTGATAATTTGCCAAGTATGCCAGATGTGGATGCCCTCACAAGGGATGCTGACGCATTTCGATCAGCAATATGGGATGAGTCTAGACCAACAGTGCTGGCAAAGGGCATGTATTTTCCCGCTAAAGCTCGTTTAACCAGGGCTATAAAAATGTACAGCGTAAGAGAGTACCGTGAGATGATGGTATGGGAGTCAACTCCGGAGGTATACAAGGTCAGATGTCGTAGACACTTTATGGGTTGTAACTGGATGTTACGTGTGATCAAGAAGGAAAGAGGGTTGTGGAAAGTAGGCAAATATATTAGCACCCATAGATGTGAAATGGACACATTCAATGAGAATCGCTTCAACTTGGATGTAGACTTGATTTCACTTGTCTTGATTCTACACTTGGAAGTGTCCATTAGGTACAAGATCAAAGAGTGTATTACATGCATCCACCAGGAATATGGGTGTACTATAACCAAAAGAAAGGCATATCTCGGGCGCAAACGTGCATTTGAAATTATTTATGGTGACTGGAATAAGTCATTTTCATCTCTAACCTTAGGTACATGGACACACTGAAACACTTTAACCCCGGGACTATTGTTGAATGGAGGCATGAGCAGAGTCCGGGAATACCGGAATATATATTCAGATACGTGTTCTGGGCATTTAAACCAGCCATTGATGGTTTTGTGCATTGACTTCCGGTAATTTCCATAGATGGTACTCATGTCTATAAAAAGTATGATATTAATCTGTTGATCGTCGTTGCAGTAGATGCCAATGGACAAATATTTCCACTAGCTTTTGCCATTTGTGCCAATGAAAGCGAAGAGACATGGACGCTATTTTTGAACCACTTGAAGCAGCACGTTATCAAATAGTGTTCATGTATTTACCTAATATTTGATCGGCATGGTGGTATTTTAAGTTCTGTATAGCATTTGCCTGAATGGCAGGAACCCTATGCATACCACCGTTACTGTGTGAGGCACCTAAAGGCCAAGTTCCAGAAGAAATATCCCATCAAGGAATTGCATGATTTAATGTGGATGGCTGAAACTGAGCACTAATAGTGCAAATTCAGGAGGCGCATGGAAGTGATCCAGTAGTTAGACAAAAGAGCCTATAATTGGCTGACGGGACATGAGCTTCACAAGTGGACATTGCATGCTAATGGTGGCAGATGATGGGGAGCCCTAACTACAAATGTGTCGGAGTTATTCAACGGCTTATTGAAGTCTGCATGTGGATTGTCTGTCACTGCCATGGTCCGGATGAGATTCAAACAAATGGCGGAGAGGTTTGTTGAAAGGCACAGAGCTCCATCGGAATTGATGGACAGGTGTGTTGAATTTATGCCAATACCGATGAGAAGATTTGAGAAATATAGGAGGCGAGCACATTGACATTCATATTTATAGTATAATCACGACCGGGGTATTTTTTAAGTTCACACTACCATCCGCGAACACCGGGGGAATAATTTACACACCGTGAATGAAGCCAGCAGGTTGTGTTTGTCATACCTCCTTTTTCCGCACCCGATAGGGTACAAGGGAGTTTTTCCAATTAAAGGACAATCGAAACGGGATTGGTTTATTTATTTCAGAGTCGCCACTTGGGAGGTTTAGGGTGTCCCAAGTCACCAATTTTAATCCCAAATCGAGGAAAAGAATGACTCCATATTACAGTCTGCGTACCAAAAATCCGGATAAGGAATTCTGTTAACCCGGGAGAAGGTGTTAGGCATTCCCGAGTTCCGTGGTTCTAGAACGGTCGCTCAACTGTTATATTCAGCTTGATTATCTTATTTTTATACAAATAAGAACTTATGTGCAAATTTCATCTTTTAACCGCTTTTATCATTTAATGTTATTTTTATCAAGAATTGCAACATCGTGGAAAACACACCTCGAACCGCGTTACAATCGATGTACCCGAGGTTAGAGCTACATTTAGACTCTGTTAAGATTGGGATTTGGGTCACATAAATGTGCACCCAAGTTTAGGAAGATAACATTATTAGACACGCGTCTAAAGCAACTAGCGTATCGTTATGTTGGGAAAAGGCCGTGAAATTCGCTAAACGGCCTGTCCCGAATTCTAAGTATTTAACATATATATTTAGAGGGCCCCGCAGCTTGTGCATTTTTGTTTGTCGAGGCTCGTCTCATTCATTATTTTATTATTTTTTTTAAAAAGGAATTTGCAACGTCATGGAAATGCATCTCAAACCTCGTCACAATCAATGTACCCGTGATTAGAGACACATTTCGACTCCGTTGAGATTTAGATTTGGGTCACATAAATGTGCACCAGAGTTTAAGAAAATTAAATTATTAAAGGCGCGCCTAAAGCAACTAGCGCATTATTATTTTGGGTAGGGCCGTGAAAATTGCTAATCGGCCCGCCCGGAATCTAAGTGTTTAATACATATATTTTGTGAGGGCCCCGCAGCTTGTGCATTTTTTGAGGCTCGTCTCATTTTTATTAAAGGCAAGCCTAAAAATAATTATGATTTTCTACCCATGACGTCATCTGAGGTTAAATGAAAACAACGATTCTAATAAATAATAATATCCATGGTAAAATGAAAAAGCGATTCAACCAAGATGACTCACAAACCGTTCATACATTCTCACATTCACTTTAAACATGCAGTAACTATCCATAAAATAAACATTTTTAACAAAACAACAAAAATTGCATTGTCGACATTCATCAATATCAAATACTCTCATTCGCCTTGAATCATAACATGCGAAACGAACAAAATGAGACAAGGATGAAGAACAATAACCTTTGAACCTCGACGACCTCAGAACGACAAACACGACCCCGACGGAACTCAAGCCGGATCTCACTGAACAACGACGGAACAATGACGAAACCTCGGACAAACACCTTGAACCGGACCTCGACTCAGCTTTTGGACTTTGGACTGGAACTCGACTTCAACACAAGGTCGAGCAACTCACCTCCATGAACTCCGGTTCAGCTAGTGGGCGTGAGGATGAGGGAAACAACCGCAGGGCTGCTTGGCGTGAAGCTGATGGATTGTTTAGTCGACGACTGTTGGGTCGACGGGCAGTGTTTACTGGCTGGAGGCACTGGACATGGGGACGACGAACAGCAGTGTCGTCGGGGCAGTGGTCGCGGACTGAGCTGGTGGTTTGGACAGTAGGGTTGAGGGGTTTTTGGACGTGAGGCTGGTGGCGGGCTTTGTTGATGGTGGTGGTTTGGACAGTCGGGAAGGTGACAGGGTGGAGAGGGAGCGGGGCGATGGTGGTTGCTGGTGGGTTTGGACGTGGGGGAGCAGCTGTGTAGGGTCGTTTATGGTGGTTTCACGGTGGGGAAGACGATGGGTGGCGGACACAGGTGGTTTCACGGAGGTGGAAGCAGGTGGTTAGGGTGGTTGACAGGCCTGTTTGGTGGTGGTTCCGGCGTTGTTGGGTCGTCGAATGGTGGTGGTCGCAAGGTGGGTTTTTGGGTAGGGTTTCCGTTCGTTCTTCTTCTTTTCTTGAGGAAGAAGATGAACAGTGATCGCCGGGTTTAATGGAGGATCGACGGACTGGTTGGATGGAGCTAGGAGGAGGAGGAGTGGTCGATGGTTATGGGTGATAGACTGGCGGAGCTGGACGAGGTGGAGGAAGCTGGTTAACGCAGCAGTAGGGTTTTTTTTCTTTCTTCTTTCTGAAGAAGAAAGATGAACAGTAGTCTCGCAACAAAAACTTTTTCAAGTCCCCCTCCAAATGTGTTTTGCCCGTGTATTTGATAACATTCTGCCAAGAAAAATGAGCCCCACGCGTGGTGGGGTTCGAGACTTGTGTCCCCCACGCGTGGTGGGTTCCCCGTGTACGGTGTTCCGTCCGTGTTCCCCACGCGTGTCCCCTTACGTGTGGTGGACTCGAATTATTATGGGCTAGGTCCGAAATTAGGCCTAAAACCGGGTAGTTTGAACCCGAATATTATTCTTTTGCCCGGACCCGAGAAATAGGAACACGACGTTGCTCAACTGATTATGTAAGCAAAATAACTACAAAAATAAGATTGATAATTAACACAAAACTAGATCTTTTTTAATATTTTTTCAAGATTAAAATAACTACAAAATACTAATAAAACTATTTTTTTGTAATTTTCGTTTTTAATATAAAGATAAAATATAAAGTAACATTTTTGTATTTTTCAAAATTAAAATGACTATAAAACATTAATAGAACTATATTTTTGGTAATTTTCGTTTTTAATATAAAGATAAAATATAAAGTAACATTTTTGTATTTTTCAAAATTAAAATGACTATAAAACATTAATAGAACTATATTTTTGGTAATTTTCGAAATTATATAAAGTACAAAAATAAAGTACAATTTTTGTATTTTTTCAAGTTTATGAGAAATACATAAACTAAAATTTATATATATATTTTTGTAATTTTCCTCTTTTGCGACGAAATAAAGCAAAAATAGTCAAAATAGCTATATTAGGCCTAAATTACATATTTATGCTAAAAATGTGAAAATTCTCGGGGATGGTCAAAAATCAGGTGTCTACAGTGTTCATGTGGGAAATGGACCATCTACCACATGTCGACGCCCCCTTTTTCTAAGAGTCAAAATCGGGTAAACGACATTTCGGAGGACAACTCTATTCCCTTTCGAGAATTGGGTTTAGAAGTTTAAAAGTCGCCACCTAATGATTATAGTGCATTAGGACACTTTAAGAAAGAATTGAGATGAAGAACCAAAGGTTGGGTAAGGGCTAGAAATTATCTCGAGGGGAAGGTGTTAGGCACCCCTCAAGATCCACTGGTGTGGTTCCCGGCCATGCTACAATTGTGACTTTAAGCAGACAAGTAGAAAAGAAAAGGATTTTTCACATAGTTTTGCAAACAAGTTTAAGAGTTGAAGGAGTAGAGAGTTTGGAAAATTAATTTAAAAGAAAACTTAAAAATTAACAAGTAAAGGGGAGAGGGGTCCTAAGTTTACAAATAATATGGATCACATCAATGCAATATCCAGCAATCACTCCTCAGAAGAGGGGTCACACGTGATATTAGCGCACCGGTCATCATATCCATATTCTACCCATCCCACCCCGTTAAGGTATTAAAGCGCGGAAAGTTTCGTTACTTATTGCATGCTAGTACCCGTCCCAATCCTATCAGTCCCGGAGGCATTTAGGACTACTAATCCTAAAGGGAAAGGGATTTGGGGCCTTTTGAGAGCTTTCAAAGGACAAAACACTAGGCATCAATCAAAACACATAATGCAAGTAAAAGGGGAAGCAGATAAGCAAGTAAGGCTCAAGTAAACCTCCTTAAGTCAGACAAGCCATAGAGTTTAGCATGTCTTGCATGGACTGGTTTAGTCTTTAAAATTAAAGCGATAAGCGGACTGGTTCAACACATACTTTTAGATAGGAAGTCCACATTAGGCTCGCTCGAATGCAGTTCTTAAGGACTAGTCTACTTTCAGCTATGTGTTGGATAGAACTAACGATTTCGAAAAGCGAACTGGTTATGAAGAGTTACCAGTTTTTTATCAGAGTGAAATGAGTTTCAGAAAAAGAATGTACTGTTTTGAAAAAGATTTAAAAGAAAAGAAAGGAGCTTCAGAAGACATGCAGACTAGTTGAAAAAAAAAGAGTTTCACGAACCTTATCAGAATCAGAAAATGCCAGTTTGGTTTAGAAAATGTTTGTTAACTTACGAGGTTCAGAAAATCATAGAAGACTGCCAGTTTTACCAAAGTATATATTAATTTAAACGGTTGGTGCTGTTTTGAACAAATGAGACAGTTCCGACTCGAAGTTCCTATAGGCATGCTTTCTATACGTTAACTAATTTTAACATTTTTTTAACAGGAGTCTTACAAACATGGTATCTATATGCAACTTTATCATTAAGCCTACAGTTTGCCTAATTGTATCATTATGTGCAGAAATATAAACCCCTATGAGCACGGGATCTATATGCATAGTTACAGAAAGTTTAGAAGTTAAATCCTATAGGCATGGTCTCTACGTGTGAAATTGCGTAGTGTAGAAATTAAACCTATAGACATGATTTTTACCCTTTTGTGCATGAAAAGTAACCCCCCTCCCCTTTTCACTAAAATCCCATGAGTTTATACAAATTATTATAGACCAGCAAAAAATAAGACAGAAATTAAAAATACATCAGAAATTACAGCTACATCCGAGCAGCCTAATTCAGACTTAGTATCTAACAATATAAGATTGAACCACTTCCGAGATCCAGATTTCCAAAGCCTTCTCTTATCTAGGGTGTTTCAGATATCCAAGGAGTTTAAGGAACTCCAAGCAGTGCTTACACCCAAGATGTTAATTAGAAAGAGTTACAGTGCAGTGTGGAAGAGCCAGCCCTTAGGTGTCCAAGTTCAGAGGGAGCTCATGGATCCCAAAGCAAGGCTCACAAGAGAGGGGCAGAACTTAGGTACTAAGAATGAGTGTAAGTGCAAGAGAGGGGGTTGGGGAATGCCATGGCAGGCTGGTGGTCATGCCTAGCCACAAGGTAGGCTGGCACACCCCTGACCAAGCCTGTTCAGCCAACAAATAAGAGCACAGACCTAGTGAAGGTCAGACTATGGTCTGGGCAGTGATTAGGACACTGTCAGACCAAGATCTCAAGCTCATAATACATATAAGGGGGAAAAGGAATGAGAATTGAAAGAGTTTAGGACTCAGGGAGTCCAGTCCATATACATGAACAACAATGTCAAGGGTTGTCATGTTTTCTAAACCATAACTCAGCAGACAAAGGGTTCAGGGATGGGAATTCATATAGGAGCAGGAATAAGAGGCTTGCAGAAAGCAGTAAAATAAACAAAGAAAAGATTGAAGCATAAACACATAAGAGAGGGGGCAAAATTTAAACAAGAAGAGACATACCAGTTGCAGAAAAGTAAGCACAAAGAAAAGTCGGATACTTGCAGCCAAAACACAGTCAGAGAAGAGAGCTTATGAGTTCAGAGAAAACTCGAATGCTTTTTTTTTTAGAAAACCTAAGTGTATTTGAGAGAAGAAGTGGTGACTTATGTTGTGTGTTCGAACTTGTTTCTTGAAAGAGAATAGGTGCAGGTATTTATAGTTTTGAAAACGAGTAGAGAATAAGGTAACAAATAATGTTTCAACACAAACATGGAAATAAACACAGTCAGAATCAATTAACACAGGTATTCCCCTTTAATCAAGGGATTACTGCTCAAACAGACACTAACAGGATTAATATAAGGAAAGAAGATCAATTTGTAAGCAGAATGATTGTTATCATAAAAGGAGCAGTAAAACTATATAGTAAGGGATTAAGTCTAAATATAGGAATGTACTTATTTTGGAAAGGATCTGGTAAGGCCAAACAAAGAGAGAGAATCAATTAACCCTTAACGGGCGAGTAAAAAATCAGAATTTCATAAGGAAAAGTTTTGAAAATCAATCACGAGTTTGAAAATCAATCACAGAATGGACTCAGTATATAAATAAAGTGCACAAGTAACAAGCATGTGAGGCCAAGCTATGGCGAGAAGGAACAGCATACAGTAATAGCATAGAGCAAGCATTCATAGCATGATAGTCACGTAGGTTAGGTTTCAGTGATTTAGTAGTAGAGGAAAAGATCAAAAGCATGTGAAGAATCAAGTAAAAACCTTTCTGAAAACATAGTCGAGTTTGACAGATAGTCGGAACTCCGAACAAAAAGGAATCACATAAGGAAGAGAGATGCTGAAACAAAAAGAATCAGGCTGAGCAACTTTAGACAGACGAATTGCATGAATAAACTCAAGGGACTCGAATAGGCCCCAAAGAACTAGGGTTTTCGAAAATTAGTCGAGTTTAGAGGCGATAAACAAGTGAAACAAACAAGCGAATTCAGAATCTCAAATAAACCCCAAAATTAGGGTTTTCAACGCTAATTAGGTGTAAACAAGGTAAATCAAACTAATACAAACAAACAGACTAAGAAACTCAAACAAAATTCCAAAAATTAGGGTTTTCAACATGCTAACTCAAATAGAAAAACAACACAAGCAAAACATGTCGAGAATCAGAGAAGACATTCGAAATAACTTAACATAAAACCCTAGTTGAAGAATAAAGAGTTTTGAAAGCAAAATTAAAGAAACTTCGATAAAAAAATGCTTAGCAAGTTCAAAACACACATAGATCCGGAGCAGATCTGAAATAAAATCGGAGGAACCTTAGAGATTAGGGCTTCGTAAGAAACCCAGGTGATGAGGAAGGCTTTGAAAACCATCGATCTATGTAGGAGAGTCGAAGGTCGAACTCGGATAGCCATGGCTGGTCGGACAAAGGTTGAAGATGACCGGAGAACAGTCATCAAGCAAAGGCTTGGTCGAAACCTTTCAAGATCTGGTCATAGGACCTCAGAAACGAGCACGTAGAAGCCATGAGAGGCTGGTATAGGCCTCCGATGAGCCTGGGAAACCATGGATTAGGGTTTCAGGGAGAGGCGGCGGCTAGAGTTTGAGGTGAGTTGAGAGAGAGTTGAGAGAAAGAAGGGATTCAAAGGCGGCGTCTCTAAAAGAATGAGGTAGGGTTTAGGGTCGTTTGGATTAAAAAATGTAAGAAGCAACGGTGGCCGTTGATCTAAATGATCAACGGCCGGGATTAAAAGGGGTTATGGGCTGGGTCGGTTGAATAGGTGTTGGGCCAGGTTAGAGTGGTAATTGGGCTGGTCCAAATTTGAGTTTGAAATTGGGTTAATTTTAGGCTAAAATCGAAATGTAATGGGTCTACAATTGAAACGAACTGAGGCCAAAATTTAAATAGCCAGTTTTCCCTTTTTATTTTATAAAAATAGTAAAAAATGATTTTGAAAGCAAATTAAAAGCACTGGATCCATTAATAGTATATAAATATTAATTAAAAAATATTGGAACCAGTTTCATAATTATAAAATGCTATTAAATCTTAAAGCAGGCTAAAAATTGCAATTATATGCAATTTAGCTTTTAAAATACCAAATTAATTTGTAAAAATATATGAAAAGTAACCTACCTATATTTTGGTATAAATATGAGAATAAAATAAATTATTCACCAAAGTGATAGTTTTGGGAAAAATTATTGAGCAATAAATCAATTTAAAAAATCTTTTAAATAATTGGAAAAATACTAAACACTTGGGCATACTTATATATGTATGTATATGATATTTGAAAGTATTTACATGTAAAATAAATACATAGGGAAAAATTGGGTATCAACAGCTGCCCCTCTTTATCCGGGAAGGATGAAAGAGTTGTCGGGTAAAGATATGATGGCAAATTTTGACCGAAAGAGATGATTTGCAAAGAATTCTGACCGAGCTCTGGCTCTTGAGCTGCCTACATATCTCTGGTCTTACAGGAATCAGGCCATATGTAGTTCAGGATCCATTGGCGAAATATGTCGATAGAGTTATTGAAAGGAACGAACGCGATGCCTAAGTTGAGAAGGATAGTTGAAGTCTGATAGGCTGCAAAACCTGGAGCAGGATCGCTACTACTGAGACGGCCATTTGCTAGCCGGTGTACCTGCAAGTGGGCAATACAGCATAGATTGTACATAAATTTAAAGGTGATGCAAGTTCCCATTGGACCATGAATGCTGTCTTTGGACGGTTAGGATGACGTCCCGGGCTATGAAGAGTGTAAATAAAAATTCATGGGCCATGAAATGATGTTCTCGGGCCATGTAGATGGTGTCTCCGAACTATGATGCCTTTGAATAGGTTGGCAATTTTTCAGACCATGAAATGCAAAAGGTGGCGATCTTTCAGTCGGTACAGAATTTAAATGAAGGTGGCGATGTTGTAGCTGTGCGAGAAAAGTAAAGAGGCGATATTTTAGCCATGCAGGATGGAGACAATGTTTAGTCTCAAAAGATAGATAGAGTAGCCTTATGCAGATGGAGACAGGGCTTAGTCTCGAAAGGCAGATAAGTAGCCTTATGTAGATGATGATGGAGGTAGAGCTTAACCTCGGAAGGCAGAAAAGTAGCCTTATGCAAAATGCAGATGGAGATAGAGCTTAGTCTCGAAAGGTAGATAAGTAGCCTTATGTAGATGATGATGGAGGTAGAGCTTAACCTCGGAAGGCAGAAAGGTAGCCTTATGCAAAATGCAGATGGAGACAGGGCTTAGTCTCGAAAGGCAGATAAGTAGCCTTATGTAGATGATGATGGAGGTAGAGCTTAACCTCAGAAGGTAGAAAAGTAGCCTTATGCAAAATGCAGATGGAGACAGGGCTTAGTCTCAAAAGGCAGAAGAGTAGCCTTATGCAGATGATGATGGAGGTAGAGCTTAACCTCGGAAGGCAGAAAAGTAGCCTTATGCAAAATACAGATGGAGATAGAGCTTAGTCTCGAAAGGTAGATAAGTAGCCTTATGTAGATGATGAGGGAGGTAGAGCTTAACCTCGGAGGCATAAAAGTAGCCTTATGCAAAATGCAGATGGAGACAGAGCTTAGTCTCGAAAGGCAGATAAGTAGCCTTATGCAGTGCAAGAATGTAAAAGGGCGATTAGTTGTAAGATCTCTTAGCTGATAGCCGATTACGACAATATGACTACTGGGGAGATTGTGTGCGGATAGCAATTGTGGGCAAGTGATGATTCTGAGAAGTTGCATTCTTGGGAAAGTATGCATACATAAATATACTTAACGATACTGCAAGTCGAGTGCCTGTATCCAAAGAAATATCATGAGTTCTGTAAGGGGAAAAGGTTAGTTCTTCCTCCCCGGGCTTTTGTGTTGTGTGTCATTGGGGTAGCGTTGCTAAACAACAGCAATTCGGATAATAGTTATGCATGATTTAGTAAATATAACATAAGTATATAATCGAAAATAGTTTTCTTTAGATGAACCAACAACTGCAACGTGGTTCAAGACATTGCAACCTCTTTCGCTCCGAAATTTTGAGGGTCCTCCTCAAAATTCTGCCCCAGTTTGCTGAGCGGACATTTCTGACGGCTATGCTGAATGACTAAAAAATCGTCTTCGGAATTTTGAGGGTCCTCCTCAAAATTCTGCCCTAGTTTACTGGGTTGGCGCTTCTGGCGATGCATGGACTAAAATCAACTTCGGAATTTTGAGGGTCCTCCTCAAAATTCTGCCCCAATTCCAATAGCGGGGAAAATGGAATTTTTATTAAATTTTGACCGAACCCATAGGGCTGCCTACGTATCCCCTCTTAAGCTGGAATCAGGTCAGGCAAAGTTCAAATACATCATAGAGGGAATCATAAGTGGTTACACATAATATCGTTTTACTGCATCTGAATTGATCGGCTTTGGCCAGACTTCTCCGTCCATTTCTGCAAGAATAAGGGCTCCTCTAGTTAGAACCCGGTGAACCATGTACGGACCCTGCCAATTGGGAGAGAACTTCCCCTTGGCTTCATCTTGATGTGGGAATATTTTCTTCAACACCAGCTGCCCCGGTGTAAACTTCCTTGGCTTAACTCTTTTGTTGAAGGCTCTGGACATTCTGTTCTGATACAACTGACCGTGGAAAACTGCATTCATCCTTTTCCCATCTATAAGAGCTAACTGCTCGTAGCGTCCTTTTACCCATTCTGCATCATCCAACTATGTTTCTTGTATGATCCTTAAGGAGGGAATTTCTACCTCGGCGGGGATGACCGCCTCTATACCATAAACCAGCATGTAGGGAGTTGCTCCGGTCGATGTGCGGACTGTGGTGCGGTATCCCAATAAGGCAAATGATAATTTCTCATGCCATTGTTTGTGCCTTTTGACCATCTTCCTTAGTATCTTCTTAATATTCTCGTTGGCTGTCTCCACAGCTCCATTCATCTGAGGCCTGTAGGCTGTAGAGTTCTTGTGTTTGATCTTGAATGTTTCACACATTGCTTTCATCAAGTCGCTGTTGAGATTGGAACCATTATCAGTGATGATTGATTTCGGAATTCCGAACCGACAAACAATGCAGTCGCGGACGAAATCTGCCACAAACTTCTTAGTGACCACCTTGTATGATGCTGCTTCGACCCATTTGGTAAAATAATCGATTGCCACTAAGATGAACTTGTGCCCATTTGATGCGGCAGGCTCAATAGGTCCGATAACATCCATTCCCCAAGTGGCGAATGGCCATGGTGAGCTTGTTGCAGTAAGCTCATTTGGAGGCACTTTTATCATATCTGCATGTATTTGACAGCGATGGCATTTGTGAACATACCGGATACAGTCTGTTTCCATAGTCATCCAAAAATACCCTGCTCAGAGTATCTTCTTTGCTAAGACAAAACCATTCATGTGCGACCCGCAGGTCCCTGCATGCACTTCGTCCAATAGCCGGGATGCTTTTTTTGCTTCGACACACCTTAGTAAACCCAAATCGGGAGTCCTCTTGTACAGGATTCCTCCATTGTGAAAGAAGTTACTGGATAACCTACGAAGTGTGCGCTTCTGAGTAGCGTTGGCAAGTCTTGGATATTCCCCTATTGTCAGGTACTCCTTGATGTCATGGAACCATGGTTTTCCATCCGCTTCTTCCTCAATGTGGGGGCAATAAGCTGGCTGATCATGAATCTTTACTGGGATGGGATCAATGAAATTTGTATCTGGATGCTGGATCATGGACGATAAAGTAGCTAATGCATCAGCAAACTCGTTCTGGACTCTGGGGAAGTGCTAAAATTCTGCCTTTATGAACCTTTTCCTCAACTCCTGTATGTGATGCAAGTAGGGAAGTATCTTAGAGTTCTTAGTTGTCCACTCTTCTCGAACCTGATTTATGAGCAAGTCTGAATCCCCGATCACTAGCAACTCCTGAACGTTCATGTCAATGGACATTTTGAGCCCCAAGATGCAGGCTTCATATTCGGCCATATTATTGGTGCAAGGGAACCTAAGCTTGGCGGATACCGGGTAGTGCTGGCCGATTTATGATACTAGGACTGCTCCTATGCCAACTCCTTTGAAATTTGCAGCTCCGTCGAAAAACAACCTCCAACCATCATAGGATTCTGCAATATCTTCTCCTATGAAAGATACCTCTTCATCGGGAAAATACGTTTTTAGGGGTTCGTATTCTCCGTCCACGGGATTCTCGGCGAGATGATCCGCCAAGGCTTGCCTTTTGATTGCTTTCTGTATCACATAAACAATGTTGAATTCACTTAGCAGGATTTTCCACTTGGCGAGCTTGCCAGTAGGCATGGGTTTCTGGAAGATATACTTCAAAGGGTCCATTCTGGATATGAGATAAGTAGTGTAAGCACAGAAGTAATGCCTCAACTTCTGCGCGACCCAAGTCAGAACACAACAAGTGCGTTCTAAAAGAGAATACTGAGCCTCGTACGGTGTGAACTTCTTACTGAGATAGTAGATGGCTTGCTCCTTTCTCCCTGTTTCATCATGTTGTCCCAGAACACAACCGAATGCTCCATCCAATACCGCAAGGTAAAGCAATAAGGGTCTTCTTGGCTTAAGCGGAACCAAGACCGGCGGCGTTGACAAGTATTCCTTAATTCTGTCAAAAGCTTTCTGAAAATCATCAGTCCACTTGGTGGCAGCGTCATTTTTCAACATTTTAAAGATAGGTTCACAAATGATCGTGGACTGAGCTATGAACCGGCTGATATAGTTGAGTCTCCCCAGGAAACTCATCACGTCCTTCTTGTTCTTTGGTGGCGGCAATTCTTGGATAGCTTTGACCTTTGATGGATCCAATTTTATTCCTCGACGACTCATGATGAAACCCAATAATTTACCAGTAGGAACCCCGAATGCACACTTGGCGGGATTTAGTTTCAGATTGTACCTCCTTAGTCTGTTGAAGAACTTTCTTAGGTCTTCCATGTGATCCCTGGCTTTCTTCGATTTGATGATGATGTCATTCACATATACCTTGATCTCCTTGTGTATCATGTCATGAAAGATGGTAGTCATGGCTCTCATGTAGGTGGCACCAACATTCTTCAAATCGAATGGCATCATTTTGTAACAGTACATTCCCCATGGCGTGATGAAAGTCGTTTTCTCTGCATCTTCCTCATCCATCCATATCTGATGATACCCAGCGAAACAATCAACGAAAGACTGTAACTCATACTTGGCTCAGTTGTCAATTAGAATGTGTATGTTCGGCAAGGGGAAGTCGTCTTTAGGACTGGCCCGGTTAAGATCCCGGTAGTCAACACAAACTCTAATTTTCCCATCCTTTTTTTGCACTGGCACGATGTTGGCTAACCATGTCGGATACTCTACTACCCTGAGAACCTTGGCTTTGACTTGCTTGGTAACCTCTTCTTCGATTTTCAAACTCATGTCGGGTTTGAATTTCCTGAGCTTCTGCTTTACCGGCGGACATGTTGGATCTGTTGGCAGTTTGTTAGCTACAATGGATGTACTGAGACCAGTCATATCATCATACGACCAGGCGAATATGTCTTCATATTCCTTTAGGAATTCCGTGTACTCTTTCTTTTCTGATGGTGACAGGTGAACACTGAAGCGCATTTTTTTGACATTCTCTGTATCTCCCAGATTAACGACCTCAGTTTCGTCCAAGTTAGACTTAGGCCTATTCTCAAAATTCTCAACCTCTCTAACGACCTCTTCTGGTATATCATCCTCTTCTGAATCCATATCCGTTTGTTGCGTTGTCTCATTGCAAGTCACAATCGTTGGTTCATCGTCAAGGCAAGTAATAGTAATGCTGTGTAAAATAAAGTGAATGATAGAAAAAATAATAAGAGCAAGATATATAATAAACTGAAATGCTTCGATTGAATTCATAATTGTTTTGAATATCAGAGCTCTTTTCAAAATTAAAGACAATGCGGAAATAAAATCAACTAGTAAAAAGTAAAAATGTGATGCATGGTGCTTTTGTTTAGCCTTGCTACCCAGAAGCTTTCTGGGCCCTGGTGGTTCTGATTGACCAATTGCTAAGGCATTCTCTTCGGTTCACAGCTTGTATAGAAGGGTCTTCCTCCCATTCCTCCTCGAAAATAACACAGCAGTCCATATCATCGTCTTCCAGAAACAGATTCTTCATGGCTGCAAATGCTTCATCTTCCTCTTATCCATATATGATGTCTGCCGGCTGGAAAGTCTGCTCCAGGCGAGATATCGGATGCTCCAGTGGATAGTAGGGACTGCGCCATAGTGGCGACCAGTCATTGAACTCCTTCCAAGTGTATTCATACCCCAAACCAAATGTAGTACCATGTTTCTTCAGCTTGATGGGTTTGGTGATTCCCTGGAGGTTTTTGCCGAGTCCCTTTCCAGGTTCGTACCCACACCAATTCAAGATACTTTCAATCTTGTTATCCCATCATTTATCCTTGTCTATAGCGTTGACCCTTTCAATGTGGTGGTATGTTTCTCCGCCTATTTTCCTTCTGCCTCCAATCATCGGGATAGTCTGGCGACTATATACGGGGATGCTACCATCGCCATGAATAATCACCTCTTGGTGATTCCATTCGAACTTCACTGCCTGATGCAGGGTCGATGCTACAGCTCCAGCAGCGTGGATCCATGGTCGTCCCAACTGCAAGTTGTAGGATGCTAGGACATCTATCACTTGAAAGTCAACGTTGAACCAAGTTGGTCCCATTTGCAGGCATAGGCTAATCTCTCCAATAGTAGACCTTTGGGACCCATCGAAGGCTTTGACATTGATGGCTCCATCTTTGATCTCATGCAGGCTCTTTCCCAATGTTCTGAGAGTGATCAGCAGACAGATGTTGAGGTTGGATCCTCCGTCGATCAAGACTCTAGTGATGAAGTAATCCTCGCATTGCACGGTGATGTGCAGGGCCTTGTTGTGACTCAGTCCTTTTGGTGGCAGCTCATCTTCGTGGAAGGTGATTTTGTGGCTTTCCAGTATTTGCCCCACCATATTTGCCATTTCGCCTCTAGTTATGTTGCTGGGCACATAAGCTTCGCTCAATATCTTCATCAAGGCATTTTTGTGTACGTCAGAGCTCTGCAGAAGAGCTAGGATGGAGATCTGCGTTGGTGTTTTGTTCAACTGCTCAACGACCGAATACTCCTTAGCTTGTATTTTCCTCCAAAGATCATCGGGCCCAGTTTCAGTAGTCCGTCCAGAGGATTGCTTACTGGACTCAGCTAGGTGCTCTGGAGTGTAAACCCTGCCTGTTCTGGTCATACCCTGCGCAACAATTGCTTCTCCCGTCTTGGTCTTCCCTTTCCTCCTTGCTTTAGCTGTGTAATCCCATGGTATGGCATTTGAGTGGAACGGTGTTATGTCTGAAATTGCTACAGGAATAGGTACCCTTGGTGGTAACACAACAACTTCGAAAGGTGCAGGTGCCTTCGGGACTCCAAACTCAACCTTAATTGGTCCGGGCGCCTTTGCAGAAGAAGGTGCTTCAAATTCGAGAGGTATATACATATTTACTTCATCGCCCTTGGAGGGTTGATTCTGCACAACAATCGGTTAAGCGTGACTGCCGGTTTCTTTGGCTCATCGCCCTCAGCAATCAATCCTATCGACCCCTTGGGGTCCCAGTCATCTTCGATCTCGATCATGTGAATGTCTCCACCTTTGTGATCAGGCAGATGGTTGGTGCGGATATTAGGAGCAGGCTCCTTTTCTACGATAACCTTATTGTCGATCAAAGTTTGAATCTTGTCCTTCAACGAGCGGCACTCGTCAATGGTATGCCCCTTCATGTCGGAGTGGTACGCACAGGTCTTATTAGGGTTGACTCACTGGGAAGGATTTTCTAAAGTTATGGCAGGGATAGGGGAGACGTAACCAACAGCTTTAAGTTTCTCATACAGCTGGTCAATTGGCTCAGCGATGGCTGTATATTGTCTGGGAGGTTTGCGGTCAAAATTTGGTCTGGGTCTAGGGAAATTTTGGCGAGTGGGAGGTGATTGGTAGTGAGAGGGTTGGGCATTATAAGCTTGGTAAACAGGTGCAGGTTGAGAGTATCTGGGTGAAGTGGGTTGATATGTGGGAGGTGGAGATGATTGGTAAACGGGCGGTGGATTTTGGTAAGCGGGTGCTTGGTAATTCGGGAAAGGCTGATATGTAAGTGGAGGTGACGGGTAAGTGTGGTATTTTAGTGGTGATTTGGCTCCCTGTGCGACCATCACGACATTGACGTCCTTCTTCTTGGACGTGCCACCAGACTGTAAAGCCTTGTTAGTGGCCTGCAATGCTTCAAGATTAGTAACCATACCATTCTTAATGCCTTCCTCAATTCTTTCTCCCAGCTTGATGATATCGGAGAATTTCTGGCCCTCGATCAGCATCAACCTCTCATAATATTGTGGATCCTGAGCCCGGACGAAGAATCTGTTCATATGTTCCTTTTCTAAGGCCGGCCTGACCTTAGCAGCCTCTGATCTCCAACGAGTAGCATACTCGCGGAATGTCTCGGTAGGCTTCTTCTTCAAATTCTGGATGTAGAATACATCTGGTGCATTCTCTGTGTTAAATTGGAACCTATCCATGAAATCTGATGCCATACCTACCCAGCTTGTCCATTTCTTGGGGTCCTGACTGATGTACCAGGATAAAGCATCCCCCTTCAGACTTCTCATAAAGAGTTTCATACGGATTTTCTCATTCCTTCCGACTCCGACCAGCTTATCACAATATGTCCTCAAATGGACTCTGGGATCTCCCGTGCCATCGAAAATTTTGAACTTGGGAGGTTTGTACCCCTCTGTAAGTTCAACATCTGGTTGAATGCATAGGTCCTCATAATTCAGCCCATCTATACCTCTATTGCCTTCCACGCCCTGGACTCGGCTGGTCAACTTCTTGAGTTCTGCTGCCAAGTTTCTGATAAGAGAGTCCTTGTCATCAGACTCAGGTGCACTTGAGATTGGTTGAGTGTAGTGGGGTATGGTATCTACGTAGATGGGAGTGTTGTGGGGGTGGTCGTTTGTGGTGTTCAGTGGTTCAGGAATGAGTAGTGGAGTGTGGCATGTGTTGCAGTGTTGAGCATGAGTGGGTTGCATCTGTGGTTGTGGGGTGTTCTGTGGAGGTGCGGGATTTTAAGCATTTGGAAAGTTGTCATCAGGAGCGGTGAGAGAGAATGATAAATTTGCCAAGTTCCGAACTTGATCCAGTTCTTCTCGGAACTTTAATAATTTCTACTCAAGTTGGGCAGCAGTTTCCTTAGAAATCGGGGTACCCTGAGGAATATCAATTCTTTCAATTTCCTTTCTGGCGCTTGAATCTCCCATTCTACCTTTGTTCTTGTTCCAGATAGGACTCGGAGGAGGAGGAGGTGGAGGGCCCTTGGATCTCGTACTGTATGATGATGGTGCCAGAATGCACGAACTAACCTTTGGGGAGGGGAATAAAAATAAAAGAAAAATAAAAAAGGTAACAAGTTAGCGCGAATTATGAGGAAAAATGTTGCAGTATTTAAACACATTGTGCAAGAATATAAATCGCGTCCTAATTTGGGTGCCTCGTTGTGCCCTAGGTAGGCCTAACGACAAATTAATTTGGAGAACTTATAATGCTAAATGCCTCATTTTATTGATAAAAATAAGACGAATCCAAAACGACACTAAATAACGGAAAGTAAAATTTCACTAGTGGCCATTGGCCTTATTACATCATTAAAGCAAAAAGAAAGACTCCTAACTACTTGGTCCCAGAAGGACCTTCTTCAGGTTGAATGTTCTCGTTGATCAAGTCCTCCAGCTCGCGCAGATTTTCCAGTAAAAATGCTATCGCCAGACGTTCTCCTTTGCCTTCCTCAGCATTTTGACAGTCGATGACTCTTTTCCTCACTTTCCCTTCCAATTCCAGCAAGTTGTACTCCAGGTATTCTAGCTTCTCACTAGCCTTGGTGACTCTCTCTTTCCATTCGTTGATTTGGTTGCTCGATGGGAGGTTTCTCCACCAAGTCTGCAAGAGTGAAGGTATGTTTACCATACCGAAGTCAGGAACTTTGTCATTCATTTTATGCAAAACAAAAGGGTTAAGACCTCACCCCCACCGGACTCAACTATTTAATACCAATAATCAGCATAAAAAGCATTTAGTTCTCCAAATAAATGTACAGAATATGGTATTGTCCATTTGGGTTTCAAGGAAACCCAGTGGACTTCGGACAAGGCTATCTTAATGAGTCATTATGTGGACAACATAACTGACTCGGTTAGGTTTGACCATGATGCATGCACAGTTAAACAGAGTAAGGTTTCTATTGGGGTATTAGACAGGTACCCTTGAGCGGACAACTCAAGAGGGAAAGACACGGAACCGTCGACTGCACCGCTGATTGACTGGTTTTACCGCAAATACGCCTTTGCCAACTTTAAAGGGTGATAATATTGGAAGAGTGCAACCACTCATTATAAGCGTTGCTATGGTATTTGTTTGGCACGAGTGGGATATGATGTTGAAGATGCAGTTTACAAGAATGAAACAAATTGACATGTATTTCCACGTTCATAAGATAAATGATTACAATAATTGCAGTAATTACAACAGTATTGAAATAAAGCAGTAAAGGAAAGCAGTTAAAGGAAAAAAAAGACATGAAGAGCCAAGTCAGTTTCGTAGTGATAGAATAAAAGACAGTAAATAAAGCAATTAATGAGATAATAGAGTCACAAGCAGCATGCAGTGGTAAAAGCCTTAAGAATCCCCAGTAGAGTCGTCATGCTGTCGACGCCCCCTTTTTCTAAGAGTCAAAATCTGGTATACGACATTTGGGAGGACAACTCTATTCCCTTTCGAGAATTGGGTTTAGAAGTTGACGAGTCTCCACCTAATGATTATAGTTCATTAGGACACTTTAAGAAAGAATTGAGATGAAGAACCGGAGGTTGGGTAAGGGCTAGAAATTATCTCGAGGGGAAGGTGTTAGGCACCCCTCAAGATCCACTGGAGTGGTTCCCGGCCATACTAAAATTGTGACTTTAAGCAGACAAGTAGAAAAGAAAAGGATTTTTCACATAGTTTTGCAAACAAGTTTAAGAGTTAAAGGAGTAGAGAGTTTGGAAAATTAATTTAAAAGAAAACTTAAAAATTAACAAGTAAAGGGGAGAGGGGTCCTAGGTTTACAAATAATATGGATCACATCAATGCAATATCCAGCAATCACTCCTCATAAGAGGGGTCGCACGTGATATTAGCGCACCAGTCATCATATCCATATTCTACCCATCCCACCCCGTTAAGGTATTAAAGCGCGGAAAGTTTTGTTACTTAATGCATGCTAGTACCCGTCCCAATCCTATCAGTCCCGAAGGCATTTAGGACTATTAATCCTAAAGGGAAAGGGATTTGGGCCTTTTGAGGGCTTTCAAAGGACAAAACACTAGGCGTCAATCAAAACACATAATGCAAGTAAAAGGGGAAGCATATAAGCAAGTAAGGCTCAAGTAAGCCTCCTTAAGTCAGACAAGCCATAGAGTTTAGCATGTATTGCATGTACTGGTTTGGTCTTTAAAATTAAAGCGATAAGCGGACTGTTTCAACACATACTTTTAGACAGGAATTCCGCATTAGGCTCGCTCGAATGCAGTTCTTAAGGACTAGTCTACTTTCAGCTATGTGTTGGATAGAACTAACGATTTCGAAAAGCGAACTGGTTATGAAGAGTTACCAGTTTTTTATCAGAGTGAAACGAGTTTCAGAAAAAGAATGTACTGTTTTGAAAAAGATTTAAAAGAAAAGAAAGGAGCTTAAGAAGACATGTAGACTAGTTGGAAAAAAAAGAGTTTCACGAACCTTATCAGAAAAAACTGAGTTTCAAAAAATGCCAGTTTGGTTTAGAAAATGTTTGTTAACTTACGAGGTTCAGAAAATCACAGAAGACTGCTAGTTTTACCAAAGTATATATTAATTTAAACGGTTGGTGCTGTTTTGAACAAATGAGACAGTTCCGACTCGAAATTCCTATAGGCATGCTTTCTATACGTTAACTGATTTTAACACTTTTTAACAGGAGTCTTACAAACATGGTATCTATATGCAACTTTATAATTAAGCCTACAGTTTGCCTAATGGTATCATTATGTGCAGAAATGTAAGCCCATATGAGTAAGGTATCTATATGCATAGTTGCAGAAAGTTTAGAAGTTAAATCCTATAGGCATGGTCTCTACGTGTGAAATTGCGCAGTGTAGAAATTAAACCTATAGACATGATTTCTACCCTTTTGTGCATGAAAAGTAACCCCCCTCCCATTTTCACTAAAATCCCATGAGTCTATACAAATTATTACAGACCAGTAAAAAATAAGACAGAAATTAAAAATACATCAGAAATTACAGCTACATTCGAGCAGTATAATTCAGACTTAGTATCTAACAATATGAGATTGAACCACTTCCGAGATCCAGATTTCCAAAGCCTTCTCTTATCTAGGGTGTTTCAGAGATCCAAGGAGTTTCAGGAACTCCAGGTAGTGCTTACACCCAAGATGTTAATTAGAAAGAGTTACAGTGCAGTGTAGAAGAGCCAGCCCTCAGGTGTCCAAGTTCAGAGGGAGCTCATGGATCCCAAAGCAAGGCTCACAAGAGAGGGGCAGAACTTAGGTTCTAAGAATTAGTGTAAGTGCAAGAGAGGGGGTTGGGGAATGCCATGGCAGGCTGGTGGTCATGCCTAGCCACAAGGTAGGCTGGCAAACCCCTGACCAAGCATGTTCAGCCAACAAATAAGAGCACAGACCTATTGAAGGTCAGACTATGGTCTGGGAAATGATTAGGACACTGCCAGACCAAGGTCTCAAGCTCAGAATACATATAAGGGGGAAAAGGAATGGGAATTGAAAGAGTTTAGGACTCAGGGAGTCCAGTCCATATACATGAACAACAATGTCAAGGGTTGTCATGTTTTCTGAACCATAACTCAGCAGACAAAGGGTTCAGGGATGGGGATTCATATAGGAACAGGAATAACAGGCTTGCAGAAAGCAGTAAAATAAACAAAGAAAAGACTGAAGCATAAACACATAAAAGAGGGGGCAAAATTTAAACTAGAAGAGACATACCAGTTGCAGAAAAGTAAGCACAAAGAAAAGTAGGATACTTGCAGCCAAAACACAGTCAGAGAAGAGAGCTTATGAGTTCAGAGAAAACTCGAATGCTTTTTTTTTTTAGAAAACCTAAGTGTATTTGAGAGAAGAAGTGGTGACTTATGTTGTGTGTTCGAACTTGTTTCTTGAAAGAGAAGAGGTACAGGTATTTATAGTTTTGAAAACGAGTGGAGAATAAGGTAACAAATAAGGTTTCAACACAAACATGGAAATAAACACAGTCAGAATCAATTAACACATGTATTCCCCTTTAATCAAGAGATTACTGCTCAAACGGACACTAACAGGATTAATGTAAGGAAAGAAGATCAATTAGTAAGCAGAATGATTGTTACCATAAAAAGAGCAGTAAAACCATATAGTAAGGGATTAAGTCTAAATATAGGAATGTACTTATTTTGGAAAGGATCTGGTAAGGCCAAACAAAGAGAGAGAATCAATTACCCTTAACGGGCGAGTAAAAAATCAGAATTTCATAAGGAAAAGTTTTGAAAATCAATCACGAGTTTGAAAATCAATCACAAAAGGGACTCAGTATATAAATGAAGTGCACAAGTAATAAGCATGTGAGGCCAAGCTATGGCTAGAAGGAACAACATACAGTAATAGCATAGAGCAAGCATTCATAGCATGATAGTCATGTAGGTCAGGTTTCAGTGATTTAGTAGTAGAGGAAAAGATCAGAAGCATGCGAAGAATCAAGTAAAAACCTTTCTGAAAACACAGTCGAGTTTGACAGATAGTCGGAACTCAGAACAAGAAGGAATCACATAAGGAAGAGAGATGCTGAAACAAAAAGAATCAGGCTGAGCAACTTCAGACAGACGAATTGCACGAATAAACTCAAGGGACTCGAGTAGGCCCCAAAGAACTAAGGGTTTTCGAAAATTAGTCGAGTTTAGAGGCGATAAATAAGTGAAACAAACAAGCGAATTCAGAATCTCAAATAAATCCCAAAAATTAAGGTTTTCAACGCTAATCATGTGTAAACAAGGTAAATCAAACTAATACAAACAAACAGACTAAGAAACTCAAACAAAATTCCAAAAATTAGGGTTTTCAACATGCTAACTCAAATAGAAAAACAACACAAGAAAAACATAGCAAAACATGTTGAGAATCAGAGAAGAGATTCGAAATAACTTAACATAAAACCCTAGTTGAAGAATAAAGAGTTTTGAAAGCAAAATTAAAGAAACTTCGAGAAAAAAATGCTTAGCAAGTTCAAAACACACATAGATCTGGAGCAGATCTGAAATAAAATCGGAGGAACCTTAGAGATTAGGGTTTCGTAAGAAACCCAGGTGATGAGGAAGGCTTTGAAATCCATAGATCTAAGCAGGAGAGTCGAAGGTCGAACTCGGATAGCCATGGCTAGCCGAACAAAGGTTGAAGACGACCGGAGAACAGTCATCAAGCAAAGGCTTGGTTGAAACCTTTCAAGATCTGGTCATATGACCTCAGAAACGAGCACGTAGAAGCCATGAGAGGCTGGTATAGGCCTCTGATGACCCTGGGAAGCCATGGATTAGGGTTTTAGTGAGAGGCGGCGGCTAGGGTTTGAGGTGAGTTGAGAGAGAGTTGAGAGAAAGAAGGGATTCAAAGGTGGCGTCTCTGAAAGAATGAGGTAGGTTTTAGGGTCGTTTGGATTAAAAAAGGTAAGAAGCAATGGTGGCCGTTGATCTAAATGATCAACGGCCGGGATTAAAAGGGGTTATGGGCTGGGTCGGTTGAATAGGTGTTGGGTCAGGTTAGAGTGGTAATTGGGCTGGTCCGAATTTGAGTTTGAAATTGGGTCAATATTAGGCTAAAATCGAAATGTAATGGGGCTACAATTGAAACGAACTGAGGCCAAAATTTAAATAGCCAGTTTTCCCTTTTTATTTTATAAAAATAGTAAAAAATGATTTTGAAAGCAAATTAAAAGTACTAGATCCCATTAATAGTATATAAATATTAATTAAAAAATATTGGAACCAGTTTCATAATTATAAAATGCTATTAAATCTTAAAGCAGGCTAAAAATTGCAATTATATGCAATTTAGCTTTTAAAATACCAAATTAATTTGTAAAAATATATGAAAAGTAACCTACCTATATTTTGGTATAAATATGAGAATAAAATAAGTTATTCACCAAAGTGATAATTTTGGGAATAATTATTGAGCAATAAATTAATTTAAAAAATCTTTTAAAAAATTGGAAAAATACTAAAACACTTGGGCATACTTATATATGTATGTATATGATATTTGAAAGTATTTGCATGTAAAAGAAATACATAGGGAAAAATTGGGTATCAACGCCACATGCCGTGCGCACATGCCATGAAATGTTTTCAACAAGTTGGTTTAGGGGCAACCAACTATGTCGATAGCCAATACAGTGTTGCTGCATACGTAAACACATATAGTGGGCAGTTGCAGCCATTGGGTGCTGAGCATTATTAGCCGCTGAAACCATTTAAAATGTTGTGTAACAAGGACTATTTGCGCAAGCTACAAGTGCAAAAGAGAATGCGTATACGGAACCAAATGGATGTTGGTGATACCATTATGTGCGTAAATGTGGCATATGCTCGCAAACAGGACACGGACGTCGTAAATGTCCTTCAACTAGTTTGGGTGGCGGTGGTAATCTAGATCTTTGTGCAAGTTCGTCTAATGTACCCAACTATCAAGGATACACCTAGTGTTTTGTTTTCGTAATATTTTTTGTAATAAGTGTCTGTACTTGTTTATGTTGCAAGATGTATCAAATTAAATTATTTGTTCAACAGCCTTGTTACATTTTATTATCTAACATGACCTTTTGAATTGGGATGATGATATGATAGTTCCAACATTCAACTTATTGGTGTTAGTAAAGAAGACCAATATGAAGATTAAAAATTCATAACATAACACTTCAAGAGGAAAAAGCACAACCATAACTAAAGCAACATACATGAAAATAAAAGATAATAAAAGGATAAATCAAGACAAACACATCATAGTACCAAGTAAAAAACGGATTAGTATATATATTAAGTTACGGAAAATATGAAACTGAATAAAGATATACAATACTGATGTATATATATTTTCTGGAGTTAAGGTATAACAAACAAAAGTATTTTATGTTAAAGAAATAAAGTTTTGAGTATGTGACTATATATATAGGGACACACATAGCATATCGCGGTTAAATACTACGTTTTGTGTGAATATATATAGCGCGGTTGAATACTATGTTTTGTGTGTTGTCTTGTCGGTCTGAAAAGCTGACCGACTGTGAAAAAGCTGTTTCGTTTCAGAAAAAGTCAATACATATAGCGCGGTTGAATACTACGTTTTGTGTGTTGTCTTGTCGGTCTGAAAAGCTGACAAACTACGAAAAAGCTGTTTCATTTCAGAAAAAGTCAATATGTATAGCGCGGTTGAATACTACGTTTCGTGTGTTGTCTTGTCGATATGAAAAGCTGACCGACTACGAAAAAGCTGTTTTGTTTCAGAAAAAGTCAATATGTATAGCGCGGTTAAATACTACGTTTTGTGTGTTGTCTTATCGGTCTGAAAAGCTGACCGACTGTGAAAAAGTTATTTTGTTTCAGAAAAAGTCAATATGTATAGCGCGGTTAAATACTACATTTTCTGTGTTACTTTGCCTATAAATAACGGGCGCATTCTAGTTATTTTCTGCGCTTAACAATAACCAATAGTAAATATTTTTATAAAAGCAAGGTTTTTTTTACGCTTTAACAAATGTCTGAACCCTTTTATGTACCAAGGTATGAGTGCAGCAAAATATGCATGATGCAAGACTGTTGGGATGATGGTGAAGATGGGCGCCGCTACTGGGCGTGTATGAACAAGTTTTATAGGTTCCCGACGAACCTGTTTGCAATTTTGAGGTATGGAATGATGAACCCTATCAGCAGGAATACTACAAAGAAAAGTTTCAGCATCTTCATTATTTGACCTTGAAACAGTGGGAAAGAGAGCGACAATACAAACGAGAAGTTGCGGAGTTGAAGGAGAAACTCAAAGAGGTGGAAGAAGAAAAAAATAAGCTGGAAGAAAAATTTGTGGATGGAGCAGAGAATACTAGGTAGTGCTGACTAAATAATGACATGTACGTGATGAGCGTAGTAGTGTATCTTTAAATTTCTCGTGTCATGTGTTTTCATTAGTTGTACTGAATTTAAGTTATGTTATGTTTCTATGTGTCACGACCCAAAATCCCTCCGAAGGAGTCATGATGGCACCTAGTCTCTAAACTAGGTAAACCTAACATTTACAGAAATAACATTAACATTTACTGACTTCAAATTAAATAACTCTCAATAAATCACAATTCTCAAAACCGGTGGTACAAGTCATAAGCCTTTCTAAGAGTAGCTATACAAAATAAATACAACACTGTTTCAGAACGAGAAGGAAATAATGGAACGTAATTACAAATGAAGGTGATTCCGAGGCCTGCAAACGTAGCAACAGGTTACCGTGAGTCTCCACCATGACGACCCGCACAGCTACTATCGATCAATACCTGAATATGTACACAAAAATGTACAGAAGTGTAGTATGAGCACACCACGGTGGTGCCCAATAAGTATCAAGACTAACCTCGGTAGGGTAGTGACGAGGAACAGTCAAGACACCTACTGGTTAAATGAAATGAACAGGATATGATAACAAAATATCGAGATAAAGATAACGAGGTAATACCAACAACAGAGAGAAATCAAAATACAAGCAGTAGGAACAGTAAAGGTAGAACACGTGTAGTAACGAACGATAACCAAATAAATCAGATAACCAAGTAAAACAGATAATAGAGTAAATCAACAATGACATAACCGGAATAGATACAAGTACGAATGTATTCAAATAAAGAAGGTCATGCCAACTCAATCAATCACGCCATGTCTAGCACACAATCCCGACTATCTCAACCCTCGATTTTTCATATCATAATCTCAACTTCCGAACCTTCGACACACATGGCACCTTGTGCCCCCTTATTTTTCCATCTTACTTTTTAAAAACAAAATCCACATGCTATACAATATATAATGTCCATACAATGCACTCGATATGTCCAAGAAGTCTCATTTACCTAATATAAGTAAAATTATAATTTCTAAACTAATTAGGAAAACCAGCGAGAAAAGATGGAGTTATTTCTTTTAAAATCATTTGAGTAAAGAAAATACTTTTTTTTTAATTTAAAATACAATATCGAATGGATTATTACCTTTAACATGAGAGTTAATAACTTAAGACTCAATAGAAATTTCTTTTTAAGTAAAATACAACCTCAGACGATTTAAGGGGATATAATTGAGAAACTAATTAATTGAGAAACTAATTGAATTAAGGATGTAACAATTATTGAAGTTTGATGTATTGGAATGTGTGTGTGTATATATATATATACGGTGAGGTATTGAAAACACTGTAGGTTCTAACACAAAGGATCACAACAATAAAGGAATTTAAACAGTTTAAACACTTGAATTGATATCAACAAATAAACACAGCAGCAGAAAGTGCACAGCATCACCCTTCGTGCTTTTACTCTCGTTATCACCATAAGAATCAACATTCACTTTTATTCTTCCTTATTGCGGCGTTCAACCCAATCCAAATCATATAGTACTGTTGCGGTGTGCAACCCAATCCAAATCAGATAATATTGTTGTGGCGTGCAACCCGATCCAAATCATATAATGATGTTGCGACGTGCAACCCGACCCCACCTGTCCACCCTTATTACTCCTTGTTGCGGCATGCAATCCGATTCCATATAATATTGTTGCGGCGTGCAACCCGATCCCATATAATGTTATTGCGGCGTGCAACCCGACACCAATCACAAAAGAATCCTGGCAAGGGAATAATAAGGTAACAACAATATCCAGGCAAGTGAGTCAACAATAAGAATAAACACATCCCAACAAGGGAACCAACAGTAAGAATTAAATATGTCCCGGCAAGGAAATCAGCTATAACCAAACTTGTACCAACAATTAACTTCACAATGAAACCTCAACTAAACAACAAAACATAATAAGCACGTGGTAACTACATCGGTAACCACAACAATTGGACATGTAACCTATTTGCACGAAGTCATGGAGGAACTCACAATCAAAAAGTATCAAAACAATAAGGGAGACAATCACTTCCATTAAAGCAATTAAGGGTCAATGCAATACGTAAGAATTAGGGGAAAGCTAACAATATCATATGGAGCATATAGAGACAATCTAAGCAATTATTAAACCCAATCATAACGGAATACTTTCCACATATTGAACGTAAGGACCTAAGAACTCTAGAGCATATTTCCCACAAATAAGTCTGAGCACACACTCGTCACCTCGCATGCACGGACTACAATTAGCAAAGAAGACTCAATCCTAAGGAAAAGTTCCCCACACAAGGTTAGGCAAGATACTTACCTCCAAGACGACAAACCGATACTCTAAAATGCACTTCTTGGGTGAAAAGACCTCCAGACGGCTCAAATCTAACCAAATACGACTTGAATACATCAAACAATGCAAGAGAAAACAATTTCAATTAACAAAATTATGATTCTTATACAATTTGCAAAAAGTCAACAAAACTGGACCCGCACCTCGGAACCCGACAAAATTTACAAAATTGAATACCCATTCCGATACGAGTTCACCCGTACAAAAATTATCCAATTCCGATACCATTTGATCTTTCAAATCATCATTTTACATTTTCGAAAGATTTCACAATTTTCCCCAAATTTTCCTTTAGATTCTCGTGAATTTGATGTTAAATCTAAGACATAATCACAAAATCTTGAAAATTGATTAGAGACACTTACCCAATGATTTGGCATAAAAATCTTCTCTCAAAATCGCCCACTCTCGGAGTTAGGGTTCAAAAATATGAAAAATGAGCAAAAACTCGGAATACTTAGCTTTTAGCAAGCTGCAGATGTCGCATTTGCGACACTGGGTTCGCAAATGCGGAGAAAGCTTCACAAATGCGAATCCTGGAATTACCCTGGTAAGGTCGCATTTGCAATAAAAACCTCGCAAATACGAAGGTCGGCTCCTCGCAAATGCGGCAGCCTCATCGCAAATGCGAAAGATGCCCAGTCGCCCAGGAATCGCAAATGTGATGGCTGCATTTTCGACCAGAACATCGCAAATACGAAGAAACCAGAACCAGAAAATTAAAATTCATGAAAACCATTCCGAAATCACTCCGAAACTCACCCGACCCCTCGGGTCTCCAAACCAACTATACACACAAGTCTAAAAATACAACACGAACTCGCTCGCGCGCTCAAATCATCAAAATAACTTCTAAGACCACGAATCGAACACCAAAACGCATGAAAATCAAACTTAAACTTCAAGAATCGCTAGAATTGCAACCAAGCGTCCGAACCATATCAAATCAACTCCAAACGACGCCAAATTTTGCAGACGAGTCCCAAATGACATAACAGAATCGTTCCAACTTTTAGAATTTTATTCCGATCTCGATAACATAAAAGTCAACCATAGGTCAAACCCCTCCATTTTTCAAACTTCAACTTTTTCAACTTTCACCGAAATGCCTTAAATTAACCTACAAGCCTCCAAATCCGAACTCACGCCTAAGTCCAAAATCACCATACTGAGCTAGTGACATCATCCAAAACTCATTCCGGAGCCGTTTTCTCCAAGGTCAAATTCCAGTCAAATTCCTACCGCTTAAGCTTCCAAAACTAGATTTCTTCTTCCAATTCAACTCTGATTCATCCGGAAACTGAATCCAACCATGCACACAGGTTGATATACATAATGTGAAGCTGCCCGTGACCTCAAACTGCTAAACTGGACTAAATTGCACAAAACGACCAGTCGGGTCGTTACATTATGTTTGTGTTTGTGTTGTAGTTTTAAAATAAAGAAGAAATGGGGTAATAAAAACATAATGCGCATATTATGTAACCATAAAAAATTATTGTTATTATTTACACAATTTATTATTTATATAAAATACAAAAAATTAAAATCAATGTGTCCCACATCCTGTGTGCTTCAATGTAGTCGTTGGCTTGAGGCGCATCCCCTCTCGCTCGGGTACGCTATCAGGATCATCCTTATCACGTCGCCTCTTTATATGAGGAACGCACTACAGTATGATCGTCAGTAGGGCTGGCAAGATCGGTGGAAGGGGTCGTCTGTTCATCAGCAACCTACAAAACAATAAGTAAGCTCAGTATATGAAAATGTATATTACTAATGTACGTGTTAAGTAAATAATATTTTTTTATCATGGTCTCGTCGGGCTCCTAAATATAAGCATTTGTGGTGTCCTCAGCATCGCACAAAGTGGCCTCCGTGACGGATTGGGATGAAGCCTTAATAAGAAAATTATAAATTAATTTATGGCGAATCAATGAGGAAAAAAACAAATTAAAATTTATAAATTAAATAATTAATTTTTGTAAATTGTAATTGGATAGAGTATATATCTATGGATTCCAGACTCGATATTTGAGGCCCAGTAGCACCAAGCTATCCTGAATTCTTATGTGTGTCAATTTTAATATTTTTATAATTTTGTGTGTTTGTTTTATAAATTAAATAATTATTTTTGTAATTTGTAATTGGGTAGAGTATATATCTATGGGTTCAAGGCTCGATATTTAAGGCCCAGTAGCACCAAGCTATCCTGAATTCTTATGTATGTCAATTTCAATATTTTTATAATTTTGTGTGTTTGTTTTAAAAATTAAATAATTAATTTTTGTAAATTGTAATTGGACAGAGTATATACCTATGGGTTCCAGACTCGATATTTGAGGCTTAGTAGCACCAAGCTATCCTGAATTCTTATGTGTGTCAATTTTAATATTTTTATAATTTTGTGTGTTAGTTTTGTAAAATAAATAATTAATTTTTAATTATTTAATTGGACAGAGTATATATCTATGGGTTTCAGGTTCAATATTTGAGGCCTAGTAGCACCAAGCTATCATGAATTCTTATGTATGTCAATTTCAATATTTTTATAATTTTGTGTGTTTGTTTTGTAAATTAAATAATTAATTTTTGTAAATTGTAATTGCACAGAGTATATACATATGGGTTCCAGGTTCGATATTTGAGGCCAAGTAGCACCAAGTTATCCAATTCTTATGTGTGTCAATTTTAATATTTTCATAATTTTGTGTTTTTGTTTTATAATTTAAATAATTAATTTTTTAAAATTGTAATTGGACAGAGTTTGTGTTTAATCTATCAATATAATAGATACTTAAACTACAGGAATTCTACGCTAAAAGGCTTTATATTTTACTATTGTAAAAGGCTCTGCATTTTAATACGCTAAAAAGGCGCTAGTCTTTAAGCAAATAAATGATCTAAACTAAATAAAAATAACAAATATATTTTAATAACATAACATTCACGAAATTACATATAAAACAGTAAAAGAAATTTATGAACATTTTTATTAACAAAAAAAATGATTTCTCAACTTTTAAATATTTTTTTAAAACACTAATATCTTAATCCGGATGAAAATAACATACTAGTTTAATCGCAAACAAAACATAAAATAACATGGAAGCACATTCAAGACAACTAATATGCATTATTATACGAGCTTCGACATAAACTAAATCGGAATACCTCGATTTTTATTTTTAGAAAAGTCGATAAATTAAAATTTTGAGTCCGAAACGAGGAAACCACAACAATAGAAGGTTTGGGTAGGATGTAGGACCTACAATCTTATCTTTCTGTGTGACGGGTGGGGTCCACTCAGATTTTTTTGGAGAAAAATAGGGGGGACCGCTGCTTTTTTTTAAAAAATGGGGGAAGTCTGGTTCTATCGTTGGGGAAGAATGAGGGTTTATTAATGAAAGGTTGTCGCACGGTATTACACAACGCTATATATAACGCAGTATTACACCGTGCTATAATTTAACGACTGAAACACTATTAAAATATAGCGCGGGGTAATACCGCATTATAGATAGAAATGTAACTTTTTTTAGCATTAGAAACGTACTTTGAGTCCAAAACCACAACATTTAGGTTTCGGACTCATTATTTCCTTTTTTATTGATTTGTTTTTCTCTATAAATTGTGTATTCCTTGACAGAATAATACATACTATTTCGATACCAAAACTAGCATGGTATCAGAGCAGTAGCTTCTTTCAACCTTTTTCTTTTCCTTTTGTTCATGGCGAAAACAACCTTTACTGGGCAAAGAATCCCAGCGGCAACAACAGAAGCCGAGAGTCCTATTAGTGCGGTCCCACTTGAGACAACCATGAATCAAAACAATGATTCTTCTCATTTATCCTTTCAACTAACGTCTCATAGGTTGAATGGAAAAAATTATCTGGAGTGGGCACAATCTATCCGGTTAGCCATTGATGGCAGAGGAAAACTTGGGCACTTGACCGGTGAAATCAGAAAACCTGAAGTTGGAGATCCAAAAATGAAGGCTTGGAGGTCCGAGAACTCATTAGTGATCGCGTGGCTTCTAAACTCTATGGAACCAGCAATAGGTAAGACATATTTATTTTTGCCCACTGCTAGGGATGTATGGGAGGCTGTTAAAGAAACATATTCGGACGTTGGAAATGCTTCTCAAATTTTTGAATTAAAAATTAAGCTTTGGAAGGCTAGACAGGGAGAGAGAGAAGTGACCATCTATGACAATGAAATGGTTTCATTATGGAAAGAATTAGATCAATGCTACAATGATGAGTGGGAGTGTCCGACGGATAGTGTGAAAGCAATGAAAAAAGAAGAAAATGAGAGAGTTTATCTATTTCTAGTATGATTAAACCGAGAATTTGATGAAGTAAGATCTCGAATTCTCGGGAAAAAAACTTTGCCATCTTTGCGTGAGACTTTCTCGGAAATAAGAAGAGAAGAAACCAGAAGGAATGCCATGTTGAAATTAGATCCTAATCTGAATTCAAAAACAATAGATTCTTCGGCACTGGTGGTTGCAAAAGGAGATGATGGCAAGAAGAAGAAAACTTGGTGTGATTTCTGTAAAAAGCATTGGCACACTCGCAAAACATGTTGAAAAATTCATAGGAAGCCTCCTAACTGGAAGAAAAAGGGAGTTGACAACCGTGGCATCCATGCATTCCAAACAATCAGTGAAGAGAAGGGGCAACAATCTTCTTCAGAGGCGTCTCCATTCACAAAGGAGCAATTAGAGCTCTTGCACAAGCTTCTTCAGAATCAACTCCAAACCAGTAAACCAAGTCCTTCTAATCTCTCTTGGTCTTTTACCCAATCAGGTATTGCATCGTCTGTTTATCTGAGTACTAACTCAAATGGTTTGAACTTCTGGATCATCGATTCAGGAGCTAGTGACCATATGATAGGAAATCCCCATTTGTTCTCTACTTACTCACCTTGTGTAGGGAACAAAAAGGTTCGAATTGCTGATGGATCTTTTTCAGCAGTTGCTGGAAAGGGAAATATCAAACTTACTCCTTCCTTGATCCTCTTTGATGTCCTTCATGTTTCAAATTTGACCTGTAATCTTGTGTCTATTGCCAAATTAACCCAATCGCTTAATTGTCGTGAATTATTTTACGCTTTTTCTTGTGAATTTCAGAACAAGGTCTCGGGGAGGATGATTGGCAGTGCTAAATAGTCTGGAGGTCTCTATTTCCTGGAGGATGGAAATAATTCAGTAAACAAAAATACTATTTATTTGAACTCCATTTTTATTGAGAATAAGATTATGCTTTGGCATTATAGGCTTGGTCATCCTAATTTTTATTAATTAAATCTTTTGTTACCTCAATTGTTCATGAATAAGAGTCCTTCTATTTTTCAGTGTGAATTCTATGAAATGGTTAGACATCGTCGTTCTATTTTTCCCTCTTATAAATATCATGCCTCAAAACCATTTAAGCTTATCCATAGTGATGTTTGGGGACCATCTAGGGTTTTGAAAAATAGTGAAAAATAATAGTTTGTGTGTTTTATTGATGATCACACTAGACTAAGCTGAGTTTATCTTTTAAAAGATAAAACAGAGGTAAAAATTGTGTTCAAAATGTTTTATGCTATGATTGAAACACAATTTCAAAAGAAAATCCAGATTTTTAGGAGTGACAATGGCCGGGAGTTTTTTAATGAGCAATTAAGATTTTCCTTTCAAAATGGGGTTGTCGAGAGAAAAAATAAACATTTATTAAAAGTAACTAGAGCCTTATTGTTTACTAGTAGTGCTCCACAATATTTATGTGGAGAAGCTCTTTTGACTGCCACCTATTTGATAAATACGATGCCATATAAAGCCCTAAGTTTTAGAACTCCCTTTAGTCTATTCAAAGAGAAATTTACTATATCTTGGCTAGTTATTGATTTTCCATTAAAAGTATTTGGGTGTACTACTTTTGTTCACATCCATGATTATAATAGGAGCAAACTAGAACCTTTGTGATGACCCGAAAGGTCATCTGATGTTTTAGAACTCAATTCTGCTCTTTTATGCCTTACAAATCTCATTTTTACCCTCCTCGATTTGCGTGTGCAGTTCGAGCATATTTTCGAAAAGTGTTTATGTTGAAAGTTGATAAAAATAAGGAATTTTGTTTAAAACTTTATTTGAGTTGACTTCGGCTAATATTTTTGGTAAACAGAACCAGACTCATATTTTGACAGTCTTGGTGGGTCCCTATCGAAATATGAGACCTAGACGTATGCCCGGAATCGGATTCAGAGGTCCCTAGACCGAGTTATGAATTTTTGTTGAAAATTGAAAGTCTGAAAATTTATTTATTTTTAAGAAAGTATTGATGTTTCATCTCGTTGGCATCGGGTTCGTATTTTGGTTCCGGGCCCGCTACAGGTCCAAAACAATATTTATAACTTGCCTGTGAATTTTGGTGAGAAAAGAAATTGGTTTGACATGATTCAAACGTCCGATTGAGAAAATAGAGATTTCAAAGCTTTCTTGAAAATTTCATTTGATTTGGTGTTCAATTCGTAGTTCTAGGTGTTATTTTAGCTATTTGATCGTGCGAGCAAGTTCGTATGATATTTTTAGATTGGTGTGCACTTTTGGTTTGGAGTCTCGAGGGGCTTGGGTGTATTTTTGGATCTTTGATTGAGAGACTAGTAATGTTAAGAAATTTGGGAGTTTGACCATGGTCAATATCGTGTTAAGACGACCTCTTTTCAGTGTTTTGAGTGTGCGAGCAGGTCCGTAGCATGTTTTATGGTTGAAATTCATATATGGCTTATGTCGGGGAGGTTCCAGATGAGTTTTGGGGTGGTTTCGGATCATTTCGGAGAAGTTTGGGTTTTGCTGGTTTCTGGTGCAACACTATTCATTCGCAATTGCGAACCTTTTATGGCAATTGCGAAAACACTGGTCATTCTCAATTGCGAACCATTTATGGCAATTTCAAAAACATTGTTCATTCACAAATACGAAGTTTTGTTCGCAAATGTGATACTTGCAGCTGAACAAAAGATGACTTAGACGAGATTTTTCATTCATTTTCCAAATTTTCAAAACCTAAACCACATGAGGCGATTTTTCAAAAAACTTTTCTTCCCCAAATTATTGATAAATGATCTTAAACTAATTTCTTTCAATCTTTCACTACTTTTTCAACCAAAAATCTAAGGTTTTCATGGTGAAATTGGGGTTTTTTTGGGTAGAAACTAGGAATTTCGAAATTTGGGGATTTTGACCTCAAATTGAGGTCGAATTCTAAAATCAATTATATATCCGGGTTCGGGGGTACATTGGTAATCGGATTTTGGTTCGAATTTTGGGTTTGGACCAAGGGGGCCTAGGTGTTGACTTTCATTGACTTTTTCAAAAATGGCCTAAATTGAATTGTTTGCAATCGTGAGTAGTTCCCAAGGCTTAATTTGAATCAGTTGGTTGGTAATTTGCTAGATTCTATTGGTCCGGAGGCTTGTGTGAAGGGAAAAGATGTGATTGAGCTTTGAGATTGGCCGTTGGAGCGAGGTAAGCGTCGTGGTTAACCTTGGCTTGAGGGATTAGGTGTTATTTTCCTATTTGCTATGTGTTTGGATGTTGAGTACAATGTATAGGTGAAGTGACGAGCACTTATGCGGTGTTATCGAGTCATAGCATGCGGGTGAGTCTTATTCTTGTAATTGTTGTATTCTTTGATCATATTGTTCATGCTAAGACTAGCTATTCGTTATGTTGAGCAACTCTTATCATATTTTACAGAATTTGGTATTAATTGAGTATTGACTCAATGTTGAGGTTGGGGTTGTGGAACTAAATGTTTAAGTAAGACTGGTTCTTGATATTTCTATCTCTATGTTGTTATTGTTCATTGTTTTGGTGAGGGAGAGTGTTAAAGCACGAAGGGTGATGTCGTGCAATATTTTGTGAGTGACAGTTAATGCACGAAGGGTGATGCCGTGCCATGATATATGAGTGTTAATGCACGAAGGTGATGACGTGCCGTTTCTTTTGTGTATGTGAGGATGAGAGTTAATGCATGAAGGGTGATGCCGTACCATTTCTGTTAATTATTATCGTGAGGTTGAGAGTAAAAGCACGAAGGGTGATGCCGTGCACTTGTCCTTACTGTGTTTAATACTTTACTGGTGCAAAGCATATTGTCTGCTGCGATTTCTTTACTGTTACAGTTTTCTTTATCTTATACTCCCCTTAGCATATTTCCCCTCCCGTTATTATCTGTTCATCTTCTATTAGTTGTTATTGTGCTCGTATATTGTTTAACTGCACAGGTTTATGAATGTGTCTTGTCTTAGCCTCGTCACTACTTCGCCAAGGTTAGACTCGACACTTACCAATATATGGGGTCAGTTGTACTAATATTGCACTCTATACTTTTTGTGCTGATTTGGTACCGGGCCGAGTTGACCCTGAGTCTAGCTGCTGGCTTGATCTGTTTGGAGACCCAATGTAGTCCTATTGGCATCTACTGGCCTTGGCGTCCCCTTCTATGTATTTTCTTTACCGTTTCATTTGTATCGAAAATAATTGTATTTTCTTCAGACACCTTACTTGTAGCTAAATCTTAGTAGTTCGTGGATTGTGACATCAGATTTTGGGTAGTTGTGTATAAGTATTAAAGTTGTTATGGATTTCCGTACTTTTCTTTTTACCTTGTTTTGGCTTATTTGATGTGTATCACTGAAAAACTTAAGAATTTGGCTTAATGATCTCTAACGTTGGCTTGCCTAGTAAGTGAAACGTTAGGCATCATCACGGTCTCGACGGTAGGAATTCCGGGTCGTGACAAGTTGGTATCAAAGTACTTGATTGTCTAGGTCTCACAATTCACGAACAGGCTTAGTAGAGTCTGGGGGATCGGTACAGAGACGTCTGTACTTATCTCCTAGAGGCTATAGAGTTTAGGAACAATTTCACTTCTATTCTTCTCTATTGTGCGATTTTGTTCTCTCTGTGCTAATCGAACTCTTCTACTCTTGTCCTTCGCAAATGGTGAGAACACGTACTGTGTCTTCAGTTGAGCAGCAGCCAGAGTCCCTAGTGGTAGCTCCTACGAGGGGTAGAGGTCGAGGCCGAGGTTGTGCCATATGTCGAGGCAAGGGTAGAGCTCAGCCCCGAGCTCGAGTAGTAGCACCAGCAGTGGGGCCTCAGGTTGAGTTTGGCGAAGAGGTTCCAGCCCAAACTATTCCAGCAGGACTAGCTCATGTCCCGGAGGGGTTCATTGCCACCCAGTGCTTCAGGATGCCTTGGCCCGTTTAGTGGGCCTTATGAAGAGTGTAGCCCAGACTGGCACATTCCCTATGGAACCAGTCATCTCCCAGGCTGGGGAGGAGCACAGACTCCCGCTACTCACACTCCGGAGCAGATGACTCCCCAATGTTAGACTCCAGCAGCCCAACCAGTTGGGGTAGTTCAGCCAATTATCGTGGCACATGCCGGTGATAGGCCAGCTATGTTTGCTGATGTTTTATGAAGGTTGGATAGGTTTACCAAGCTCTTTCCAGTTCACTTCAGTGGTGCATCTTCAGAGGACCCCCAGGATTATCTTGACAACTGTCATGAGGTGCTACGAAACATGGGCATAGTGGAGACCAATGGGGTTGATTTTGCTGCATTCCATTTGACGGTTCTGCCAAAAGATGGTGAAGGGATTATATGTTGACCAGACCAGCTAGGTCGCCTGCTTTTACTTGGGACCAGTTCTCTCAGCTATTCCTCAAGAATTTCCTTCCTATCACTTAGAGAGAGGACTATCAGAGGTAGTTCGAGCGTCTTCAATAGGGCTCTATGTCTGTTTCTCAATACGAGACTCGATTTGTGGACCTGGCTCGTCATGCTATTTTATTCTTCTTCCTATCGAGAGAGGGTGAGGTGGTTTATTGAGGGACTTGCTCAGCCTATCAAGTTGCAGATGACAAAGGAGACTGGGAGTGAGATTTCTTTTTAGGCGGCTGCCAATGTTGCCAGGCGATTCGAGATGGTTTTAGCTCAATGGAGTGGTCAGGGATCTGACAAGAGACCTCGTCATTTTGGTGGGTTTAATGGTGCCTCATCTGGAGGCAGGGGTACTTTTGGTAGAGGCCATCCTCCTAGGCCGTTTCATTCATCACTCCAGGCTTCTCACAGTGCTTCAGGTGGTCGTGGCCCTCATATGTATTATTTCGATCAGCTAGCCTACAGTGCACCACCAGCTCCTATTAGTGCACCTTCGCTCCAGAGTTTTCAGGGTGGTTATTCGGGCTGACAGGGTCAGTTTTAGGGTCAGAAGTCTCAGCAGCCGAGGTCTTGTTATACTCATGGTGATCCGAGGCACATTGCTAGATTTTTCCCTTGAATATCGAGCAGTTCCTAGCATCAAGGTTCTCGTGCCATAGTTCCGGCACCAGGTGCTTCATCTCCCGCCTAGCCAGCTAGAGGTAGGGGTCAGAGAGCTATAGGTGGAGGTTGGGGCATTAGAGGTGGAGGTCAAGCCGCTAAAGGTGGAGGCCATCCATCCAGGGGTCGTCCTCGAGATGTAGTTTAGAGTGGTGGGCCCCAGCCTCGATGTTATGCTTTTCCAATAAGGACGGAGGCTGAGTCATCTGACGCAGTTATCACAGGTATGGTTTCAATTTGCAGTAGAGATGCCTCAGTTCTATTTGATCCGGGTTCTACTTATTCGTATATGTCATCCTATTTTGCTTCATATTTGGTTGTTCCTCGTGATTCCTTGAGTTCTCCCATGTATGTTTCAGCACCTCTGGTAGATGTTATTGTTGTAGATCGTGTTTATCGTTCGTGTGTGGTTACGATTGGGAGTCTTGAGACTCGTGTAGATCTCCTACTTCTCGATATGGTAGATTTTGATGTCATTTTAGGGATTGATTGGTTGTCACCTTATCATGCTATATTGGACAGTCACGCCAAGATAGTAACCTTAGCCTTGCTGGGGTTGCCTTAATTAAAGTGGAGAGGGACTCCTGGTCATTCTACCAGCAGGGTTATCTCGTATATGAAGGCTCGGCGTATGGTCAAGAAGAGGTGTCTAGCTTATTTGGCTTATGTCCGTGATTCTAGTGCTGAGGTTCCTTCCATGGATTCAGTATCGATCGTTCATGAGTTTCCATAGGTGTTTCCTATAGATCTGTCGGGGATGCCACCTGACAGGGATATTGACTTCTGTATTGACTTGGTTCCGGGCTCTTAGTCCATTTCTATTTCACCATACCGTATGGCCCCGCCAGAGTTGAAAGAATTGAAAGAACAATTGCAAGACTTACTTGATAAGGGCTTCATTAGACCTAGTGTCTCGCCCTGGGGTGCGCATATGTTGTCTGTGAAGAAGAAAGATGGATCGATGTGCATAGATTATCGACAGTTGAACAAAGTCACCATCAAGAACAAGTATCCATTGCTAAGTATTGACGACGTATTTGATCAGCTTCAGGGTACCAAAGTGTTTTCAAAGATCGATTTGAAGTCTCACTACCATCAGTTGAGGATTAGGGCATTCGATGTCCCTAAAACTACTTTTCGGACTCGGTATGGGCATTATGAGTTCCTAGTGATGCATTTTGGGCTGAGAAATGCCCCAGCAACATTTATGGATTTGATGAACCAGGTGTTTAAGCCTTACTTGGATTCCTTTATGATTTGTTTATCTTTATCTATCCCGCAATCGAGAGGAGCTTGAGTAGCATATTCGGATCGTTCTTCAGACTCTAAGAGACAACCACTTATATGTTAAGTTTTCAAAATGCAAGTTTTGGTTGAGCTCAGTCGCTTTCTTGGGGCATGTTGTGTTGGTAGATGGTATTCAGGTGGATCCTAAGAAGATTGAGGCAGTCAAGAACTGGCCTAGACCCACATCAGCTATAGAGATCCAGAGTTTCTTGGGATTGGCGGGTTATTACCATCGATTTGTGGAGAAGTGTTCATCTATAGCAGCCCCGTTGACCAGGTTCACCCAGAAGGGTGCCTCGTTCAGATGGTCAGACGAGTGTGAGGCGAGCTTTTAGAAGCTCAAGACTGCTTTGACTACGGCGCTAGTGTTGGTGTTGCCCACAGGTTTAGGCCCTTATACAGCATATTGTGATGCATTTCATATTGGACTTGGTGCGCTATTGATACAGGATGGCAGTGTGATTTCATATGCATCGCGGAAGCTGAAGGTTCACGAGAAGAATTATCCTGTTCATGACTTAGAGCTGGCAGCCATTGTTCATGCGTTGAAGATTTGGAGGCACTATCTTTTTGGCGTGTCGTGTGAGGTGTTCACAGATCATCGAAATTTGTAGTAATTGTTCAAGTAAAAGGAGCTCAATTTTAGGCAGAGAAAGTGGTTGGAACTATTGAAAGACTATGATATCACCATCTTGTATCATCCCTGGAAGGCCAATGTGGTGGCCAATGCTTTGAGTAGGAAGTCAGTGAGTATGGGCAACCTTGCGTACATTCCAATCGGTGAGAGACCGCCCGCATTAGATGTTCAGGCCTTAGCCAATCAGTTTGTGAGGTTGGATGTTTTTGAGCCCAGTCGTATTTTAGCTTATACGGTTGCTTGGTCTTTATTGGTTGAGCGCATCATGGAGCAACAGTATGATGAACCTCATTTGCTTGTCCTTAGGGGTACAGTGTGGCACAGCGATGCCAAAGAGGTTACGGTTGGATATGATGGAGTTTTGAGGATGCAGGGTCATGTTTGCATGCCTAATGTGGATGGACTTTATGATCTGATTCTAGAGGAGGCCCACAGTTCCCGATATTCTATTCACCCGTGCGCCGCCAAGATGTATTAGAACATGCGGCAACACTATTGATAGAAGAGGATGAAGAGGGATAGAATTGCATATGTAGCGCGGTGTATAAATTTTTAGCAAGTAAAGTACGATCATCAAAGACCTGGTGGTTTGCTTCAGAAGATGGAGATTCTTGAGTAGAAGTGGGAGCGTATCACTACGGATTTCGTTGTTGGACTCCCACAGACTCAGAGGAAGTTTGACGCAGTTTGGGTCATGGTGGACAGGCTGACCAAGTCAGCGTATTTCTTTCTTGTAGCAGTTTCCTATTCATCAGAGAGGTTGGCAGAGATTTATATCCGTAAGATCATTTGTCTTCACGGTGTGCCCATGTCTATCATTTCTGATCGAGGTACGCAATTTACCTCGTATTTCTAGAGGACAGTACAACGTGAGTTGGGCACGCAGGTTGAGTTGAGCACAACATTTCTTCCTCAAGCGGACGGGTAGTCCGTGCGCACTATTTAGATATTGGAGGAAATGCTCTGCACTTGTGTTATTGACTTCGGAGGCTCATGGGATCAGTTCTTGCCACTTGCAGAGTTTGCCTACAACAACAGTTATTAGTCGAGCATCTAGATGGCTCCCTATGAGGCATTATATAATAGACATTATCGATCGCCGGTCGGATAGTTTGAGCTGGGAGAGGCTCAGTTGTTGGGTATAAATTTAGTACAGGATGCCTTGGATAAGGTCAAGATCATTCAGGATAGACTTCGCACAACTTAGTCCAGGCAGAAGATTTATGTTGATCGTAAGGTCCATGATGTTGCATTTCATGGTTGGAGAGAGAGTGTTTCTCCGTGTGTCACCCATGAAGGGTGTAATGAGGTTTGGAAAGAAGGGAAAGTTGAGCCCTAGATAGATCGGGCCTTTTGAGATTCTTGAGTGAGTGGGAGAGGCGACCAACAGACTTGCATTGCCACTTGGATTATCAGCGGTCCATCCAGTGTTTCATGTGTCCATGCTTCGTAAGTATCACGGTGATCTATCCCACTTGTTAGACTTCAGCATTGTCCAGTTGGACAAGGATTTGACCTACGAGGAGGAGCCGGTAGCTATTCTAGACCGCAGGCTCGTCAGTTGAGATCGAAGAGTTATCCTTCGGTTCGAGTGCAGTGGAGAGGTTAGCATGTTGAGGCAACTACCTGGGAGTTTGAGTCCAATATATGGAGTAGATATCCCCACCTTTTCCCCAGCTCAAGTATTTTTTTATGTCCGTTTGAGGATGAACGGTTGTTTTAGAGGTAGAGAATGTGATGACAGGTCATCTTATGTTTTTGAACTCAATTTTGCGCTTTTAAGCCTTAAGAATCTCATTTTTACCTTTCTCGATTTGCGTGCACAACCCGAGCATGTTTCCAGAAAGCTTTTATGTTGAAAGTTGATAAAAATAAGGAATTTTGCTTAAAAACATCATTTGAGTTGACTTCGGTCAACATTTTTAGTAAATAGAACCGAACTCGTGTTTTGACAGTCCCGGTAGGTCCGTATCGAAATATGGGACTTGGGCGTGTACTCGAAATCGGATTCGGAGCTCCCTAGCCCGAGTTATGAATTTTTGTTGAAAATTGAAAGTCTGAAAATTTACTTTTTTTTGAAGAAATTATTGATGTTTGATCTCATTGGTATCGGGCCTGTATTTTGGTTTCGGATCCCGGTACATGTCCAAAACAATATTTATAACTTGTTTGTGAAATTTGGTGAGAAACGGAATTGGTTTGACGTGATTCGGACGACCGGTTGAGAAAATAGAGATTTCAAAGCTTTCTTGAAAATTCCATTTGATTTAGTGTTCAATTCGTAGTTCTAGGTGTTATTTTGGCGATTTGATCACGCTAGCAAGTTCGTATAATGTTTTTAGATAGGTGTGCACTTTTGGTTTGAAGTCCCAAGGGGCTTGGGTGTATTTTTGGATCTTTGGTTGGGAGACTAGTAAAGTTAAGAAGTTTGGGAGTTTGACCATGGTCAATATCGGGTTAAGATGACCTCTTTTCAGTGTTTTGATTGTGCGAGCAGATCCGTAGCATGTTTTATGATTGAAATTCATATATGATTTGTGTCCGGGAGGTTCTGGATGAGTTTCGGGGTGGTTTCAAATCATTTCGGAGAAGTTTGGGTTTTGTTGGTTTCTGGTGCGACTCTGTTCATTCGCACTTGCGAACCTTTTATGGCAATTGCGAAAACACTGTTTATTCGCAATTGCGAACCATTTGTGGCAATCGCGAAAACACTGCTCATTCGCAAATACGAAGTTTTGTTCGCAAATGTGATACTTGTAGCTGAAAAAAGATGACTTAGACAAGATTTTTGATTCATTTCCCAAATTTTCAAAACCTAAACCACAAGAGGCAATTTTCTAAAGAACTTTTCTTCCCCAAATCATTGGTAAGTGATCTTAAACTTATTTCTTTCAATCTTTCACTACTTTTTCAACCAAAAATTTAAGGTTTTCATAGTGAAATTGGGATTTTTTGGATAGAAACTAGGGATTTCGAAATTTGGGGATTTACACCTTGAAACTGAATGGGTAATTGAATTTTGGTCCAAATTTTGGTATTGGACAAAGCGGGCCCGGGTGTTGACTTTTTTAAAAAATGGCCTAAATTGAATTCTTTACAATCGTGGGTAGTTCCTAATACTTAATTTGAATCATTTGGTTGGTAATTTGCTAGATTCTATTGGTCCAGAGTTTTGTGTGAAAGAAAAAGCTAGGATTGAGCTTTGAGTTTGGCCGTTGGAGCGAGGTAAGCATCGTGGTTAACCTTGGTTTGAGGGATTAGGTATTATTTCCATATTTGTTACGTGTTTGGATATTGAGTACAACGTATAGGTGAAGTGACGAGCACCTATGCGTTGTTGTCGAGTCATAGCATGCGAGTGAGTCTTATTCTTGTAATTGTTGTATTCTTTGATCATATTGTTCATGCTTAGACTAGCTATTCATTATGTTGAGCAACTCTTATCATGTTTTACGGAATTTGGTATTGATTGAGTATTGACTCAAAGTCGAGGTTGGTATTATGGAACTAAATGTTAAGGTAAGACTGGTTCTTGATATTTCTATCTCTCTGTTGTTATTATTCATTGTTTTGGTGAGGGAGAGTGTTAAACCACGAAGGGTGATGTCGTGCAATGTTTTGTGAGTGAGAGTTAATGCACGAAGGGTGATGTCGTGCCATGATATGTGAGTGCTAATGCACAAAGGGTGATGACGTGCCATTTTTTTGTTTATATGGTGAGGATGAGAATTAATGCACGAAGGGTAATGTCGTGTCGTTTCTGTTAATTATTATGGTGAGGTTGAGAGTAAAATCATAAAGGGTGATAACGTGCACTTGTCTTTACTGTGTTTAATACTTTCACTGGTGCAAAGCATTTTGTCTGTTGTGGTTTCTTTACTGTTACAGTTTTCTTTATCTTGTACTCCCCTTAGCATGTTTCCCCTCCCGTTATTATCTATTCAGCTTCTATTAGTTGTTATTATGCTCGTATATTGTTTAACTACATAGGATTATGAATGTGTCTTGTCTTAGCCTCGTCACTACTTCGCCGAGGTTAGACTCGACACTTACCAGTACATGGGGTCGGTTGTACTAATACTGCACTCTGTACTTTTTTGTGCAGATTTTGGTACCAGACCGAGTTGACCCCGAGTCTAGCTATTTGTTTGATCTGTTTGGAGACCCAAGGTAGTCCTGTTGGCGTTCGCAGGCCCTGGCGTCCCCTTCTATGCATTTCCATTATTGTTTCATTTGTATCGAAAACAGTTGTATTTCCTTGAGACTCCTTACTTGTAGCTAAATCTTAGTAGTTTGTGGATTGTGACACCAAATTCTGGGTAGTTATGTATAAGTATTAAAGTTGTTATGGATTTCCACGCTTTTCTTTTTACCTTGTTACGGCTTATTTGATGTGTATCACCGAAAAACTTAAGAATTTGCTTAATGATCTCTAACGTTGGCTTGCCTAGCAATTGAAATGTTAGGCGCCATCACGGTCCCGACGGTGAGAATTTCGGGTCGTGACAACCTCGTGCAAGAAAGTGTTTTTTCATGGGCTATGCTCCAAATCAAAAAGGGTATAAGTGTTATGATTCGAATACAAAAAAGATTGTGGTTACTATGGATGTTACTTTTTTTGAATCCTAACCTTTTTGGCACTCATTTTCAAGGGGAGAAGTTTGTAGAAGAAGAGTTATTTTGCAATAATGAGGGAATGAGTCAAAGTAAAAATGAACCGAGTTACTGATAAACATGGATGAGCTAAATATTTGTGATAATGATTTAGGAAAGATAGGGAATGAAAATTCTATAGATAATAAAGGCTATGATTCTGAACCTGTAAAATCAAAGCATGATGTAATTAACAACAAAAACGGTGAACAAACAAAAGAGTTACGCGTTTACACGAGGAGAAACCAGAATCTTGGAAAAGAGACCGAAAATTCTCAACATGGTCAGTCATCCACTCAACAAGACCAGAATGAAATTCCAGGTAATAAGATTCCAGGTAGTACCTCAGATGAGTCTATTTCTGATACATGTCTTGTTCCTTCAGATCTGATCTTCCTATAGCTAAAAGAAAAGGTGTGAGAAACGTCACTAAACATCCCATGTCAAACTTGTGTCATAAAAAATTGTCCCCTTCCTATTCAACTTTTCTTTCTCAATTAGCTAATTTGGAGATACCAAAGAATGTGCGAGTTGCTTTAAATGTTCCTGAATGGAGGGAGGCAATTGTTGAGGAGATGAAAGCCCTAGAACAAAATGAAATTTGGGAAAGGCGCGTCTTGCAGCTAAAGGGTTTACTCAAACCTACGGCATCGACTACCTTGAAACATTTGCTCCAGTAGCCAAACTAAATTCTATTAGAGTCTTCCTTATTGTTGCCACTAATCTTGATTGGCCCCTTCAACAGTTAGATATAAAGAATGCATTTCTCAAAGAAAAACTTGAAGAGGAGGTCTACATGGATCCTCCACCGGGCTTTGAAAATCGATTTGGGACAAAGGCGTGTAGACTTAAAAGGTCTCTCTATGGTCTAAAACAATCTCCTCGAGCTTGGTTTGAAAGATTTAATCAATTTGTTAAAGGGTTGGGTTACTTGCAAAAACAAGCTGATCACACAATGTTTATTCGACATTCACTACAAGGAAAAATAACAATCCTTATAGTGTATGTTGATGAAATTATACTTACGGGAGACAAATCAATTGAGATGAAGATTCTAAAGGACCAGTTAGCATCAGAATTCGAAATCAAAGATTTGAGACACTTGAGATATTTTCTTGGCATGGAAGTGGCTCGATCAAAGAAGGGAATAATGGTATCTCAAAGAAAATATATGCTGGATTTGTTGAAAGAAACAAGGATGAGCAGGTGTCGACCAGCAGAAACTCCTCTTGATCCAAACATAAAGCTCGGGAATAAAGAAGGAGATTTGATTATTAGAGATTGGTAGGAAACCATAAATCAGAGATTGGTAGGAAAACTTATCTACCTATCGCACATTCGTCCTGACATAACTTTTGCGGTAATCTTGGTTAGTCAATTTATGCATTCTCCAAAAAACATCAAGAGGTCGTGTATCGAATTTTGAGGTACTTGAAAAGCTCACCGGAAAAGTGTTGTTGTTCAAGAAAAGTGATAAAAGGAGCATTGAGGCATATACAGATGCAGTTTGGGCAAGGTTCTGTACTAACAAAAGGTCTACTTCTAGGTAATGCACATTTATTTGGGGAAATCTTGTGACATGGAGAAATAAAAAAACAAAGTATTGTGGCACGAAGCAGTGCTGAAGCAGAGTACAGATCTATGGCTCATGGAATCTGTGAGATTATTTGGCTTAAGAAAATTATGGAGGAAGTTAGAAGACCTATAACTTTACCAATGAAGCTATATTGTGACAATAAAGCTACCATAAGCATTGCCCACAATCCAGTTCAACATGATAGAACAAAACATATTGAGGTGGATGTCGTGCCCCCTTTTTCTCACAAAATCGGGTTTATGACATTTGGTATGGGACAACTCGTTCCTTTTGTGAACTGGGTTTGCATTTGAAGAGTCTCCACCAAATGATTTAAGGTGCATTAGGATACCTATAGGGTTCAATTCTAAGTTATTTGAACAACCAGAGATAGGGTAAGAGCTTAAAATTATCCTAAGGGGAAGGTGTTAGGCACCCCTCAGGATCCACTAGTGTGGTTCCCGGCCAAACAGTTGATTGTGAATTTGTGCAATTTAGCAAATAGACAAGTATGGGCTCAAATATTAGGGGATTTAAATTTAAACACATAAGAGAAAGAACAATTAAAAGAAGAGTTTTTGAAAATAAGTTTGCAAATAAAGGGAAGGGGTCCTAGGTTTATATTTAATATGGATCACATTAATGTGATACCCGGTATGACACTCCTCAAAAGAGGGGATACACGTGGTATAAGCGCACCGGTCATCATATCCATATCTACCCTTCCCACCCCATTAAGGTATTAAAGCGCGGATTGGTCTCGATCACTATTGTATGCTATTACTCGTCCCATTCCTATCAGTCCTAGAGGAGTTTAGGACTACTATTCCTAAAAAAGAGGGATATTAGGCTGATTTTGGTTTCAAAATGTAAAAATCTAAGGCAACATACAAAACATATAATACTGCATGTTGGGGGAAGCATGTAAACAGATAAAGGCTCATGCATACCTCCTCAAACAAAACATACAAATAGCATGACTTGCACACACTTTTAAGGTCGGATTAAAATACTAAAGACGAGGGGAGTTAATTATTGAGGCAGATTAATTTATTACATAACTCAGATAAGAAATCCGAATCAGGCCTGCCTGCTGGTTGTAGCAATTAACAAAAGCGGATTCAATTTTTATTGTTATCATCACCTAAGGCTTGCCTAAGCGTTTGGGTGAAATGATATCTATTACTGATTCAGAAAGTGGAAAAGTAGTAACAGTTTTAAAATGAACGATTGAGATCATATAGACATGCTTTCTAAACCTCATTAGATAAAGAAGGAAGGTTGTTTAAAACTGATTCAGAATAGACTAAATTTCAAATTGATTGCAGATCCTATAGGCAGGATGTCTAATATTGCTCATTTTATTTCTATAGACATGATTTCTAAAAGGGGTACTAATTCTTAACCTAATGAACACGATATCTGATTTTAACCATTTAGATCCTAGGAACATGGTATCTAAATGTGACCATAATATACAGAATTTAAGCAAGTCCTATAGGCATACTCTCTAGATGCAGAACATGCAGAAATATAATGAAAGCAGGTTTTATAAACATGGTATCTAACGTGCAGAATTACAAATGCATAATTTAAACAAACGGATCCTATAGGCATGATTTCTAAAATGCGGAACTCAAAACATGCAGAATTTAAATAGCAGATCCTATAGGCATGATTTCTACCCTTAAGCATGCATAATTACCCAACTCTTTTCACTAGCCAACCCTAATGCTTATTACAAATTATTACATACTGGATAATGAATTTATGTGCGTTGAAAACCGGGGAACCAATTCCCCCCCCTGAAGTGATATTTCGGAGAACCCCGGAAGCACGGGATCTCGGGTCGGCCGCTTCCCTCAAAACTCGCCGATGCCTTGACGAGAATAAACATCTACTAAAGGCCCAACGAACGCAAGAATCCCTCGAGGAATGCACCTAGGGTCGACCAGATCTATTCAAGCGGTTCAATGCCAACCCTCACACGACGTAAAGCTAACGGACTGTCACATCTCGTCCCTTTTGGTCATATCAAAAGATTTTGTACTAAGTTTGAGCATCCCCTTTTCTATAAAAAGGGGGTCATTAACACTTTGTAGATACAGAGCTCCACTCCTCCATTAAAGCATTAATATCTTCTCTCTTTTTCTCTTTCTAATTTGCTCATTCTCCTTGGTTCAAGGTCATTTATATTCGATCGTTCTTTTATCATTCTGGATTAGCTCGAGGCCACCCTTATGGTCGTTGTCTCTTAACATGTTCTTCGTACATAGCTCAATATTGGCCGTGAAGAGCCTTACTTAATCGTATTTCTGCTTGTTATCCCCTTCCCGACTGTCCCCGATAGTTCGAACCCGGCCCGAGTTTCGGCCCCAAGGCCTCCATTAACCTACTCTACACCCGGCCAGCAGGCCCCTTCGGTTTGATTACTGCCTCAATTTAGTTCGTATTTGGTCATTATACTTAGCATTTTTGGCATCAACTGCTCTGACAACTAGGCTCAAACCTCGGCCCCGAGGCCTCTATCGATCCGCTTCGCGCTCGGGCAACAGGCCCCCTCGGTTTGTTTATTGCTACATCTTAGCTCGTATTTTATCACTACACTTAACGTTTTTAGCATCAATAGCCCTAAAAACTAGCTAGAGAATAGATCACGTATTTTTAGAATCCTATTTACAAATTTAATTGTTGTTACCATTTTCACGGTAAACGGTTTGGCACCCACCGTGGGGCTAAAAATAATAGTGATTATTTTCTTGCTGGTTTTGTCACACAAACAGACGTTGTCTTTCACACTTTTCTTGTCCAAAATCCTTTTGATTTCAGGTTAAAATGTCCGGCTCGATAAATGGAGCCGAAAACAACAACCTCGAAAATCATGAGGAAAATGGTGTGGCTGTCCCGGCCGCTGGAGCACCTCCACAAAATCCTAATGTCGCCCCCAGACCGATCCTAGCATATGCAGATTCGCAGGACGCACAACAAGTCGATGAAACATCTCACACTAATAAGAGCGTACGACACGACGACCAATAAGAAGCACAAAAATCCTCGGCCCAGGAAGAACAGGAAGTTAGTCTTCACGTTATCTTTGAGATGTTGCAGGCACAGTAGTTGGCCATCGCTCAGATGCGAAGTCACCAGAAAACTCCCAGTACGATAGCACCAAGGACAGCTCCCCCAACCGAACAGGTACCGGAGAGATCGAGCAATAATGGGTCGATGACCGATCCCGCCATTGTAAAAATGCTCGAGGACCTCATAAGAAGGATCGAATCAGGTGAGAAAATGATTATGGCCAACGATAAAAAGGTCGAGACCTACAGCTCTAAGGTCGATCAGATCGCAGGTGCGCCCTCAGTCCTCAAAGGCTTAGATTCAAAGAAGTTCATTCAAAGGTAGTTCCCCGAGGAAGCGGCCCCAAAGCCCATCTTGAAAAAGTCCAGAATGCCGAAACTCCCTAAGTACAACGGCACCTCCGACCCTAACGAACACGTCACTGCTTACACTTGTGCGGTAAAAGGCAACGACATAAAAAATGACGAGATCGAGTCCGTGTTGTTGAAAATATTCGGAGAAACACTTTCAAATGGGGCCATGATGTGGTACCACAACTTGGCTCCCAACTTCATAGATTCATTCGCCATGCTAGCAGACTCCTTTGTAAAAGCACATGCCGGAGCCATCAAGGTAGCAATAAGGAAGTCCGACATTTTCAAAATCAAGTAGAGGGAGAAAGAGATGTTGCGGGAGTTCTTATCCCGCTTCCAGATGGAACGAATGGAGCTACCACCAGTCTCGAAGCTCGATGGCCTCAAAATAACTAAAGCAGAATTTAATTGAATAACTAGTCGTAACCTGGTTGGACGTTCACAACCGATACCAATCGAAGATCAAGGCCGAGGATGACCAACCGGGAGCTCCTTCAGGCTCAGTATACCCCAACAGACTCCTGGCAAAGGAGACAAAACCAAATAAAGAAAGGTACCAACCATACCTCGAAGACAGAAGAAACGCCCCGAGGCGCAACTTACCCCGCAACGACCGGAGGATAGATCGAGGATAGGACCCTCGAGGGCTCGTCAATAGAACCAAGTTCGGTCGAAATGTGGCACTAATGAACGCGCCCCACCTATCGGAATACAACTTCAGCATCAACGTATCAGACATCGTGTTCGCTATCAGCAAAATTAGGGACGCCAAGTGGCCCAGACCAATACAGACGGATCCTTCGCAGAGAAATTACAACTTAGTTTGCGAATTCCACAACACACATGGTCATTGGATCGAGGATTGCCACCAACTACAAGAAAAAGTGGCCCAGCTACTCAACAAAGGGCACCTTCGGGAATTCCTTAGCGATAGGGAGGCAACCAAGAAAAACAAAACAAACGAGCCACAACACGTCATCCACATGATCATGGGAGACGCCGATACCCACAAAACCCATGATGAGGAAAAAAATATCCATCACTAGGGAAAAACAGACTCGGGGATATATCCCCGAAGACGCCCTCACATTCAACGAAGAAGATACCGAGGCTCTACCTCAACCCCACAACGACGCCCTGGTAATCTCCTTTCTTGTAAATTCTTTTCAGATAAAACATGTACTAGTGGATCCAGGTAGCTCGGCCAATATAATCAGGTCAAGGGTGGTAGAACAACTCGGGCTAACTGAACAGATCGTGCCCGCCACTCGGGTCCTTAATGGGTTCAACATGGCAAGTGAGACAACGAAGGGGGAAATCATCCTTCCGATTACCGTGGCCGGCACAACCCAAGACACCAAATTCCATGTCATCGAAAGAGATGTGAGATATAACTCCTTGTTTGGGAGACCATGGATACACTGCATGAGAGCGGTACCATCCACCCTCCATCAGATGATAAAAGTCCCGACAAAGGACGGGATCAAAACCGTCTATGGGGAGCAACATACGGCAAGATAAATGTTCGCCATACATGATGTGCTACCGGCGCCCGTACCTCTGCTCCCAAAAAAGCCAACGGGTGAATCAGACCTCGGGCCTAGACGAGTTTGACAAAAATAAAATCCGCATCACATATCCACCCTCGGGCAGTCATAATAAGCCAACCTCGAGACGCCGCCAGCCTACCTCGTTTTAAGGTACATCCATTTCTTTTATTTTACTTCAGAATAAGAACTAACCCCCATGTAGGCACCCAGCCCGAGATATCGGGACACTAACGCTATCAAGAGAACTCGAGACCCCCGAAGCACGCTCGTTGCACTCTTTTCCTCAAACCGAGTTTTTTATCCCAAAACAAGAAAAGGGTTTTTACCGGCAAGATTTTTAACGAGGCAACCACGGCAAAGCTGATTAAAGGGGAAAACTCCACAGGGTTGATCGAAGCCACCCTCACGGCTAACTTACAAGCGGCGAGGGGCATTCCCCTTGGGAGCCGCCCAATCCAAAGGAGGTGGAAAAATGCCAAAGTAGAGGTTCCAATGGGAAGACGACGTATAGGGCCAAACGGTCAATATAATCAAAATCTGCCAGAGCGGAAGCATGTACTATTATCGGGCAATCAATCAAAAAATAACCATTTTCTCCCATGAAAGAAGAGAAAGGCTCCTTCTCGGAGTAAGGCAAATCACCGAAGCAACCATACTCGACCAAAAATAGGTCAGCCCAGCACAATAGTATGCGTGCTACACAGATGAAATCGAGGAATATCTTCAGGCGTCTCATTTCCCAAAATGGGAAAGTCACGGTATATTCTCAACAAAGGACTTCACCGCCAAACACGTCCCGAGATACTCGGAGACATAAACGGTTCAGCACCACAACAACCCCAGGGTCGGAACTCCGGGCTCACAAAGCCCTTGCAATACAACTCCAAGTTTACAAAAAGCGGTATTTAAGCTTAAATAGATCTGATATACTCGGAGACTTAGTGTAAGCAATTCGAATAACTTGCATGACCCTAGGGTCAAAACGCCGGGCTCATCAAGCCCCTGGAAAGCAACTTCGAGCTCACGAGAAGCTGTCTTCAAGCAAACTCGATGACTCAGAGGCCGTGGCCAATCGCCACACACTAGAAAATCCGAAACTGTAAGACCCTAGCAGGCAACCTCGGCATAACCAGATCTACTCTACAAAACTGTAAGACCTCAACAGGCATGACAAGTTGTAAGACCTCAACAGGCATGACAAACTGTAAGTCCTCAACAGGCATGGCAAACTGTAAGACCTCAACAGGCATGAAAATCCCGATATTTAGGCTATATGTCACATTTGTAAGAATCCCTAAAGAGCATACCCTCGACGTAGATGCTTAAACTATCACTAGTGATCAAAAATAGTTATGGCCAAAGGCATACGACTACGGTCGAAACGGCTGATACAGCCAAAATAACGCGACTCGGGGACGCCTGACTATTGCTAAAAAATTGCAGGCCATTACTCCGATATACTTCGAAAAGAACCGGTTAGAATAGGCTTCCCTCCACAGGCAAAAATGAGCTCCGACAATGTCGGCTCCCAAAAATGCAAGAGCGTCGATCTACTCGACCTACGAGCTATGAACCTTACGAGGTGCTCGAAACACCGCCGACAATGACATGAAATCGAGGTTCCTCTAGAACCGACGACGGGTCAGGCAAAAATACTACAAAAAGACCTTAATGAGCAGATAGAAAGCCCATGGGCAAAAAACAGCGTAAGAGCCATTGTCGCCAACTAAGCAAGCCTACGGGCCACAAATTGAAAGGTCTCTATGAACAAACAGTGTAAGAACCATTGTCGCCGGCTAAAAAATCTTGACATCTTGAGGATTAAAATGAGCTCGAATCGTAACCCGATTCGGAGACAGAATCCAAAATAGTTAACTAAGCAAGCCTATGGGCCACATGTTAAAAGGTCTCTACGACCAAACGACATAAGTGCCGCCATCGCCAGAAACTCAATGAAATTTAAGGGTCTATTACAGCTCAAATCACAGCGCGACTCGGAGACTAGACTCGAAAAGTGCAACATGCCTAAGGGCACAGCATAAGTGCCAATTGTCGCCCGGAAACTCAATGAAATTTAAGGGTCGATTGCAGCTCAAGTCGCAAAGCGACTCAGAGACTGGACCCGAAAATTGCAATGCGCCTGAGGGCATAGCTCGGATGATACCTTCATCAGTCGATTAAAATCTGTAGGCCACGCGCCCGCAAGATCACTTCAACCCAAAGCACAAAGGGCCATCATCATCCGCCCATGAAGGCAAGAAAACAACTAAGGGTTAATTGAAGATCGAGTCATAGTACGACTCGGAGACTGGACCCAAAAACAATTGAGTCGGAGGATGCCTAAGGGCACGACTCAAAAGAGACCGTCATCTGTCGATTAAATTTCAAGGCCACATGCCCGCAAGGTCACCTTGACCCAAAGGTGCGTAAAGCCATCGACATTCGCCCATGCGGCCAGGAAAAATCCCAAAGATCAACTGCAGCTCGAGCAACAATATGGCTCAGGGACTAGACCCAAAAACATCTGAAAATAGCAAATTGCTCAAAGGCAGAAGATGAAAACAACTGCTACCTGCCCGCACGGGCACAAAGAATTCAAAGAGCAGGAAAGGACGAGTCAGCGCACAACTCGAGGGCCAAGCCGAAGCAACCAGGCCAGACGCGAAAGTCTTGAAACTCACTCACATCAAAAAATCATGCCTAAGAACCCCCGATTTGCCCGATCAGTCCCGGACCTACAAAGATCCCCACTGAACGTCCAAGACCGGCCCGCCCGGTCGAGAGCAACAAACAAAGAAAAAAGGTACCAAAGTTAAAAATTTCAAATTCCTTCTTATATACTGCGTGCGCAAAAAAAGGCACATTTTTCGTCTACAGGAATACTCCGCGTACATCAGGAGCAAAGTAACAAAATAGCAAAATCGACACTCCACACCAAAAGAAGCCTCAACTTGTCAAAATTTTGCCCTCCACAAGAAGTAATCGAGTATCACGGTTATTCTCCTTGCTCGAGCCAATTCCTCCGAGACGACGGAACCCCTTGCGCCAACATACCTAAGTACCCCTCTTCGGATTTAAGACGAACACCTTCCTCGACTCTCTGCCATCAGTCAAAGGCTCGCTCCAATCTAGCCTGGACGTCAGTGGCATCCCTCATGCGAATCACCATCTCCTGATCCGCCTTGATTCAGATTAGTGTCACTTCGACCCAAGTCTCAAATTATCTCGGCCCTAAAGATCAAAATCCAGAGTCTCCCGGTCATACTCGGCTGAACTTTGGTGCTGCCACAAAGGGATTCGGACCTTGAGGGGTAAAGACCTTGTCCAAGGCATCCGCCCCCTCCAAAGCATAAGCCCACACTTGAGCTCTTAGCTCTCCACAAGCCACTCAGGCGAAATTAACGTCGCCCTTAAGGTACTCCAAAAACTCTACTTTTTTTTCTGCAGCTGTTATAACAGAAAGGGGGCTAGCCCCAATGACAGAGGGGGGCAAGCACGTATCACAAAAGGCCACCTGCTCCATCAAATAGCTTCCATATTGTGGGCTCGTCCCCGGGAATCAAGGGCTCCAGAAGCACCCAGCTTAATCAATGCATTCTCCTCATAAGCGTAAAAGCAGCCTCGTATTGATAAAAAGCCCCATCACATCACATATCTCATTATCGACGCTGCCCACTTGGAGATCTACAGCCCCAGGAGGAGGCACATCCATATCCCCAAGGGACCGTCCAACACCAACAACGCTCGTGACGGAGGAGGGAAAGAACAACTACTGAATTCACCGTCATTATAGATAGAATCGACGGGACGTAGGGCATGCTGCTCGAAGGACATCCTTTCATCCCTACAAACAACTGACGAGGGTATCGGAGGCGTGGCACCAACACTCGGGAGGAATAACTCGCCTGAGCCTGGTCTCTGCTTTCTCCAAACAAAGCAGCCATAAAAGGCAGGTCCCGACGACCCCCAAGGATACAAAAGCAACCAAGGGCTCCGGCCATCAGCGTCGTATCCTACGCCGGTATGATAGCCGGCCTCAGAAGCCCTCATCACGGTAAAGTAAAGCTCCTAAAGGCTAGCAGTGCCTTCATCAACACAAGGTCAGCGCACAAAGGCCTCCGCCAAAGGAAGACGGCCAGTAGATGCAGTCGCGTCTTGACGAACGCTCGTACGAAACAACCCCCGGACATCGGCCAGGGTGATCCAGTCGCAAGTAGATCTCTGCCCAGAGGCTGCATTCGGGGAGCCACCAGTGTCCCTAAACCTGCTAGCCCTCGGTCAGGCCTCCTCTCGAAGACCACCATAAAGTCCGAAGACATCACCCCCACCTTCACGATAAGGATCTGGCAGCCCGACGTTACTACTCTCATTTTGGGTCGGGACACAAGAAACCCTACGCAGAGCCATCTTATCAATCGAAAAGCTCCACAAAGGTTTGAGGGAGCGCCCAAGCACAAATAAAGGCCAATCGTATACATTCTGGAAAGGGGATATCTACATCAAAGACCAATAGGGGGCCCGAAAACTCGAAGGCAACTTTTACCCGGGATAACGTTCCCAGATGTCCCAGAATTCAATGCATGATCTCCGAATAATTCGGAGGGCCCAATAACCCGAACCTATAATAACGAATGCTCACACTCAAGTCAGATATTGATAGTCCTCGAGTAAAAGGAAGCATTCAAAAGAGCCTCAAATAGTATGAGAACATTCAAAAACAAAGCGAAGAAAGCAGAAGTATGAAAAGGTTTATTCATATTCATAGGAAATATAAAGGCCCTCGAGGGGTCCCTACATACGATTCCGCAAGGGGATCATTACACGGAAGAAAAACCTGAAGACATGCATACAGCAAAAACCTAAGGGTCTAGCCTAATTTTTTACGACATCTCTGTCATCATCCCCTCGGGCGTATGACCTCAAAGACAATATCTTCCAAGTCCGAGTCCCTCGGGGACCCCGCCTCGATTCCTTAGAATGGCATCTTCAAAAGAAGAGAGGTGGGGGAAAGAGACAAGAAGTGGCTGGGTAAAAAATTAGGTTGTAGAGAAACCCGCCAGTATCAATTTTGCCAGACCACTTCTTGAGATGTTGCTCTGGCCCGGGAGTCAGTAGCCAGTAGGAACCACTGCCACACCCCCCAGGAATCCAAAAGTGGTGCAACGCGCCGAGCCGAGGGAGGAGGGTGAGCAGCGGTGTATAATCCGAGCCCCCTCTTGAGCAACGATATATAATCCAAAAGAAAAAAAACCCAAGAGATCAAAAAAGGAGTCAGGGCATATATGGCATGAAATCTTAAGGCCTGGGGCCTCGAACACGACAAGATGGTGGAACTTCAAGGTAGCAGAGCAGGAAGAAGAGATAGGTATCAAAGAAAGTTTGAGTAAGAGAAGATAGCCACAAGGATCCCCATTTATAGGGAGAGCAAAGCAACCAACAGCGCCATCACCGCCCTCGAAAAACATAATGGCAGGCGCAATCAATGCGTTCATAGAAACTGAATTGATAGCAATGACTCCAAGGGTTGTAACCTTTCTGGTGGCCCCGAAGAAGCGAAAAGGCGAAGTGCTGCAATACCTGTCATAGGAGGGCTATGCCATCGACATGATCCCACTACCAAGGATAAGGAAGTAATGCGTTCATACCGTTTCTTATTACTTCCCTCTAAGAAATGTGGAGACTATCTGTGTGCGATGAAAACCGGGGAACGGAACCTATTCTCTCCCCCCCGAAGTGATATTTCGGAGAATGACCCCGGAAGCACGAGATCTCAGGTCGGTCGGCTCCCTCAAAATCCGCCGATGCCTTGCCGAGAATGAATATCTACTAAAGGCCTGACGAATGCAAGAATCCTTTGAGGAATGCACCTGGGGTCGACCAGATCTATTCAAGCGGTTCGACGACAGCCCTCACACGACATAAAGCTAACGGACTGTCACATCTCGTCCCTTTTGGTCATATCAAAAGATTTTGTACTAAGTTTGAGCATCCCTTTTTCTATAAAAAGGGGGACATTAACACTTTGTAGACAAAGAGCTCAACTCCTCCATTAAAGCAATAATATCTTATCTCTCTTTCTCTCTCTAATTTACTCATTCACCTTAGTTCAAGGTAATTTATATTCGATCATTCTTTTATCATTCGGTATTAGCTTGAGGCCACCCTTATGTTCGTTGTCTCTTAACATGTTCTTCGTACATAGCTCAATATTGGCCGTGAAGAGCCTTACTTAATCGTATTTCTGCTTGATATCCCCTTCCCAACTGTCCCCGATAGTTCGAACCCGGCCCGAGTTTTGGCCCCAAGGCCTCCATCGTCCTACTCTACACCCGGCCAGCAGGACCGTTCGGTTTGATTACTGCCTCGATTTAGTTCGTATTTGGTCATTATACTCAGCATTTTTGGTATCAACTACTCTAACAACTAGGCTCAAGCGTCGGCCCCAAGGCCTCTATCGATCCGCTCCGCGCTCGGGCAACAGGCCCCCTCAGTTTGTTTATTGCTTCATCTTAGCTCGTATTTTATCACTACACTTAATGTTTTTTAGCATCAACAGCCCTAAAAACTAGCTAGAGAATAGATCACATATTTTTAGAATCCCATTTACAAATTTAATTATTGTTACCATTTTCAAGGTAAACAGAATTATATCAAAAAAGTACAAAAGAAAAGTTACAACCAGAGGAAGCCTGATTCTTGACTTCCTCTCTGAGTCATGGAATAAATCACCTCAAACGCCATTGATTCAAAGTCTTTCTCAGACCTGGGTGTGTCAGAGTTCCCTAAGGGTCTCAAAGGTCCCCGAGCAGTGCTTACACTCAGGTTCATAGAACCAGATTGGGATAAGTGCAGTGTGGAAGTGTCAGCCTTTATGTGTCCAAGTTCAGAGGGAGCTCATGGGTCTCAAGGCAAGGCTCACACAAGAGGGGTAGAATCTAAGTCTAAGAAGATAGTAAAAGTGCAGGAACAGATTCTTAAAACTGAGGGGATAAAGGAAAGGGATAGAGGGTGATAGGGAGACAATAATTAGTAACTTCATACAAAGGGGATCAGGGGTTGGAAATCCCTCGCAAGGAGCCCATGTACTTAGGAATGGATCAGCTTTGGGCATGCACAGCAATAGGAGGTGCTGACATGCTTATAAACCAATCAGAACATACAACATCTAGAGGAGACATGGAGGTTATGATCCTAGGGGGATCAGGTTTGGGTCATGCACAGCAATGTCCAATATTGTCATACCCCAAACCAACCACAGATACTAAACACCTTGGGGATGGGGATTTAGGGTTCACAAGTCATAATAAGTAATGGACAGAAGCATAAGCTCAGAACAGGAAGGGACAGATTACAGCATGTTTAATAATGGAACTTGGTTAAATACAAACAGGCGACAAACAAGAATGGAATAGATAGTAAAGAAACATATTGTTGTTGGTGCAGAAGCTTAATTAGAACATACCAGTAAGATGCAAATGCAGAGAAAAAATAAGGAAGCTTCCCACAGTCTAGCCTTGACTTTCAGCCGGTTAGGTAAGGCAACAATACAAGTAGCAATAGAGAAAAGAGAGAGATTTTAGTGGAGTGTGTGTTTGAACTTAAGTGTTTTATGCCTTGTGTTCGCGTGTTTGAAAGAAGAGACGGTGGGTATTTAGTGTTTTCAAAGCATGTAAGAAATAAGGCAATAAATGCACATATGGAAGTAATCAGCAATCAGAATCAATCAACCAAGTGATTCCCCTTTAATTGAGGAATCACTTTTTTAACGGGGCTAACAGGTTTAAAGAAGGAAAGACAATCAGTTTGTAGGCCGACTGGTTATTACCATAAAAAGAAGTAGTAAAACATTGAGTACACAATAGAGTCCAAGTACAGAGATACAGTTGTTTTGGGGAAAAGCTTCAGCAAGGCAATAAGTAAGGAAAGGGATCAATCACTTTAACAGGCGAGTAAAATTAGAGTTAACAAAAAGAGAAGTTTTGAAATCAGTCCCAAAATTGAGAATCAATAAAAGAAGGGGCCTCTGCATATAAATAGAGTGCACAAACGATGGACATGCGAGGCCAAACTATTGGCAAAAGAAATAGCATGCAATAGTAGCACAAAGTTAGTAGACAGCAAACATTCGAAGCATGATAGTCACGTAGGTCACGTTTCATTAAATCAGTAGTATAGAGAAAAGAAAAAAAAAGATAGAGTATCAAAAGCATGCAAAGGGTCAAGTGCGAAAACCCTTCTGAAAAGCATAGTCGAGTTTCAAAGATAGTAAGAACCCAGAATCAAAGGAATCACATAAAGAAAAGAGATGTTGAAACAAAGGAACTTCAAATCAAGTCAGGTATTCCAACGAGCAATTTCAAACCCAAAGACATAGGTTTTTCCTTAATAACATTCAAGCTTAGAAGATGATAAACAAATAAATCGCACAAGCAGTTTCAGAAACTCGAATAGATCCCAAAAGAAATTAGGGTTTTCAACATCGATCGAGTTTAAAGATGTTGAACAAATAAATCAGACAATATTTAGCAAATAGTCTAAGAAACTCGAACGAACCTAAAGAAATTAGGGATTTTATCACCCATCGAGTCTAGAGATGATAAACAAGTAAATCAAACAAACACTTAACAAATAGTCTCAGAAACCCCAAAAGAAATTAGGGTTTTTATCATGCTAAACTCAGAAAAGATTTTGAAAAGAAGAACTTGAAGGAAACCTTAATCGGAAAAAGATGAAGAGTCTTTTTTCTGAAAGGAAAATTAAAGAAGCTTTGAGAAGGCATTTAAAAACTCATAGAAAGCATAGATCTAAAGTGAACCTGAAAGAAATCGAGAAGCTCTTAGAGATTAGGGTTTTAGAAGAACCCCAAGTGACGAGAAAGGCCTTGAAAGCCATCGGTCTAAACAAGAGAGTCAAGGGTCTGACTCGAATGGCCATGGCTGGCCGAAGAAAGGTCAGAGACAACCGGAGAACATTCATCGAGCAAAGACTGGACTAAGCCTCTTCAAAATCTGGTCATGAGACCACAGAAACGAACATGTAGAAGCCATGGGAGGCTGATACAGGTCTTAGATGATCCTGGAGAGCCATGGATTAGGGTAGATTAAGGTGGCGGCGGCTAGGGTTTGATGTTGTTGTAGAGAGGATTTGAGAGAGGAGGGGGATTCAGAGGCGGCATATTGTGAGAAATGGATTAGGGTGAAGGGGTCGTTTGGGTTAAAAAAGGAAGGGAGTAATGGGAGCCGTTGATTTACACGATCAACGGCTGGGATTAGGTGGGAGTCCGAGTGGGTCATTTAAACGGTTAAAGGGTCGGATTTGAAGGGAATTGGGTCGGGGTAAAATTGGATTCCAATTGGGGTTCAAATTAGGCTATAATTGAAAGGTAATTGGGCTAGTTTTTAAATAGCCAATTTTTCCCATTTATTTTATAAAAATAGAAAATTAAATTATGAAAATAAATTAAAAGTATTAAAATGATTTGTATCATATAATTATCAAATTAAAAATACTATACTTAATTTTTATAGATATAAACGCAATTAAATCTAAAAGAGGCTAATATTGCAATTATATGCAATTTAGCTTTAAAAATACTAAATAAATTTGTAAAAATGTACAAAAATTATTTTAGCTATATTTTGGCATTAATATGAGAATCCAATAAATTAATTACCAAAATGATAATTTTGGAAATATTATTGGGTTTTTATGATTAAAATATGGGAATAAATTGGTTTACAAATCTTTAAAAATTAAAAAAAAAACAATTGGACATACTTATATATGCATACATATGCTATTTTGAAAGTATTTTGCATATTATAAAATATACAACGGAAAAATTAGGTATCAACAGCTGCCCCTCTTTACCCGGGAAGGATGAAAGAGTGATCGGGTATAGATATGATGGCCAATTTTGACCAAGCAGAACGGTTCGAAGAGGTTTAGGCCGCGTCCTGGCTTTTAGGCTGCTTACATATACCTGGTCTTACAAGAATCAGGCCATATGTAGTTCGGGATCCGTCGGCGGAGTATGCCGATGGAGACTTTTCAAGAACGGACGCAATGTGTGGTAGATTTGCGGGAATGTTTTAGGTTTGGTAGGGCTGCGGAAACTGGAGCGGGATCACTCCTGCCAAGATGGATGTTGCTCGCCAGTTTACCTGCAAATAAGCAATACAAGCATATATTTGGCGTAAATTTAAACATGATGCAAATTCCCGTCGGACTATGAAGGTTGTCTTTGGACGGTTAGAATGACGTCCTTAGACCATGTTGTCCTGGGCCATGAAGCATATAATAAAGGATTCGCAGGCCATGAAATGATGTTCTCGGGCTATGAGGATGATGCCTTCGAACCATGATGCCTTTAAATAATGATATGAAAAAGATTAAAAGGGATCCTCAGGCCATGACATGGTGTTCTCGGGCTATGAAAATGGTGCCTCCGAATGATGATGCCTTTGGATAATCTGGCAATCTTTCAGCTTATGAAATGCAGTGTGTGGAAATCTTTTAGCCCATAAGATGCAATAAGTGGCGATCTTTTAGCCATGCAGCTATCTTTCAGCCATGCAATACGGTAGATATGGCAATCTTTCAGCCATGCAATGCAGTAGGTGGTGATCTTTCATCCATGCAAATGTAGTATGTGGCGATCTTTCAGCCATACAGATGCAGATGGAAGTAGAGCTTAACCCGGAAGGCAGAATGGTAGCCTTATGCAATGCGAAAATGTAGATGGAGACAGTGTTTAGTCTTGGAAGGCATAATAGTAGCCTTATGCAATGCAGAAATTTAGATGGAGATAGTGTTTAGTCTCGGAAGGCAGAATAGTAGCCTTATGCAATGTGAAAATGCAGATGGAGACAACGTTTAGTCTCGGAAGGCAGAATAGTAGCCTTATGCAATGCAGGAAATGCAGATGGAGACAGTGTTTAGTCTCAAAAGGCAGAATAGTAGCCTTATGCAATGGAGAAATGGAGACGGAGACAACATTTAGTCTCGAAAAGCAGAATAGTAGCCTTATGCAATGCGAAAATGCAAATGGAGACAGCATTTAGTCTCGGAAGGCAGAATAGTAGCATTATGCAAGAAATAAAATGGCAAATAGTAATAAGCTCTCTTAGCTAATAGCAGATTGCGATATTGTGCCTGCTGGGGACACTGTTGTGTGTGGATAGCAAATGTGAATAAATGCAACGGTTCTGAGAATTGTATTCCTGAACAACATTTATCTCGTGAGTGTATAGTATGTTTGATGGTTTTGCAATCCAAGTTCCTGCATCCAAAGAAAAATCGTGAGTTTTGCAAAAAGGGGGGAGGTTAGTTTGTATCCCCGTTGGCTTTGCTTAACCTGCTCGGCTTTGATCTGGTGATACTGCATGTATCGTTGGGGTAGCGTTGCTAAACAAAGTAATTTCAATAATAAAAAGGCATGATTTTGTGAAAGTATGACATAAGTGTACAACTAAAATAATTTTTAGATGAACCGACAACTGCGACGTAGTTCAGGACATTTCAACCTCTCCTGCTACGGAATTTTGAGGGTCCTCCACAAAATTCTGCACCAGTTTGATGAGTTGACGTTTCTGACGGTTGCTTGTGGCGATTAGCTGAAAATACTTCGGAATTTTAAGGGTCCCCTTCAAAATTCTGCCCAAATTTTCAATTGCGGGGGGAGGGGGATGAACTTTTTATTGAATTGTGACCAAACCCATAAGGTTGCCTACGTATCCCCTCTTAAACGGGAATCAGGTCAGGCATAGTTCAATTACATCGATGAGAAAAGCATGAAAATTACACATAGTAACGCCTGACTGCATCTGAATTGATCGGTTTTGGCCAAACTTCTCCATCCATTTCTGCGAGTATGAGGGCTCCTCCTGTCAGAACCCGGTGAACCATGTATGGACCCTGCAAGTTGGGAGAGAATTTCCCTTTAGCTTCATCTTGATGCAGGAAAATTTTCTTTAACACCAATTGCCCCGGCGCGAATCGTCTCAGCTTGACTCTTTTGTTGAAGGCTCTAGACATTCTGTTCTAATAAAGTTGACCATGGCAAACTGCATTCATTCTTTTTCCGTCTATAAGGGCTAGTTGCACATAACGACTTTTCACCCACTCTGCGTCGTCGAGCTCAGCTTCTTGCATGATCCTTAGGGAGGGAATTTCTACCTCAACGGGAATGATTGCCTCTGTACTGTAAACCAGCATATAGGGGGTTGCCCTGGTTGATGTGCGGACGGTGGTGCGATACCCTAATAAAGCAAATGATAACTTCGCGTGCCACTGCATATGCTTCTCTATCATTTTCCTCAATATCTTCTTGATATTCTTGTTGGTGGCTTCTACAGCTCCATTCATCTGCGGCCTATAGGCTGTGGAATTCTTGTGTTTGATCTTGAAGGTTTCACACATAGCTTTTATCAAGTGCTGAGGTTGGAGCCATTATCAGTAATGATTGACTCTGGAATTCCGAATCGACAAACAATACGGTCGCGGACAAAGTCTAGCACAACTTTCTTGGTTGCTGCTCTGTAAGATGTTGCTTTGACCCATTTGGTGAAATAGTCGATTGCTACCAGGATAAATCTATGTCCATTGGAAGCGACAGGCTCGATTGGTCCAATAACATCCATCCCCCAAGCGGCGAACGGCCATGGTGAGCTTGTTGCATTAAGCTCATTTGGAGGTACCTTTATCATGTCCGCATGTATCTGACAGCGGTGGAATTTCCAGACATACTAGATGCAGTCCGTTTCCATGGTCATCCAAAAGTAACCAGCTTGGAGTATCTTCTTTGCTAAGACGAAACCATCATATGCGGACCGCAGGTCCCAGCATGAATCTTCTCTAGTAGCTTGGATACTTCCTTTGCATCGACACACCTTAGTAATCCCAAATCAGGAGTCCTCCTATACAGGATTCCTCCGCTGTGAAAAAAGTTGTTGGACAATCTTTGGAGTGTGTGTTTCTGAGTAGGACTTGCAAGTTCTGGGTATTCTCCTTTTGCCAAATATTCCTTCATATCATGAAACCAAGGCTTTTCGTCTGCTTCCTCTTCAACATAGGCATAATAAACTAGATGATCATAGATCTTTACTGGAATGGGATCAATGAAGTTTTTGTCTGGATGTTGTATCACATATGACAGGGTGGTCAATGCATCGGCGGACTTATTCTGGATTCTGGGAACATGTTGGATCGGTTGGCAGTTTGTGAGCCACAATAGACGTACTTAGACAAGTCATGTCATCATACGACCAGGCGAATATGTCCTCATACTCCCTTAGAAATTCTGTGTATTCCTTCTTTTTTTATGACGATAAGTGAACGCTTATTCGTGTTTTCTTGATATTTTTTGCATCTCCCAGGTTAATAATTTCTATCTCGTCCAGGTTGGACTTAGGTCTGTTCTCAAAGTTCTCAACTTCTTTGATGACCTCCTCTGGTATGTCATCTTCCTTTGAATCAATGTCCATCTGTTGCGTTGTCTCATTGCATGTCACAGTCATTGGTTCATCAAGATAAGTAATAGTAATGTTTTATAAGTAAAGTAATGAGAGAAAAATAATAATGAGTGTTGATTCATAAGAAAAGTCAAAATGCTTTGATAAATTGCATAATCATTTTGAACATTGGAGATCTTATTGCGGGAATCAAAATGTGAAAGGAAAATCATTTAGTAAATAAAATAGTGCATGATGCTTGTTTTAGCCTTGCTACCCCGAGGCTCGACAGCCTCTGGTTGTCCTGATGGTCCAGTTATTCAGGCGTACCCCTCTACTTACGGCCTGTATGGAAGGGACTTCCTCCCTCTCCTCCTCGAGAACAACACAACAATCCATGTTATTGTCTTCCAGGAACAAGTTCTTCACCGCGACCTGTGCTTCTTTTTCGTCTGACCCATAAATAATGTCGGACGATTGGAAGGTCTGCTCCAGATGCGGTATTGGCTGCTCTAATATATAGTAAGGATCGCGCCATGGTGGTGACCAGTTGTTGAATTCTTCCCAGGTGTACTCATATCCCAGACCGAAAGTAGTGCCATATTTTCTGAGCTTTATGGGCTTAGCGATTCCTTGGAGGTTCTTGCCGAGCCCCTTGCCAGGTTCGTACCCACTCCAATTCAGTATACTCTCGATCTTGTTATCCCATCACTTGTCTTTGTCAATAGTATTTACCTGTTCAATGTGATGGTAAGTCTCTCCGCCTAGCTTCCTTCTCCCTTCGATTGCCGGAATGGTCTGGCGACTGTATATAGGGTTTCTCCCGTCACCGTGAATGATCACCTCTTGATGATTCCATTCAAATTACCTGATGCAGTGTCGATGCTACGGCCCTAGTGGCATGGATCCATGGCCGACCCAACTGCAAATTGTAAGATGCTGGCATGTCTATCACCTAGAAATCAATGTCAAACCATGTTGGCCCCATTTGCAAGCATAGACTAATCTCCCCAATGGTGGAACTTTGAGAACCATCGAAAGCTTTCACATTGATGGCTCCGTCCTTTATCTCGTGCAGTCCCTTACCCAACTTCTTGAGTGTTACCAGTGTACAAATGTTGAGACTGGAACCCCCGTCGATCAGGATCCTAGTGATGAACTAGTCCTTGCATTGCACAGTGATGACAGTGCTTTGTTGTGTCCCAACCCTTCAGGTGGTAGCTCGTCCTCATGAAAAGTGATCTTATGGCTCTCCAACATTTGTCCTACCATGTTATCCATTTCTCCGCCTGTGATGTTGCTTGGTACGTATGCCTCACTTAGTACCTTTAGCAGAGCATTTTTGTGGCCTCAGAGTTTTGTAGTAAAGCAAGAATAGAGATTTGCGCCGGCATTTTGTTCAACTGGTCGATGACCGAGTATTCCTTGGCTTGTATCTTTATCCAAAGATCGCCTGGACCTGTCTCAATAATGGGTGGCCGGTTGGAGGCTTGCTTGCTTGACTAGGCTAGGTGTTCCGGGGTATAAACCCTACCAGTTCTCGTCATACCCTGTGCGACAACACTCTCTTCGAACCTGACCTTACCTTTTCTCCTTGCCTCGGCTGTATAGTCCCAAGGTACAGCCTTTGTATGGAATGGTGTCATGGTCGACATCACCACTGGGATCGGTGTGGCTATCCTTACTCCGAATAGAGCATGTGCCCTGGGCGGCAAGACTGCAACTTCAAACGGTATGGGTGCATTTGTCGGAGACACGACTTCAACCTCAATTGGCGCTGGTGTCTTTGTGGATGACATTGTTTCAAATTTAAGTGGCACAGACATATTTATCTCAGCGTCGCCAGATGGTTAAATTTGGACTATGATCGGATTAAGAGTAACTATTGGCTTCTTTGGGTCATCTCCTTCCGCGATCAACCCGATTGATCCCTTGGGATCCCAATCATCCTCTATTTCAATCATGTGAACGCCTCTACCCTTATGGTCTGGCAGGGGGTTATTGCGGACATTCGGAGCGGGTTCTTTTGCCACAATAATCTTGTTATCGATTAAAGGCTGGATCTTATTTTTCAAAAAACGGCATTCATCGATGGTGTGCCCCTTCATGCCGGAGTAGTAAGCATAGGATTTGTTTGGGTTAACCCATTGGGAAGGGTTTTTAGGGGTTGCAGAAGGGATGGAGGTAACATAACCAGCAGCTTTGAGTCTCTCGTACAACTGGTCAATAGGTTCAGCAATGGTTGTATATTATTTTGGGGGTCTACGATCAAATTTTGGTCGAGGTTTAGGCAAATTTTGGCATGCAGAAGGTGATTGATAGTGGGATGGTTGAGTATTGTAGGTTTGGTAGACATGTGCGAGTTGGGAATATCTGGGTGAAGTGAGCTGGTATGTGGGAGACGGAGGTAATTGATAAATGGGTGGTGGAGCTTGGTATGCGGGTGATGGTGCTTGGTAGTTCGGAGTTGGTTGATATGTGAGTGGAGGTATTGGGTAAGTTTGGTATTTGATAGGAGATTTGGTTCTCTGTAAAACCATTACGGCCCCCACGTCCCTTTTCTTGGACATACCACCAGACTGTAAGGCCTTATTTATAGCTTGCAAGGCCTCAAAGTTTGTAACCATACCACTTTTGATGCCCTCTTCAATCCTTTCACCCAGCTTGATAATATCGGGAAATTTGTGGTTCTCAATCATCATTAATCTTTCATAATACTGCGGGTCCTGAGCTCGGAAAAAGAATTTGTTCATCTGTTCCTCTTCTAAGGCAGGTCTGACCTTAGCAGCTTCGGACCTTCAGCGAGTAGCATACTCGCGAAATGTTTCTATGGGCTTCTTCTTTAGATTCTGAATATAGAACACATCCGGAGCATTCTCTGTGTTAAACCTGAACCTGTCTATAAAGTCGGACGTCATGCCTACCTAGTGTGACCACTTCTTTGGATCTTGGCTAATGTACCAAGACAAAGAATCTCCCTTCAAACTCCTCATGAAAAGCTTCATGCGGATTCGCTCGTCTTTCCCTACTCCAACCAGCTTGTCACAGTACGTTCTCAAATGGACCATTGGATCCCCTGTACCATCAAACATTTCGAACTTTGAAGGTTTGTACCCTTCGGGCAGTTCGACGTCGAGCTGTATGTAAAGATCTTCATAGTTCAGCCCTTCAATTCCCTTGCTTCCTTCGATGCCTTGAATCCGCTAGTCAATTTCTTAAGTTCTTCGGCCAGGTTCCTGATGAGAAAGTCCTTATAATCAGACTCGGGTGTGCTTGAGATGGGTTGGGTGGAGTGTGGCACGGTCTCCACGTAGATAGGGGTGTTATGGTGGGTGTGAAAGTGGTCATTTGTGGAGTTTTGGAGTTTTGGGATGAGTAATGGGGTGTTGTTTGAGGTATGGCAGGTGTTGCAGTAATGGTGAGGAGCGGGATGGTTCTATTGCTTTGGGATATTCTGTGGAGGTATAGGGTTCTGAGCATTTGGGAAATTGATATCTGGAGTGGTGAGGGAAATTGACAAACTTACCAGATTCCAAACCTGATCAAGTTCTTCTTGGAATTTCAACAGTTTTTGTTCAAGTTGGGATGCATTTTCCTTAGGAACCTGAGTACCATGACCATGAGTGACCTCTACTCGTTCAGTTGAGTTCTCCTTGTTGTTCAAATCTTCCATCTTCCCTTTGTTCTTGTTTTTGACAGGACTAAGAGGAGGAGTGGGTGGAGGGCCCTTGGATCTCGTGGAATAGGATGATGTTGCCAGAGTGCACGAACTAACCTTTGGGAAGGGGAATAATAAAACAAAAAGTAAAAACAAAAAGGTAACCAAGTTAGTGAGGTTATAAAAAGCGTTGCAATATTTAGACACATAGTGCGGAATGTAGAACGTGTCCTAATTTGGAACCTCTTTGCGCCCGAGGTAGGCCTAGCAACAAATTGATTTGGAGAACTTAGGATGCTAAATGCCTTATTTTATTGATAAAGATAGATGAATCCCAAATTGACACTAAGTAAACAGGAAATGAAAATCACTAATGGTCATTAGCCTTATTACATTTTATAGAGCAAAAGGAAAAACTCCTATCTATTTGGTCCTTGAAGGACCTTCCCCAGATTGAATGCTCTCGTTAATCAAATCCTCCAGTTCGCGTAGGTTCACCAGTAAAAATGCCTTTGTCGGGTGTTCTCCTTCGTTTCCCTCAGTGTTTTGGCAGTCGGTGACTCTCTTCCTCACTTTTCCTTCCAATTCCAGCAAACTGTATTCCAGATATTCAAACTTTTCGCTAGCTTTGGCGGCCCTCTCTTTCCACTCATTGATTTGGTCATTTGATGGAAGACTCCTCCACCAGTCTAGCAAGAGTGAGGGTATGCTAACCATACCAAAGTTGGGGACCTCGTTCTTCATTTTCTGCAAAACAAAAGGGTTAAGACCATACCCCCACCGGACTCGACTATTTAATACCAATAATTAGCATGAAGCATTTAGTTCTCCAAATAAATGCACAGAACGTGGTGACGTCTGTTTGGGTTCAGGGAAACCTAGTGGACTTTTGTCAAGGCTATCTTAACGGGTCATTATGTGGACAACATAATTGACCCGGCTAGGTTTGACCATGATGCATGCACAGTTTAATAGAGTAAGGTTTCTATGGGGTTTTAGACTGGTACCCTTGAGTGGACAACTCAAGGGAAAAAGGCACGGAACCGTCGACTGCACCGCTGATCGACTGGTTTTACCGCAAATATGTCTTTTTCAGATTTAGGGAATAATAATATAGGAAGAGCGCAACTACTCATTATAAGCGTTGTTATGGTATTTTATTTGGTACGAGTGGAGTATGATGTTGAGAAAGGTTATACAATAATTAAAAGCATGTTGACATGTATTTGCACATTAAGAAAGCAGTAAATACAGTAGTTTCATAATTTAAAGTAATGGTAAAGGAAAAAAACAAAGAAGACAAGTCAGTTTTGCAGTTGAAAAGGAAATTGAATGTTCAAAGGAATTAAACAAGTAATTGCACATAAAGCGGTATAAATTCACAATAACAGTCTGAAATGGTAAAAGCCTAGATATCCCCAGCAGAGTCGCCATGCTATCGCGCCTCCTTTTTCTCGCGAAATCGGGTTTATGACATTTGGTATGGGACAACACGTTCCTTTTGGGAACTGGGTTTGCATTTGAAGAGTTGTCACCTAATGATTTAAGGTGCTTAAGGACACCTATAGGGTTCAATTCTAAGTTATTTGAACAACCAAAGATAGGGTAAAGACTTGAAATTATCCTAAGGGGAAGGTATTAGGCACCTCTCAAGATCCACTAGTGTGGTTCCCGGCCAGACAGTTGATTGTTAATTTGTGCAATTTAGCAAATAGACAAGTATGGGCTCAAATATTAGGGGATTTAAATTTAAACACATAATAGAAAGAACAATTAAAAGAAGAGTTTTTGAAAAGAAGTTTGCAAATAAAGGAAAAGGAGGTCCTAGGTTTATATTTGATATGGATCACATCAATGCGATACCCGGTATGACACTCCTCAAAAGAGGGGATACACGTGGTATTAGCACACCGGTCATCATATCCATATCTACCCTTCCCGTCCCGTTAAGGTATTAAAATGCGGATTGGTCTCGATCATTATTGCATGCTATTACCCGACCCATTCCTATCAGTCCCGGAGGAGTTTAGGACTACTATTCCTAAAGGGGAGGGATATTAGGCTGATTTTGGTTTCAAAAGGTAAAAATCTAAGGCGACATACAAAACATATAATACTGCATGTTGGAGGAAGCATGTAAACAAATAAAGGCCAATGCATACCTCCTCAAACAAAACACATAAATAACATGACTTGCACATACTTTTAAGGTCTGATTAAAATACTAAAGACGAGGGGAGTTAATTATTGAAGCAGATTAGTTTATTACATAACTCAGATAAGAAGTCCGAATCAGGCCGGCCTACTGGTTGTAGCAATTAACAAAAACGAATTTAATTTTTATTGTTATCATCACCTAAGGCTTGCTTAAGCGTTTGGGTGAAATGATATCTATTACTGATTCAGAAAGTGGAAAAGTAGTAAAAGTTTTAAAACGAACGATTGAGATCTTATAGACATGCTTTCTAAACCTCGTTAGATAAAGAAGGAAGGTTGTTTAAAACTGGTTCAGAATAGACTGAATTTCAAATTGATTGCAGATCCTATAGGCAGGATGTCTAATATTGCTCATTTTATTTTTATAGACATGATTTCTAAAAGGGGTACTGATTCTTAACCTTATGAACACGATATCTAATTTTAACCATTTAGATCCTAGGAACATGGTATCTAAATGTGACCATAATATGCAGAATTTAAGTAAGTCCTATAGCATACTCTCTAGATGCAGAACATGTAGAAATTTAATGAAAGCAGGTCTTATAGACATGGTATCTAACGTGTAGAATTACCAATGCATAATTTAAACAAATGGATCCTGTAGGCATGATTTCTAAAATGCAGAACTCAAAACATGTAGAATTTAAACAGCAGATCCTATAGGCATGATTTCTACCCTTAAGCATGCATAATTACCCGACCCTTTTCACTAGCCAACCCCAATGTTTATTACAAATTATTACAGACTGGATAATGAATTACATTAGAAAAGTAGAAAAGAAAAGTTACAATCAGAGAAAGCCTGATTCTTGACTTCCTCTCTGAGTTATGGAATAAACCACCTCAAATGTCATTGATTCAAAGCATTTCTCAGACCTGGGTGTGTCAGAGTTCCTTAAGGGTCTCAAAGAACCCTGGGCAGTTCTTACACCCAGGGTCATAGAACCAGATTGGGATGAGTGCAGTGTGGAAGTGTCAGCCCTTATGTGTCCAAGTTCAGAGGGTGCTCATGGGTCCCAAGGCAAGGCTCACAAGAGGGGCAAAATCTAAGTCTAAGAAGATAGTGAAAGTACAGGAACAGATTCTTAAAACTGAGGGGATAAAGGAAAGGGATAGAGGGTGGGGAGACATTAATTAGTAACTTCATACAAAGGGGATCAGGGGTTGGAAATCCCTTGCAAGGAGCCCATGTACTTAGGCATGGATCAGCTTTGGGCATGCACAGCAGTAGGAAGGTACTGACATGCCTATAAACCAATCAGAATATACAACATCTAGAGGAGACATGGAGGTTATGATCCTAGGGGGATCAGGTTTGGGTCATGCACAGCAATGTCCAATGCTATCATGCCCCAAACCAACCACAGATACTAAACACCTTGGGGATGGGGATTTAGGATTCACAAGTCATAATAAGTAATGGACAGAAGCATTAACTCAGAGCAGGAAGGGGCAGATTACAGCCTGTTTAATAATGGAACTTGGTTAAATAAAAACAGGTTACAAACAAGGATGGAAGAGATGTAAGCACGTGATTTTTGCCCTATATGAGAATTACGCCCAAAAAATTCAAAAAAATAAAGCAATTTTTCTTGGTGTGCAATTTTGCAATTTTGTGATATTTTGAATAATTATTTGTATTTATCTGTGCATGTTTATTTGCTAAATTAATAAAAATACAAAAATATGTCGCATTTTGCATATAGGATTTAATTCTACAATTGTTAGTAATTAAATTTGTTTTACAAAATTTAAAAATTACAAAAATAGGCATCGTTTGCATTTTTAGCATTTAATGTCCAAATATACAATTTTATGCTTAATTAATACTTAATTGTGCGTTAATTGTTATTGGAAGTTACTTTACGCTTTTATAACTTAATTTAGTTCTTAATAATAGTTTAAGTATTTTTATAATTTAGTTTTAGAGAAATAAAAGAAGAAAAAAGAGCGAAAATATAAAGAAAGTCGGAATTGGGCCTCTTCTTCGATTTCAAGCCATAGGCCCAAAAAATGGCCCAATCTTCCCTACGACCCAGTCCATTTCGAACTGGGTCGACCCAGTCCATAACCCAAAATACCCAAACCCTTTTGTCTTACATTTTACAAAACAAAACAAAACAAGAAGACAAAAAACCCTAAAAAAATTCTAAACAATCCGCCACCCCTTCCCTATCTTCTTCTTCTCCAAATTTCTCCAAAGCTCATCCATGGCTTCCCCCTCAAGCTCCCATGGCAGCCTCGTCCTCATCTTCTTCATCGCACCATGAACGAGCAGTCCCATGGCTGCTTCTTCTTCTTTTGAACACCAACAACTCCACCATCGCACCATGAACGACCCCAAGCTTTCTTCATCGCGCCATGAATGACCCCAAGCTCAAGCTCGTTCATGGATGCTTCCTCACAGTCCTTTTCATCCTCTTCGTCGAATAACCAGCCTCGTCTTCCACCCGAAGTAACCCCAGTCACGCTGGAAAAAACCCTCGACCAACGAAGGAGGAACCCCATCGCTGCGGTTTCCCTCCCTCCTTCCAGCTGCCTCGCGACTGCTGCTGCCATGGCCTCCGCTGCTGCTGCTGTTCGGCATCGATCAACTGCTACTGCTTCACCAAAATACGTTGACAAAGCTCCTCCATTGCAGCAACGCTGCCAGCCCGTCCGTTACTGCCTTGTCTGTTGTTTCAACGACTTCCATGGCCATGTTTCGGTTCTTTCATTGCCATAGACACAGCTAGATTGCTGCGCACGTTGCCATTTCTGCTGTTCCTTCATCTTCTTCGTGCTTCATATTTGTTTTCAATCCGGTTAGTTTGGTTTTGAGTCTATTTCTTTTTTATATTTTTCGAAGTAAAAGCCGATAAGTATTTGATTCTTGTTTGTTTTGTTTATCGTTTGAATTAATTTTTAGTTCATGTTCATGTTGATTGTTAAATTAATTTTCAGATTTTAAAATGGAAGTTTAATTAGTTGTTTTCATGTTTATTTCATGTTTGTATTATTGTTTAAGTAAGTATTTGTTAGTTTGATGTTTGTTAGATTCAAATTGAAATTTAATCAACTATTTCTTCAATTTGTTTCATGTGTTTATGTATTGTTAGAAATTGTTAATATTGTTAAGTTCAAGTTTAAGTTCATAATTGTTTCTTCGTCGATCTTGTTATTTGTTTAAAGAATTTAGTTGTATTAAAGGAATATATTGTTTTAATCGTTTAATCCGTCATGTTTGTTGACTTAAAATAGATTCATTCATGTTCATACTTTGTTTGGATGATCTTGAATCCGAATTTTGTATAGTTTGATTTCTTGTTTACCATTTATGATTATTGCTTGAATTGTTCTCATAATCTTGTTTAAAGTTTAATATAAGAATTGTTTGTTGTAATGTTGTTAGAATTGATTTTAAGTTCCATATGATTGAATTTAGAAATCTTTATACTTTGTTTGTTGTTGTTGTTGAATCCGAAAATAGGATTGTTTGTTGCTAAAATATTGCTCAATCAAATTTTAGTTGTTCTTTGTTGTTCAATTCGTGTTCATGTGATTTGTTGTTGAAATGTTGTTAAAATCGTGTTCATGTGATATTGTTGTTATGATGTTCATCCATGTTCATATTGTTGTTTGAACATTGTTAGAAATTGATCATATTGTCTATATTTTGGTTAAGTTTGATTAATTGATGTGTTATAGCTGATGGGTAGTTTGGTAAATTTGTAATACGTTCAGGGGTAGTTTGGTAATTTCGGTAAGGTCGGAAGGGGTAGTTTAGGAATTGTACATTTTGAAATTGTTTATTTGAAGCATGGGGGACAAAATGAAATGGGGTGGGTTGTGATATGATTATTTAATATAAAGGGGGGACAAGATTTAAATTAAAGGGGAATCTTGCATTATTTTAAATAAAGCATGGGGGACAAAATATAATGGGGTGGTGTGATATGTTTATTTAATGTAATGGGGATGAGTGGAAAGATAATGGGTTGGGTAGAGAAAAAGTATTGATTTTAATTAATTAAAAGGTTTATGAGATGTGTTATATATGTGAAGTCTTGAAGACAAAGAATGGGAACAAGAATACAGATAGAGAGAAAAAAAAACTGACAGAGAATAGAAGAGAGAAAAAATTCCGAAAAATATTTAAGTTTTCAAAATAAAAATAAAACTAAAAAAAAATCTACTGCTTTCTTTCTTTGTTAGAAATTAGTATTAATGGTTGTTGTTTCATTTAAAGCTTAAAAGCTTTTGTTTTTGGGATTACTACTCCACTGGTATGTTACTAGGTTGTTACTGTTGCTGGGCAGTTGTTGCTATTGTACTGTTATTATTGCTGCTGATTCTCATCATCATTTTCTTTTGCTTCCAATATCAGGTACATATCTGAAAATTCATGTCATGAAAAGCTTCAACATGGCAAGTAAATGAAGTTTGATTATAAGGATGTCTTCTACTCATTTAAATTTTATTAGTTTAAGTTTCAGTTTTGTTTTAGTTGGTTAATATAGTATTAAATCAATTGGTAGATTAGTTCTCTTTCTTAATAACAAATGGCTTAGTTATTTTAGGAACGCGATCAACTCATTTCTTTTAATATATGAAATAATGTCAATGATTTTTTTACAAAATATAGAGTTAACGTTTGCAAATATTCGCATAGGCAGAATATAAGAATTGGTTTATTTATCTCAAACCCAATCTTCGTAAGCAAAATTAACCAAACAATTATAACTTTGGACTAAAAACAAGTATATGAGAAGGATATGGGATTTACAAGCACGAATTGCAACATTTTATGTCAAGGATATGTAGAAATAGAATTCGCATTAAATGTTCTGCAGAAACTATTAATTTGTTTATCAAATTAATTCTTTTTTCCAGTTTTATATGCGATTCAATTTTTGGATATGTTAATGTTGTATCCACGATAAAAATGGTAGTATTTTTAGTTACATGTTTGTTTCTTTTTCATATCATTAATTCTTTAAAATTTGAATAGTTTTGAGGTATATAATTCATACGCGTAAAATAAGACTTGTAGCAACGCCTAATAAATTTTGAATTCTTTGTCAAGAAATTTGGTGGCATCCCAATCGGTAATTCTCCACGATTCTTACATTTAAAAATAGATAGATGCAATAAAAATTTATGGAAAATCTATACTACTATTAAGAATCTTTTGCGTGATTAGGGATGCGTTCGCGTAACCTGATTATATTTCTAAAAGCAATTCGGATTATGCGTTCGCGCAACTTCGAAAGAACATTTAATAAAAAGGGGGCTCTTCGGAGAATATCAATATTAATTTCATATAACTCGAGATGTGCGGTTCAATATTTAATTATACAAGAGCGACAAACGTTCTTAATTTTATTTTTAGCACAATTTCGAACTTAAGTCTTCTTTTTTTTATAATAAAAAATTTTTCGAAAAAAAATAAAATAAATAATTAATAATTATTATATTGTGTATACGTACGCGTGACACGATTTTCACGTTAAAAAATATTAATATATAAAACGAATACACGTACGCGTGATTCGATTCGAAGAAGGGTCTTTAATTATAAACAATTTAAATAGAAGCGGTAACAATAAAATCATGCAATAAAAATGTATTTAATAAATAAAAATAATCAAGCCAAATATAACAGTTGAGCGACCGTGCTAGAACCACGGAACTCGGGAATGCCTAACACCTTCTCCCGGGTTAATAGAATTCCTTATCCGGATTTCTGGTTCGCAGAATAATAAACAGAGTCATATTCTCCTCGATTCAGGGATTAAAATTGGTGACTTGGGACGCCTTAAAATTCCCAGGTGGCGACTCTGAAACAAACAAACAAATCCCGTTTCGACTGTCCTTTAATTGGAGAAAACTCCCCTTGTAACCTCGCGGGCGCGGAAAGAGGAGGTGCGACAGCTCTGGCGACTCTGCTGGGGATTTGGACCAAAACCACTGGTTCAGGGTTCAAGAATTCGAGCTTAAAATAATTGTTATAGTTGGCTTTATTTATTATCTGATTTTTTTTTACATGATATATGCCCAATGTGCTAAATGACACTTTTACCGCTTTAATATTATTTGAATTATGAATATATACAACTGCTACGAAACCCCCTTCTTTCTGAGTCTTCTAAATTTATGGTGCACACGTGCGCGTGGCCCACCTTTCTGTTAAAGTCATACCAAATAAGACGAAGTTGGGACAAGTAACTAGGCCGGGTAGACTTTCGTGCTCCCGGTACATTGCCCCCGCTTCGGCTCAAACTGTCCGTTTGGGTAAGCCAGGGCTAGATCAATATGCCTCAGGTTTTTTCACTTAGAATAACTCAGCTTCATGCCGGATCCCTAGTAGGAGCGATTGTTTGCATCACGTGCATTTGACTTTGGAGACTCAACACAGGGGTTGGGTCTGTCTAGGACAGGTGTACCAAAAAAATGACCATCCTGATGCATCTTACTTGCTGCTACTTGCGCATTTATTTGATCCGGATTTGTGTGTTGACTGACTTTTGAATATCATGAATAATATTTTAAAATTGAAAAAAAGAAATAGCGGTTAGGGAATTGACTGTTTATTTTTGAAAAAAAAAACAATGCCCAAATACTGTCAAAACTCTGCCGAAATTTTGAGAAAATGAAAAAAAAATGTTTTATTAGTTTGTTTTATTAAAACCAAAGAAAAAATAGAAAGAAAAAAAAATCGTTGTTCTGTCTTATTTTTCAAAAAAAATAAAAAATATATATATATATATATATATATATATATAAAGGAAAATAGTTTGTCTTCCCCTGAAAATGACAATGAAAAAGAGTCTTACTTTTAAAATAGTTTTTTTTTATTTCGTTTCTGAAAAATTCAAAATAATAAAATAAAAAGAGTCGCGTTGAAAGTGGTTTTATTATTTGTTGCAAATATATATATATATATATATATATATATATATATATATATATATATATATATATATATATATATATATATATATATATATAAATCCAAAAAGTTTTTCTTTATTTCCAAAAAATGAATATATATCTTTATTTGTTGCAAAAATATTTGTCCTGCCCAAAAAGTCTGGAAAATATTTTTTAGACTCCCAATTTTCAAAACAAAAAAAAATCCAAAAATATTTTCCATTATTGACTTCTTTAGAAAGTCTTTTTAATTATTAAAAAATATATATATTATAAAATAAAACAAATTCGAAAATATTTTCCTTCTTCTTTAAAAATTGAAAAGAAAATTCAAAATTCAAGAAATATTTTTTTAGAAAGAATTTCTTTTATTAAAGGTAAAATTCCAAAAAAAAATATATATATTTTCTTTCTTCTTTAGAATAAGAGAAAACAAATGAAAATTCAAAAAAAAATATCTTCATTTTACTTTGAAATTCTCAAAGTTCGAATCAAAAGAAAAGGAATTCTTAGAAGTCTTTCTTTCAAAAAGAAAATCAATCAAAAATCCAAATATATATATACTTCCTTTCTTCTTTTAAAGCAGTTCTTTTACAAATTCAAAAATAATAATAATTTAAAATTAGTTTACTTACTTTATTCTTTTAAAGCAGTTCTTTTACAAATTCAAAAATAATAATAATTTAAAATTAGTTTACTTACTTTATTCATGACCTGTCCGAACTACGCAATGTCTGATTCATGCGAGGTCATGATACGTAGGCAATCTCCATAAGATTCGACCACCACTGAAAAAGAAAATGAAAAAAAATGTTGCTAGTAATAAGAACCGACTGAGTCCATTCTAACATGTTTTATTTTGAATTGTGAAGAAAGTTAAGTTGGTCGGTTTGTTCAGAGGATTCAACAAGAGCAGTACCACTCTCCTAAGTACCACCCGTACTCGTTTGATCTTCCTTCAAAGATTGAAGAGCCTGCCCGAAAGATGGTACAAGAAGAAATGACCCAAAGGGTGAAAAACTTAGAACAATGGTTGAAAAACAGGCAAGGGTTGTCTGGCCAAAAGAGTGTTGCCTTCAAAGATCTATGTATGTTCCCCGATGTCCACTTGCCGCCTGGTTTCAAGACTCCCAAATTTGAAAAGTACGATGGACATGGAGATCCCATTGCCCACCTGAAAAGGTATTGCAATCAACTGAGAGGTGCGGGAAGAAATGAAGAATTGTTGATGGCTTATTTTGTGGAAAGCCTTACGGGAGTAGCTTCCGAATGGTTTATGGATCAAGACACGTCTCGCTGGTATGTCTGGGACGACATGGCACAATCATTTGTCAAACAGTTCCAATACAGCGTCGACATGGCCCCAGACCGCATTTCCCTTTCAAACCTGAAAAAGAAACCAAGTGAAAGTTTCAGGGAATATGCCATTAAATGGAGAGAGCAAGCGGCTCGAGTTAAGCCACCCATGGATGACCACGAGCTAATAAATGTCTTCCTTCAAGCGCAAGAGCCAGATTACTTTCAGAACATGATGTCCGCAATTGGCAAATCCTTCTCGGAAGCAATCAAAATGGGAGAAATAATAGAGAATGGTCTTAAGACAGGAAAAATTATAAGTCAAGCAGTTTTTAAAGCTACAACTCACGCTGTCCGGGTTGAGTCTGATAATTTTTGCGACACAAATGAGAAGATTGAAGAAATCATGATGACATCAGGGTCAAGAAGAGGTCCTATGAGAACATCTCGAAGGTATGAGCAGCCTCCTAAAGTTATCTATAAATCCCCTGAGCAATATTATCCCCCTCAGAACCCACAGCACTCTATTGTTCCGCCTCAGTATGTTGCCCGGCCACAAAAACGCCCCTCACAAAATCTCCAGAAGCCTCCACATAACTTTCAGGTGCCCTATAACCCACATCCAAGCCAGAAGTATAAAGGGGAACGAAGGTTGAAAGATAATTTTACACCAATAGGAGAGTCCTATGAAAGCTTATTCGATAGGTTAAAGCATCACGACATGATTGCATCTATTCCTCCAAATCATCTGGACACACGTGCAAGAAGCTTTGACCCGTCTAAAAGGTGTGAATACCATTCCAATGCCCAGGGGCACAATGTTGAAAGTTGTCGGGATTTGAAAAAAGAAATAGAAAGGATGATCCAGGAAAATCTGATTGTAATCCAAGGTAATGACACCCAGAATATCGCGCAGAATCCTTTACCTGCACATCATGATGCACACTTTATGGGGAGGATGCCTGGTAACATGGGATTTTAGAGTCATCCCGAAAAGCCGCTAACCGATGATAATGATATCGAAATTGGAAATGGTCTGGACAATACTGCAAAGCTCAGTGGCTAAAGATGCCAACTTTGATAAAATGGGAGGACGCTCTGTTCCCTGGTTAGCGAGAGAGAAGCTTGTGGTGGCTTATTTTGTTGTCATTTCTGTTGTCCGGATTATTCTTAGGGTTGTAATCCGAATATTGTCTTGAGTCAAACCTTCTTATTTTTCCATTTTGTCATATCAGTTTGTTTAAGTTTTGTCAAGGCTGTGTTAGGATTTTATTCTGCTTGTTTTGTTTGTTTTATTATTCAAACCATTTCGCCAGTAGTCTAATACAAAAGCCGGTCTTTTATTATTTTCAGTTTTCTTTTGACTAGTCCTTTTATCATTTTTATTCAAGCGCCGATTCTAGTGACATGACATGCGCACACAGTTTGGGCCTAGTCTTTAAAGATAATCATAAAATCCTGGAGAGGTGATCAAAGCATTTAAGGGAAATAAGAACAGTTTGAAATTATTTGAAGCCCGAGTCATGTGGAACTGGGGAAAGTAAAATTTAAGGAAAACCGTTAAATGCAAGATTCGCCAAATTGGCATGAGGGTCGTTCATGAGAATGAGAGTGTCGCCCAACGGTGCTTTAGAAATGACAAATGAAAAAGCAAGTGTTTAACATAATTGTCAAATCCAGCACCATCGGAAGAGACTATAAATCTATGATCAATTGTGTTGTTTGCATTTGGCATGTTTTGAAGACTGGAATGACGAAGGCATTTTGTTCTGCTATCTAAACACTTTATCCTTCGTTACCCCTTTTGAGCCTTATTTTATTTTCTTTCATACCCCTCGTTCGGAATCAATAGCAACGACTAGGAAATACGAGCCTAGAAGGTAAAAAAAAACGAAAAAGAAAAAGAAAAAAAAAAGAGGAATTGGGAACTACGTTTGACCTGATTCCTCAAAGAGGATACGTAGGCGCCTCACGGCTCGGTCATAGGGTGCATAGTGTGCATGGTGTGCATAGTGTAAAAAAAAAATTTAATAAATAAATAATCCCCAAGCAAGAAACTGGGGCAAGAGTTGTACTCGTTGTAAGCAAAATTGGTTCCGAAGGTTGTAATTTTAAAACCCCAAATTTATTTTGTTTTTGAGCCTTTTAATACCCTTTCTTTCTAGCCTATCCAAAACCCGCATTACGGTCCAAAGAAAGACCTTCTGATCAGTCTTCAAAAGATGTCAAGTCAGACAAATGAGAGTCTTACCGGCGAACATAACATTCTGTTCCACAGCAGAAAGGACTCTAATCTCCAGCAGAGAGAGTCATACTGGCAACACTCCAAATCCCCAGCTAGAAAGTGATACAAATGAGAGAGTCTTATCGGTGAAAATCTTCACGGACACCATAAGGCAATGAAAGATGAGAGAAAAACCAAAATGAGAGAGACTTGATGGTGAAAACCTTTTGGGCACTACAAGTTGAATAAGATTGGGAATCAGATGGAGGATAGTCAAGGGAAGATCTTGAAAGACGATTGACGACGGAGGATAGGCCACATATGCATGTCATGACCATTAGAGTCGGTGTCTGCGTTTGATAGGTTTTTATTTATAGTTTCTTTTGTTAAAGAGTCATCTTTTTCCGTTGTCTTTTATTCTGTTCCCTTTTATCTTTTCCTTTCATAAAAATTTCCCCAGTAGAGTCTGTTTGGTCGGAACCAGTAGGAAATGACTTCAAAATAGGCCATCAGCTTTCCAAGATAAGATCTGACTAATACATCCAAGTGATATAGTCAGGAAGGAACAAGCGCGAGGCCAATGTCAAGAAAGATATCCCCAGCAAAAGGGAATTGACAAAAGGATCAACGAGTATCAAGAAGGATATCCTTGCCAAAATCAGAGGTTATTAAACCTCAAGGCCAAGGCCCATGGACAAACAAGGAGAGCAATAAGCATGATTTGAGAAATTCATGCGAGACTAAAAGGTCGGGAAAATGCAAGTTTCCGAGCCATGTCACGAAAGAAGAGGGATATCCCCAGCAGAAAAGGATTATACCCAGCAAATAATATCATCCCCAACAAGTTTTGGAATGCAGAGCAGGGAAGGAGAAAGGGAAAAGTCATCCCAGTGAAGTATCACAACCAACTACCACGCTTTAAACTAACAAATTTTGTTTGAGTTAAAACAGGTAAAGGAAATGGCATTGATGTCGGAAATGCATGCCACAAGAAAGATTGTCAAACTGGGGCAGAAAATTTTCTTTTCAGTTAGAAAATTTTCTGGAAAATCAGGTACCCATCTGGGGAAGAATAAAGATAACACCAAGGAAGTGGTCTTTGAACCAGTGTTGCCCCAACAAAATAAGTTTCAATGGAGGAAGTTATCCCCAGCAGACAGAATAAAGGGATGACGCTTGTGCTCAGAAAAGCAAAAAGCCATTATCATCCCCAGCAGCTTCCAGAAGAATGAAGCATCGATTTAAAGGGATAAAATTCCCCAGCAGCATTATCATCAACAACGTTATCCCAAAAGATAACACTTTTATCCCCGGCTGTGTTGAGAGAATGAAGAAAAAAAAACAAATTTGAAGGAGGGGAAGAAAGGAGACTCCCACAGTGGTATTATCCCCAGCAAGCAAGAACAAAGCAGCGCAAAGGAAGGAGAAAAGAAAAGAAGAAATTACGAAGGTAAGTTTCTCAAATCATTGATCTTTACTACATTTTTCTCCTAGGATAAAAAGTCCTAGTCTGATGAATTTACCTCCCGATACAATCTTGGTCCGATGAAATTTTTCTCCCAAGATAAGATATCAAATCTTAGTCGGATGAATCTTTCTCCTAAGATCACAACAAATGGACCTAGTCTGACGATTTATCTCCTAGAGTCAAAATCTTGGTCTGATGAAATTGTTCTCCCAAGATAAAATCTTAGTCGGATGAATCTTTCTCCTAAGATCACAACAAATGGACCTAGTCTGACGATTTATCTCCTAGAGTCAAAATCTTGGTCTGATGAAATTGTTCTCCCAAGATAAAATCTTAGTCGGATGAATCTTTCTCCTAAGATCACAACAAAATGGACCTAGTCTGACGATTTATCTCCTAGAGTCAAAATCTTGGTCTGATGAAATTGTTCTCCCAAGATAAAATCTTAGTCGGATGAATCTTTCTCCTAAGATCACAACAAATGGACCTAGTCTGACGATTTATCTCCTAGAGTCAAAATCTTGGTCTGATGAAATTTTTCTCCCAAGATAAAATCTTAGTCAGATGAATCTTTCTCCTAAGATAAGATATCAAATCCTAGTCTGATGAATTTTCTCCTAGGATAATAATAATAAAAAAAAATGAAAAAATTGGAAAAGAAGTCAGGCGTCCACCTGGAGAATGAGGATGAAAAATCGAAGAAGAAATCAGGCGCCCACCTGGAGAACAAGGGAAAACAGTTGAATTATCAGAAATCAGGCGTCCACCTGGAGAACAAGGAAGGACAGTTGAAATAGCAATCAGGAATCCACCTGGAGAACAAAGAAGAAGAGTTGAAATATCAGAAGTCAGGCGTCCACCTGGAGAACAAGGAAAAGCACCAAAACTGGGGCAGAAAATTTTCTGCCATTGTAGAAAATTTTCTCGGAGGAACGAGGAAATTAATTCAAGTTTTAAGAGATAGCAAGACAACACGATTCGAAGAAAAACAGTCGGAGGTAAGACAATTCCAAGATTTTGAAAATGGGATCATCCGCACTCGAATAGGATATTATGGGTTCATCCGCCCTCGAATAGGATATTTTGGGTTCATCCGCCCTCGAATAGGATCTTTTGGGTTCATCCGCCCTCGAATAGGATATTGTTGGGTTCATCCGCCCTCGAATAGGATATATTGGGTTCATCCGCCCTCGAATAGGATATTATGGGTTCATCCGCCCTCGAATAGGATATTTTGGGTTCATCCGCCCTCGAATAGGATCTTTTGGGTTCATCCGCCCTCGAATAGGATATTGTTGGGTTCATCCGCCCTCGAATAGGATATATTGGGTTCATCCGCCCTCGAATAGGATATTTTTGGGTTCATCCGCCCTCGAATAGGATATTTGGGTTCATCCGCCCTCGAATAGGATATTTTTGGGTTCATCCGCCCTCGAATAGGATATTTGGGTTCATCCGCCCTCGAATAGGATATTTTGGGTTCATCCGCCCTCGAATAGGATATTTGGGTTCATCCGCCCTCGAATAGGATATTTCGGGTTCATCCGCCCTCGAATAGGATTTTATTTTCAAAGTTGTTGAAGTCAGGAGCCCGCCTGAAGAGAGGAATGGCGAATTATTTTCAAAGTTGTTGTTGAAGTCAGGAGCCCGCCTGAAGAGAGAGGCATACGTTTCAAGTCTTTAATTTTCAAGTATTGAAGTTGGGAGCCCGCCCAGATAACAGAGGCATACATTTCAAGATCAAGTCAGAGGACAATAAAACAGAGGGTTACAATAGGAATCCCCAGCAGGAAACAATAAAATTCCCCGGCACCGGGAAACAGAAGGTTGCAACAAGAGGTCACAGCACAAACTCAAGTGCATGTGTCAAAAGAAGAAAAGTATCGGAAGAAATGCAAGCAGACAAGGAAGCAAGGCAACAAAAACAAATTGTACTCTAGCCTAGCTTCTTGTTTTCTTTTAAGCACGTTGTAACAAGGAGATCGGTAAGCAGTAGTAATAGCATGCAACAACAGTAACAGTGCAGTCCAACGGTAGTCCCAGATACCAAAGTTTCCCGAACTACATTGACTTGATTCCTGTTTAGCCCAGGATATGTAGGAAACCTTTGAAGCAAAGGTTCGGTCAAATCTTTTTCAAAAAAATGCTTCAACGGAGTACGCGAATGGGCAAAAATCGCTCGCTTTATCTTTGCACGAAAACCCTTCATGTCTTCGGGCAAAGAGGGGCAGCTGTAAGCACGTGATTTTTTGCCCTATATGAGAATTACGCCCAAAAAATTCAAAAATAAAGTAATTTTTCTTGGTGTGCAATTTTGTGATATTTTGAATAATTATTTGTATTTATCTGTGCATGTTTATTTGCTAAATTAATAAAAAATACAAAAATATGTCGCATTTTGCATATAGGATTTAATTCTACAATTGTTAGTAATTAAATTTGTTTTACAAAAATTAAAAATTACAAAAATAGGCATCGTTTGCATTTTTAGCATTTAATGTCCAAATATACAATTTTATGCTTAATTAATACTTAATTGTGCGTTAATTGTTATTGGAAGTTAATTTGCGCTTTTATAACTTAATTTAGTTCTTAATAATAGTTTAAGTATTTTTATAATTTAGTTTTAGAGAAATAAAAGAAGAAAAAAGAGCGAAAATATAAAGAAAGTCGGAATTGGGCCTCTTCTTCGATTTCAAGCCATAGGCCCAAAAAATGGCCCAATCTTCCCTACGACCCAGTCCATTTCGAACTGGGTCGACCCAGTCCATAACCCAAAATACCCAAACCCTTTTGTCTTACATTTTACAAAACAAAACAAAACAAGAAGACAAAAAACCCTAAAAAAATTCTAAACAATCCGCCACCCCTTCCCTATCTTCTTCTTCTCCAAATTTCTCCAAAGCTCATCCATGGCTTCCCCCTCAAGCTCCCATGGCAGCCTCGTCCTCATCTTCTTCATCGCACCATGAACGAGCAGTCCCATGGCTGCTTCTTCTTCTTTTGAACACCAACAACTCCACCATCGCACCATGAACGACCCCAAGTTTTCTTCATCGCGCCATGAATGACGCCAAGCTCAAGCTCGTTCATGGCTGCTTCCTCACAGTCCTTTTCATCCTCTTCGTCGAATAACCAGCCTCGTCTTCCACCCGAAGTAACCCCAGTCACGCCGGAAAAAACCCTCGACCAACGAAGGAGGAACCCCATCGCTGCGGTTTCCCTCCCTCCTTCCAGCTGCCTCGCGACTGCTGCTGCCATGGCCTCCGCTTCTGCTGCTGTTCGGCATCGATCAACTGCTACTGCTTCACCAAAATATGTTGACAAAGCTCCTCCATTGCCGCAACGCTGCCAGCCCGTCCGTTACTGCCTTGTCTGTTGCTTCAACGACTTCCATGGCCATGTTTCGGTTCTTTCATTGCCATGGACACAGCTAGATTGCTGCGCACGTTGCCATTTCTGCTGTTCCTTCATCTTCTTCGTGCTTCATATTTGTTTTCAATCCGGTTAGTTTGGTTTTGAGTCTATTTCGTTTTTATATTTTTTGAAGTAAAAGCCGATAAGTATTTGATTCTTGTTTGTTTTGTTTATCGTTTGAATTAATTTTTAGTTCATGTTCATGTTGATTGTTAAATTAATTTTCAGATTTTAAAATGGAAGTTTAATTAGTTGTTTTCATGTTTGTATTATTGTTTAAGTAAGTATTTGTTAGTTTGATGTTTGTTAGATTCAAATTGAAATTTAATCAACTATTTCTTCAATTTGTTTCATGTGTTTATGTATTGTTAGAAATTGTTAATATTGTTAAGTTCAAGTTTAAGTTCATAATTGTTTCTTCGTCGATCTTGTTATTTGTTTAAAGAATTTAGTTGTATTAAAGGAATATATTGTTTTAATCGTTTAATCCGTCATGTTTGTTGACTTAAAATAGATTCATTCATGTTCATACTTTGTTTGGATGATCTTGAATCCGAATTTTGTATAGTTTGATTTCTTGTTTACCATTTATGATTATTGCTTGAATTGTTCTCATAATCTTGTTTAAAGTGTAATATAAGAATTGTTTGATGTAATGTTGTTAGAATTGATTTTAAGTTCAATATGATTGAATTTAGAAATCTTTATACTTTGTTTGTTGTTGTTGTTGAATCCGAAAATAGGATTGTTTGTTGCTAAAATATTGTTCAATCAAATTTTAGTTGTTCTTTGTTGTTCAATTCGTGTTCATGTGATTTGTTGTTGAAATGTTGTTAAAATCGTGTTCATGTGATATTGTTGTTATGATGTTCATCCATGTTCATATTGTTGTTTGAACATTGTTAGAAATTGATCATATTGTCTATATTTTGGTTAAGTTTGATTAATTGATGTGTTATAGCTGATGGGTAGTTTGGTAAATTTGTAATACGTTCAGGGGTAGTTTGGTAATTTCGGTAAGGTCGGAAGGGGTAGTTTAGGAATTGTACATTTTGAAATTGTTTATTTGAAGCATGGGGGACAAAATGAAATGGGGTGGGTTGTGATATGATTATTTAATATAAAGGGGGGACAAGATTTAAATTAAAGGGGAATCTTGCATTATTTTAAATAAAGCATGGGGGACAAAATATAATGGGGTGGTGTGATATGTTTATTTAATGTAATGGGGATGAGTGGAAAGATAATGGGTTGGGTAGAGAAAAAGTATTGATTTTAATTAATTAAAAGGTTTATGAGATGTGTTATATATGTGAAGTCTTGAAGACAAAGAATGGGAACAAGAATACAGATAGAGAGAAAAAAAAACTGATAGAGAATAGAAGAGAGAAAAAATTCCGAAAAATATTTAAGTTTTCAAAATAAAAATAAAACTAAAAAAAAAATCTACTGCTTTCTTTCTTTGTTAGAAATTAGTATTAATGGTTGTTGTTTCATTTAAAGCTTAAAAGCTTTTGTTTTTGGGATTACTACTCCACTGGTATGTTACTGGGTTGTTATTGTTGCTGGGCAGTTGTTGCTATTGTACTGTTATTATTGCTGCTGATTCTCATCATCATTTTCTTTTGCTTCCAATATCAGGTACATATCTGAAAATTCATGTCATGAAAAGCTTCAACATGGCAAGTAAATGAAGTTTGATTATAAGGATGTCTTCTACTCATTTAAATTTTATTAGTTTAAGTTTCAGTTTTGTTTTAGTTGGTTAATATAGTATTAAATCAATTGGTAGATTAGTTCTCTTTCTTAATAACAAATGGCTTAGTTATTTTAGGAACGCGATCAACTCATTTCTTTTAATATATGAAATAATGTCAATGATTTTTTTACAAAATATAGAGTTAACGTTTGCAAATATTCGCATAGGCAGAATATAAGAATTGGTTTATTTATCTCAAACCAATCTTCGTAAGCAAAATTAACCAAATAATTATAACTTTGGACTAAAAACAAGTATATGAGAAGGATATGGGATTTACAAGCACGAATTGCAACATTTTATGTCAAGGATATGTAGAAATAGAATTCGCATTAAATGTTCTGCAGAAACTATTAATTTGTTTATCAAATTAATTCTTTTTCCAGTTTTATATGCGATTCAATTTTTGGATATGTTAATGTTGTATCCACGATAAAAATGGTAGTATTTTTAGTTACATGTTTGTTTCTTTTTCATATCATTAATTCTTTAAAATTTGAATAGTTTTGAGGTATATAATTCATACGCGTAAAATAAGACTTGTAGCAACGCCTAATAAATTTTGAATTCTTTGTCAAGAAATTTGGTGGCATCCCAATCGGTAATTCTCCACGATTCTTACATTTAAAAATAGATAGATGCAATAAATATTTATGGAAAATCTATACTACTATTAAGAATCTTTTGCGTGATTAGGGATGCGTTCGCGTAACCTGATTATATTTCTAAAAGCAATTCGGATTATGCGTTCGCGCAACTTCGAAAGAACATTTAATAAAAAGGGGGCTCTTCGGAGAATATCAATATTAATTTCATATAACTCGAGATGTGCGGTTCAATATTTAATTATACAAGAGCGATGAACGTTCATAATTTTATTTTAGCACAATTTCGAACTTAAGTCTTTTTTTTTATATAATAAAAAAATTTCGAAAAAAAAATAAATAATTAATAATTATTATATTGTGTATACGTACGCGTGACACGATTTTCACGTTAAAAAATATTAATATATAAAACGAATACACGTACGCGTGATTCGATTCGAAGAAGGGTCTTTAATTATAAACAATTTAAATAGAAGCGGTAACAATAAAATCATGCAATAAAAATGTATTTAATAAATCAAAATAATCAAGCCAAATATAACAGTTGAGCGACCGTGCTAGAACCACGGAACTCGGGAATGCCTAACACCTTCTCCCGGGTTAACAGAATTCCTTATCCGGATTTCTGGTTCGCAGAATAATAAACAAAGTCATATTCTCCTCGATTCAGGGATTAAAATTGGTGACTTGGGACGCCTTAAAATTCCCAGGTGGCGACTCTGAAACAAACAAACAAATCCCGTTTCGACTGTCCTTTAATTGGAGAAAACTCCCCTTGTAACCTCGCGGGCGCGGAAAAAGGAGGTGCGACAAGAGACAGTAAAGAAACATGTTGTTGGTGGTTCAGAAGCTTAATTAGAACATACCAGTAAGATGCAAATGCAGAGAAAAAATAAGCAAGCTTCCCACAGCCTAGCCTTGGCTTTCAGCCGGCTAGGTAAGGCAGCAATACAAGTAGCAACAGAGAAAAGAGAGAGATTTTAGTGGAGTGTGTGTTTAAACTCAAGTGTTTTATGCCTTGTATTCGTGTGTTTGAAAGAAGAGAAGGTGGGTATTTATAGTTTTGAAAGCATGTAAGAAATAAGGCAATAAATGCACATCTGGAAGTAATCAGCAATCAGAATCAATCAACCAAGTGATTCCCCTTTAATTGAGGAATCACTTTTTTAACGGGGCTAACAGGTTTAAAAGAAGGAAAGAAAATCAGTTTGTAGGTCGACTGGTTATTACCATAAAAGGAAGTAGTAAAACATTGAGTACACAATAGAGTCCAAGTACAAAGATACACTTGTTTTGGGGAAAAGATTCAGCAAGGTAATAAGTAAGGAAAGGGATCAATCACTTTAACAGGCGAATAAAATTAGAGTTAACAAAAAGAGAAGTTTTGAAATCAGTCCCAAAATTGAGAATCAATCAAAGAGGGGCCTCTACATATAAATAGAGTACACAAACGATGGACATGTGCGAGGCCAAACTATTGGCAAAAAAAACATCATGCAATAGTAGCACAAAGTTAGTAGACAGCAAACATTCGAAGAATGATAGTCACGTAGGTCAAGTTTCATTGAATCAGTAGTATAGAGAAAAGAAAAAAAAGATAGAGTATCAGAAGCATGCAAAGGGTCAAGTGCGAAAACCCTTCTGAAAAGCATAATCGAGTTTCAAAGATAGTAAGAACCCAGAATCAAAGGAATCACATAAAGAAAAGAGATGTTGAATCAAAGGAATCACATAAAGAAAAGAGATGTTGAAACAAAGGAACTTCAAATCAAGTCAGGTATTCCAACGAGCAATTTCAAACCCAAAGACATAGGTTTTTCCTTAATAACATTCAAGCTTAGAAGATGATAAACAAATAAATCGCACAATCAGTTTCAGAAACTCGAATAGACCCCAAAAGAAATTAGGGTTTTCAACATCGATCGAGTTTAAAGATGATGAACAAATAAATCAAACAATATTTAGCAAATAGTCTCAGAAACTCGAACGAATCCAAAGAAATTAGGGTTTTTATCACCCATCGAGTCTAGTTATGATAAAAAAGTAAATCAAACAAATACCTAACAAATAGTCTCAGAAACCCCAAAAGAAATTAGGGTTTTTATCATGCTAAACTCAGAAAAGATTTTGAAAAGAAGAACTTGAAGGAAATCCCTAATCAGAAAAAGATGAAGAGTCTTTTTTCTGAAAGCAAAATAAAGAAGCTTCGAGAAGGCATTTAAAAACTCATAGCAAGCATAGATCTAAAGTGAACCTGAAAGAAGTTGATAAGCTCTTAGAGATTAGGGTTTCAGAAGAACCCCAAGTGACGAGAAAGGCCTTGAAAGCCATCGATCTAAACAGGAGAGTCAAGGGTTTGACTTGAATGACCATGGCTGGCCGGAGAAAGGTCAGAGACGACCGGAGAACAGTCATCGAGCAAAGACTGGACCAAGACCCTTTAGAATCTAGTCATGAGACCACAGAAACGAACACGTAGAAGCTATGAGAGGCTGATACAGGTCTTAGATGGTCTTGGAGAGCCATGGATTAGGGTAGATTAAGGTGGCGGCGGCCAGGGTTTGATGTTGTTGTAGAGAGGATTTAAGAGTGGGATTCAAAGGCGACATATTGTGAGAAATGGATTAGGGTGAAGGGGTCGTTTGGGTTTAAAAAGGAAGAGAGTAATGAGAGCCACTGATCTACACGATCAACAGCTGGGATTAAGTGGGAGTCTGGGTGGGTCATTTAAATGGGTAAAGGGTCGGATTTGAAGGGAATTGGGTCGGGGTAAAATTGGGTTCAAATTAGGCTATAATTGAAAGGTAATTGGGCTAGTTTTTAAATAGCCAATTATTCCCATTTATTTTATAAAAATAGAAAATTAAATTATGAAAATAAATTAAAAGTATTAAAATGATTTGTATCATATAATTATCAAATTAAAAATACTATACTTAATTTTTATAGATATAAACGCAATTAAATCTAAAAGAGGCTAATATTGCAATTATATGCAATTTAGCTTTAAAAATACTAAATAAATTTGTAAAAATGTACAAAAATTATTTTAGCTATATTTTGGCATAAATATGAAAATCCAATAAATGAATTAGAAAAATGGTAATTTTGGAAATATTATTGGGTTTTTATGAATAAAATAGGGGAATAAATTAGTTTAAAAATCTTTAAAATTTAAAAAATTGATAAAACAATTGGACATACTTATATATACATACATATGCTATTTTGAAAGTATTTTGTATATTAAAAAATATACAGAAAAAATTGGGTATCCACAGTGGATAGGCATTTCATCAAGGAGAAGCTTGAAGAAAGAAGTGTGTGCTTGCCATCTGTGCCAACATATCAGCAACCAACAAATATTTTTACTAAGGGGTTATTTTAACCAAGATTTGAAAGTCTTGTGAGCAAGTTAGGCATGTCAGATATCTACATGCCAACTTGAGGGAGAGTGTTGATTTGTAATATCTGATTATGATTGTGTAATCAAATCAAATCAAATGAGATATGTTGATTTGTATTATCTGATCATATAGGATCAAATCATATCAGCTAGGTTAGGAAAGTTTCAGATTCTTAGGGATTAGATTAGATTGGAAATACCTCTTTGTTTAGAATCAAGGGATTATTTTCTTTTTTATTGATTTGTTTTCTCCTATAACTTGTGTATTCTTTGACAGAATAATACATACTATTTCGATACCAACACTAACAGATACAAAGAATGTGGTACTGCAACGACCCGACCGGTCATTTTGAGCATTTGCACTTCGCTCGGTTGTTTGAGGGCATGAGTAGCTCCGTATGAAGTATTATGACTTATGTGGATCGTCGGTTTTGATTTTCAGGTTATTCGGAATTCAAGTTGGAAGAATGATTCTCAGCTAGAAGCTTTAAATTTTAAAGGTTTGACCAAGTTGGACTTTTTAGTATTTGACCTCGGATTAGATTTCAGATGGTTCTGTTGGCTCCTTTAGGTAATTTTGGACTTAGGAGCGCGTCCGGATCGTGATTTGGAGTTCCATAGTGGAATTTGGCTTGAAATGACGAAAGTTGAAATTTTGGAAAGTTTGACCGGGAGTGAACTTTTTTATATCAGGGCCGGATTCTGATTCCGGAAGTTGGAGCATGTCCGTAATGTCAAATGTGACTTATGTGCAAAATTTGAGGTCAATCGGACGTGATTTTATAGGTTTCGGCATCGGTTGTGAAAGTTGAAGTTTCAAAGTTCAATGATTTCGAATTGAGGTGTGATTCGTCGTTTCGATGTTATTATGTGTGTTTTGAGGTCTCGAGTAGGTCCGTGTCATGTTATCAGACTTGTTGGTATGTTTGAATGTGGTCCCGAGGGCTCAGGTGAGTTTCAGATAGATTTGGGTTGTGTTGCGCTCGTTTTTTTATGTTTCGACGTCGTTTCTTCAAGCATAAATGGTATCACATTGAACAAATGTGCTCCGATTTCTGTTTTGATTAAAGCATTAGATCCGTATCGTAATTACGGAGACATAGCAAAAATAATTATCAAATTTAGACATCGTATGAGGATTTTATGGTCATTTTACTAAGAATTGGGATGCCAGATTTTTCAAATTAATTACGAAATTGCCACTTCTGCGTATTTAAAAATCTGCACTATTTTCAAATATTGAAACCAACATATCTCCTTCAATATAAGGTGAAATTGAGTGATTTAAGAGCCTAACTTGACTAGAATTTCACAAAGAATCCATTGGAGGCATCAAAAGTAAGTTTCGAGATCTTTTCACATAAGAAACGAGGCAGAACAGTGTTAAAACGAGTGTTTTGTGTATTTAACATATTTTGAGTTGGGAAACTCGGAATTGGGCAATTTTTCGAGACACTTTTCAGCATATGAATTGGGGTAAGTGTTCTATGCTCGGTATTAATTATATTTCATGAATCTATCTTCGATTTTAGCTTTTGGTTGATGAATTTTAAAGAAGAAATTGGGGGTTTTGGCCTAAAGTTTCATAATATGAATTTTTGAGTTTTGAATACCGATTCGGAGTCATATTTGAGTGAAACTAGTATGGTTAAACTCGTAATTGAATGGGTTGATGGATTTCATGTTTTTGTCGGGTTCCGAGGTGCGGGCCCGAATTAGAATTTTTGGACGATTTTGGGCTTTTGATTAAAGATTCGACCCTTTTCGATTGGGATTGGTTTCTTTAGCATTGTTTGATGTATTTGAGTTATTTTTTATTAGTTTCGAGTCATTCAGAGGTCGGAACACGCGTGATGGGATTCTTGGAGCATCGTTTGGCTTGCTCGGTGTCGGAATTGGCTTGTTTAAGATAAGTAACTCTTCTAAACTTAGTGTTGAGGGTATAAAACCCTAAATTATGTGCTATGTGATTGGTGTTGAGGTGACGCACATGCTAGGTGACGGGCGTGTGGGCATGCATCCTGTGAGTTGTGACTTTGTTATTTCCATGGAACTGAATAGTAGCCCTATTTTATTGATATCTGTGTTTTCACCATGTGATAAGATAAATGAGTTGTACATCACGTTTATGCTTTATGCTGATATTTTTGGGACCCCTAGCGGTCGTTTCTTGCTGTCATCTCTTTAATTTCATTGATATTTCATACTCAGTCACATTCATACATTCATATAATATCTCGGTCTCGATTGTTATTTATGGATACATTATATCATTGTTTCGGGTCAACTTTTATGACATTGTGAGCCCGTGGGTGAGACTGGAAAGATTGATGATTGAGTGAAGCCGAGAGCCTGATTATGAGAGACAGTTATGGGACCAGGCTGCACGTCGCAGCATATTTTATTGATTATTAACTAAGGCCGACGACCTGATTGATTTATGCCATGATTGGCTTACTATAGCGCTTGGGCTAAAGGAGACTCTCCGGAGTCTGCACACCCTCAGTGAGCGTGGTTGATTATATTCAGGGATAGATCTTCCCTTGGTATGGAGATGGATCTTCTCCATGAGGCTGGATTGGCATGTTTCCTTGGTACTGGGTGACTTATAGTCAGTAATGTATATATTCCGGGATGAATCTTCCCTGGACCGTATGGGCGATATACAGTACCGAGTGGTTGATTATGATGAGTGAAAGGTCTGATACAGTGAGGTGGAGTATTTTGAGAGTGCGAGCACATGATTCATCTTTGAGATACCTGGCATTGGCATGCATATATGATATACATGCGTAGAGATACATTTTCCTCATGTTGTATGGTATTCCGTCATTCATGATATTCTACACACATTGATATGTGGTCATAGAGAGGTATCTCACACTTGCTATCTGGAAAGAAAATGAAACATCTTATTTATAATGAAAAGGAGTTTTGGAAAAGAAAATAAAGTTTTTTTTAACTATCTCATATTTCACGACGTTTTCGGTAAAGAATTTGAGTTTTCACTAATACTCTTGAAAGCCAAAACTGTAGACATGTAATTTTTGACCCGCGCATTAGAATTACCCTTAATAGTCCTAGTATTTTTAGAATATTACTTGAGCTTATTTCTATATGATTTCACTTTATTATTAATTTTAATTCTATTTTTAAATGCACAAAAATTGAAAAAATACAAAAATAATTTCTTCTTTTCTGTTTAATTCAGGTATTAGGTATTTTTAGAAAGATATATTTCTTTTAACTTATTTTTTTTATATAATCTTTTAAAAATACAAAAAATAGTTTCCACTTTGGTTTTTAGTTTTATTTTAATATAATAGTTTATTAAAATTAATAAAGAGTTATTTTATATTTTTCTATATAGGTATTTTATATTACTTCATAACTAAATTAAATTTTCAGCTTTTCTTAGCCCAAATTAGTAGAATTTCAGAGCTCAATTTAAACCTAGGTCCAAAATTTAACAACCCAATACCCCTGACCCACGCCCCAAGCCCAAACCGGACTGACCCGTCCAATTAACCCGTAACCCGCCCCATAACCCATCTGACCCATCTCCCTCTTTAGTTTAATCCTAGCCCTTCATATACTTTCCATCCAATGGCTATAACTAATTCTTCAAGCCATATAAAACCACCTTTATAACATTTTACACCTAAATCCTAACCCTACAAGACACCTAAACCCTAGCCCTACAAAAGTTCACCCAGCTGCACCACCCCTCTGCCCGCCGCCGAAGTCACCGGAAAAGGATAATCCGGCGACGTGCCTCTCGCTGGTCCCCCATGGTCCCCCCTCTCTCATCTTCTCCTTCTTCCACGTCACCTACCCGTCAAACCTCATGATTCCTTAACTGATTCACGCGTTTTTCACTCTTTTTGTTTTTTGATAGAAAAATGGGATCTATATATAATAGGCTCATTTTCGGTTGTAAGGAGAAGGATTAAAAAAAACTAGGTTTCTTTCTTTGGGGATTTTCGGACTTTCCAGTTTTCTCTTTCTTTCAGATTTCAAACAAAAAATTAAAAAATAAATAAATAAAATACATTTCTGCTTCTTCTATTCCAATTTTAATGGTGATTTTCAAAAATGGAGATTTCTGAAATTTGAAGCTGAGTCGAAGTGTCATTCGAGTTCGCGGTTCCAGAATCGTTTGCCGTTGCTCTATTCGTTTCTAGTTGAATTCATCATTCAATCTTCTGCTTGTATTCTTCCTTCCACCGGACAGAAATATATTGGAAAATTTCATTTCAGGTATCCTCTGTTTTTCTCACTCTTGTTAGTCGATTGTGTTGGTCAAAGCATGACGGGAGCCTAGGATTAAATAATCAAATTATTGTTAGTAGAAGCGGATTTTTGAGAACTGCAGATTGTGCTGAATCCAATTGAAACTTCTTCATTACATGTGTTCTATTTTTTTACTCTTTGTGATGAAATGCCTTGTGATTCAGATCTGCCTCGATTCAAAGTGTCCAGTTGAAGTGTTATTTTGACTTATGATAATCTGAATTGATGAGTCCTATTTTGTACTGTTAGAACCAACTGGGATAGTTCTTTTTGCTTTTGTCAAGTGCAAAATTTTCATGTTAGTGCGCATTAATCGCTTTGGCAACGACTTTGCATAAATCAGTATATTCCTTGGATTTAAATGAAATCGAATTCATACTGCTTTGCCATTAAGGTTTCATCCTCCTCTTCTATGCTTGTTGGTGATAGCATCAGATTGGTTTGTATAAATGTCTGTTTTATTATTGAATGTTGAAAGTTGATTCGGGCTTAAGTTGATTTTATTCCTGTCAGTTTAGGTGTGAGATGACGGCTGGAATTTCTTTGAACATGTTTACCCTAACCCCTCTAAATTGTGCCACGAATTTCTTGCCTTAAGCGAGCCAGATTGGTTTTGTTTTTTGGTGTAAAAAAATAGAAAGCGTTCCAATGCCAAATGCTGTTGAGTCAATGATAGGTTTTTGCTTGGGGTTCTTCATTAGTCTTTTGATTATCTTTGTTAAAATTGAATGCTCAATCCATATCCTGGAAGCATGTTTTAAAGTCATTGTTTGAAGCTATCTTATGTTCACTATGGTTCACTGTTTGTGCGTAAGTTGTTGAACTCTTTTGGATAGATTCACTGTCAAGCAGATTAGGATATTGAATCAAATTTGGAGATATGAAGTTCATCCAGTGATATTGCTTTAAATTTTGAAATCAGCTTGTAGTTAGTATCGTGCCTCGATTAAGTTTAATAGGAAAATTGTTTTGGATTCTTGTCCATTTTTGAAGTACGTGTAAGTGCAAAAATCTTGAACATTAATTGGGTTAGATGATTTCGTATGCTTGGCAGTACAGTTTTCATTTGGTTTCAATTCTTTGCTATTTCCCTATTTGGATTTAAAATATTTGAGTCGAAATCATCTGGATAAGATTAACGTGGTATCTGATTTGCCTTGTCTAAGATTCCGAACCATGGTTTAAGAATAAGATTAATTGGGTGATGTCAATAAGCTTTAGATGGCTCTTGTCATGCCTTGATCTACCGTTTCTTGACTTATTTGTTTTTTTTGTTTTGTCAAATTGTTATCTTTCCCTCCTCTTCTATGTGTTTTATATGTTGAGTACTATCTTTGTGTGTGTAGATAATTGGAGTAAGTTATTTTGGACGATTGATTTATGGGGTCGTGTGGTAATGAGGTAAACTAAGAAATTTTACAGGAAAAATCAGCATGCTGTTAATTCATTCTCACTTAGCTTTCTTTTATCTTATTTTATTATCCTATTGTTTCGAGTGTTAGGAGCATGTTTTAGGCTGACCACATTTGGGTAGCCAAATCTTTAGGGCGTTTATGTTTTAGTTTTGTTGAGGCGAGAGGTTGTCCCTTTAGTTGATTATATTATCCGGGGAATGCTCCGAAATACTTTGTAAATATTCTGGAGGCCGTGACGAATTTGTGAAGGAAGCATGGTGTAGTATTTTGTTTTTATTCTTATTTTTATTTCTATTTTTCTTTTTATTTAGGCAGGGAAAACCTTGAAACTTTTTGTGTTCGTCTTCTTTTGTGTATTTTTACCTTAATTCGAATATTTTAAAAGCCAACTAGATCATGTATGCAAACGTACTAGTTACGGGACTCGGGGAATGCCTAACACCTTCTCCCCGAGTCAATTGAACCCCCTTGCCTGAATTTCTGGTGCAGACTTAGTTTGAAGTCCAAAGTGTTTTAAAAGGAAAATTATTTTTAAAAACGGTGACCTTGCACACCGAAACCAATGTCAGGTGGTGATTCTGAGTTATTTCCTTTTGAACACAATTTTGTCACTTTTTAATTAAAAACTCTTTTGAGCTTTACAAATCTCTTTATATATTTTAATGGGTTAAGTGAGTTGAAAAAAGGGGTGTGACAGCTCTGGCGACTCTGCGCGGGGGAGTTGTAGGTTCGAGCGGATATTTGATCTCGTTGGCTTTTAGGATATTCGGTTGAGGTGTTTGTTTGTTTTTATTTGCTTTGTTTATTTGGTTTGTTTGTCTTATTTCCTGTTTTGTTAGTTATTTGTTTATCGTTTTTCCTTATGTGTTTACCGCTTTATAACTGTCATCATATGCATTACCCGGTCAATTCTTTCTGCAACAAGTCTTTCGGAGTATGTTTGAGCTCACATGACCTTTTTGTGAGTCACCCGTGTTTTTAAGGGGGTTGGCGTGGAAGCGTGGAATGGGCGGACAGCTAGAGCAGCCGCCATCGACCACATGCCGCCCCGAATTGCCTTGTCTAGTGAACCACAAACATAGGTCAGCCTTTAGGTCATGCTTATGTGCATCATATCATTTAAACCTAGCAGAGTTCGGTCTCAGGCACCGTGTCCCATTTTAGGAGGCCTATCCAAATTATGTCAAAATGGGCTTATGGCCCAAAAGGACATTTAATCATCCATATGTGCTAAATACTTTATCCCTGAGTTACTTCTTTATTTATATGCTTTACATTGTTATGAACTGTTATTCGATATTGGTGTTGGACCCGACCTATGTTTCAGCTCATCACTGTTTTTAACCTGAGGTTAGGTTTGTTACTTTTTGAGTATATGAGATCGGTTGTACTCATATTACATTTCCTACACAGCCCGTGCAAATCCCGGATGTCGATGTTGCTATGTTCAATGGTTGCTGGATTTGAAGGCGTACCTACGTTCCTGCTGTAGTTGCCTTTTGTTCACGGTAGCCTTAGGCTATAAAATTCTGTTTATGTACTTTTTAAGCAGAATGTGTTTTCTTCATATCAGCTTTGTAAACTCTAATTTTAGAAGCTCATGATTTATACTACCAGTCCTTGGAAAATATAATAGATCCAAATAATTTATTTATGTTTAATTGACTTATTAACATTATTGGATTTTGGATCGTGACAGATACAAATGTTGCATAAGAAGATGACAGTATCTTGGGAAATAAATACCACTTGTGAGGATATTTGGAAGTTGATGAGATCTTTCGAAGGTATCAACATTATATATATTCCTAGAACTTAGAATGTGCTAGCTCGTAATCTAGCTAAATCATCTATTTCACTTTTACGTGTGGTTTCTTGGGATTCTGTTTTTTCAAGTTGGGTTGTAACTGATGCAGTATAGTCTTTTGAACATTTCAGACATGTTATGAAGTAATAAAATTCATTTGTTTACGGAAAAAACATTTGGAAGCAGCAGCTAACTGGACTCGAGAACATCTGTGCCTGAAAGATAAACAAAATCATGAATGAACTTTGACTAATCGTGTTATAGTATCAGCCAGTGACATATCTTTTTGTTGGAGACATGTAGTGGTATTCCCACACATAAACAGGAGAAAAGAGATTAATGGTGATAGCTAATCTGTTGCTGATTGTGATAAAGTTCAATTGAACAAACGCCTGTGAAATTCTTCAGGACTTACTTCTGTATTTAAATATTACTCTCGACATTAGCATATAATGATGAAATAATTTGCACTGAATATCTTCCTACTACTTGACCAAAAAAAAATTACAAATTGATTAACTGCAAGGACGTTACAGAAAGCAATCCCAGATCTTGCAACTAATTATTAAAGAACTCCTATTTATCTGAAGAGGGTCGTGGCAGGCAACTTAACATGAGTTTTTTTTTTACCAGTTAAACATAATATATCACTGAGTAATCAATATTACATTTGTCATTCCTTTGGCGTATCTTGAAAATGAGGTCATTAGGCAACTTTTAAGCATGTCTGAAGAAGAGTTGGGCTGCCAAGTAATGGCCTATTACATTACCATGTGATTCAATCATCATGGGTTATTATATCCTTTCAGTGATCAATAAAGATGTCATTCCTTTGGCGTATCTTGAAAATGAGGTCATTAGGCAACTTTTAAGCATGTCTGAAGAAGAGTTGGGCTGCCAAGTAATGGCCTATTACATTACCATGTGATTCAATCATCATGGGTTATTATATCCTTTCAGTGATCAATAAAGATGTAGATGCTGGAGTTCTACACAACACATTCTCCTCTCAATCACTACTAGAACTCAGGTGATTTTCGTCCAAGGCTTTTCGATCGAAATCGGTCGGAAATAAGAGTATTTGGTCGCAATAAGTCAAAAAAAAAGTGCCTGATAGCATAAAAATAAAATTTCCGACCGATTTCGGTTAGAAATTGGTCAAATATTTGGTCATACTTGTATATTATGTACAAAAATAATTATTTATTAAAAATTTACCAAATTTTCGACCGAATTCGGTCAGAAATTGATCAAATATTTGGTCATACTTGTATATAATGTACAAAAATAATTATTTATTAAAAATTTACCAAATTTTCGACCGAATTCGATCGGAAATTGGTAAACTATTTGGTCATACTTGTATATAATGTATAAAAATAATTATTTATTAAAAAAATTTCAAGTTTCCAGTCGGATTGTTCTTTCAAATTTTGTCATATTTCAAAATTTTCAAATAATTCGATCGGATTGTTCTTTTGGTTGTTCAATCCTATTGTTATTTGAGACCAACATTCATGGTTTTGCTCTTTCCGTTATATGCTCTCCAGTTTTAGCTATTTTGGGTTTTGAATGGCATTAGTTCAACACCTATTAACTACTAGTTTTAGCTTAGTTTATCAGTGGTAGAATCGAACAATATGCTCACTTTTCTCCTTTTCTTTTTTGTTCTCATTGATAGGAGTATTATTTAGTATGTAACTTCCTTGAGTTGAATCTCTGAAATAAAAATGGAATACTGGCAGGATTAGCATGCCACTTATTTCATTCACCTAATCAACTATGGGCAAACACTCTTATTTATAAATATAAAAACAAACGTATAATACAAAATTCATCTTATATTTGGAAAAATATTATGTTAGGTTGGGAAAAATGCCAAAGTAGCATTCAATGGCAGGTAGGTACGAATTCAAAAATAAACTTCTGGACGGAGCCATGGAATGCTTCGAACACCACAGTTAGATCTTTATTACATGGTCCTATACCTTTAGAACATACTACAAGGACTATCAACACTTACAGAGATCATAATAATTGGAAATGGGCAGAAATACCTTTTCACATTACAAACTCTTTTAAAAATGAATTCAACAGGATTAATGTACCTATCTACACAAACAAAGCGGATACTATCTCTTGGGGACTATCCAACAATGGTAAATTTACTGTCCAATCAATGTATTCACAATTACTACAGCAGGATTTAAAATTACAACAACACACATCCACTTATAATTGGATTTGGAAGATTCAAATACCACCCAAAATAAAAATATTCCTTTGGCTTGTAATGCATAACAGGTTGCCAACAAAAAAATACCTAAATCATATAGGAATCACAGTAGATGACCGATGTCAAATATGTAATATAGATCTGGAAACTATTAATCATATATTTTTAGAATGTTCTAACATAAAACATATATGGAATGACTTGGTATACCAAACTTTATCAACAATATAACTACATACTCTCATCCATCAGGTTGGTTAATGAAACTCATTATTACAAAGTACAACAACATGCCTTACCGTATAAATAGCAAAACTTTTATTTCGTACACATTATGGGATATTTGGATTAATCATAACAATCACAATTTTAATAATACACAACAACACATATCACTTAAAAAAAATTACTAACCATGCACTGAAATTTACCTATTTAGCTGCAAAGGTAGCAACAACCAAAATCCCTATAATGCAACCTATCAAATGGATACCCCCTAAACCAAACTACTACAAATTAAATACGGATGGAGCTATATCAACGTTAACTCAGAAAGCAGGTATAAGAGGAACCATACGCGATTCAAATGGAAATTAGATTATAGGTTTTGCAGGCAATTTGGACAATGCCACCATCATCCAGGCAGAACTAAAGGCCCTATTCCATGGACTGAAATTGACAAACAGATACAATTTGGTCCCGCTGGAAATAAACATCGATGCATCAGAGGTACTTACAATGTTAAAAAAGGACAACATCATTTATACTAATATACTCACTGATTGCAGGTACCTCTTGGACCAACTGCATAGTGTTACCATTGCACATACCTATAGAGAGGGGAATGAGGTGGCTGATGGTTTAGCAAAGGCGGGATGCAACATGGCCTCTAATGAAAGACCATCTATTTTTGAAGAGCCACCGGATTTTTGTGAGCACCTTTTTGCAAAGGGATCAGGAAGGAGCAACTCGCTTTAGGAAGACAACATGCACACATCAGGAACAAGAGGAGGACATGAATCATAACACTTTTTGGAATTACGACGTTGCTGAGGAAACAACTGCCTCCAATGGAGTAAATGGGGTGGATAACACAATTAGAATAGATAGTATTAATCCTTGTAATAGACAACTATCAAACAACTATATTATCGATGCACAGGCATCACCCTCTCTCTAGTAATTTTATTTATGTTTAATGCAATATTATGTTTCGCACAAAAAAAAAAAAGGAATAGGTGAAATCTATAGGGAATAATTTGACTGAGTTGAGATGCATAATTTCATGGCAATTCAGAAAATAAAGTTTTTATTCATGTTAGTTTGTAGTTGGGTTGGGGAAAACACAATCGGAATCCATTTGAATTATTTTTGCTGACCATGTCTTGTTAGAGTTAAAGAGGAATCTTTGGACCTTGTATTCTTTCAATCTTTTTCCCCCTACTTTGTGAAGTTCTATAATTTTTTAGATATATACATTATGCTTTCAATTGAATGATGTTAAGGTTTACGCAACAGGATTGTTTCTGGATTACTCAGTTACTAGTGATTAATTAATAAAAGAACTTTGTTTATTGTCTAAAAAAAATTTAAAAGGTTGCAAGTACATGTCACCACTTCTATAGTTTAGCAGTAGCAACTTAGATGAATAATCAAACTTTGGCATATATCATGCTCCTTGACAAACCAAATAACCATATAAAGAGAAAGAGTCACCTTCTTGTTTGTGTTATTCCTCCATCTTCAGGAACAATATATAGGCAATTTCCGCAAAAAAGAAAAAAAAATCAATACTTAGCGAACGGCTATCCACTAAGCAAATCGGTATTCATCATTTACCCAACATTTCAATTTACACAAATTCACACACATGAAATTGAATATTTAGATTCCATAAATATCACTCTAAGTTTGAACTAGCATCCTACATATATATATATATATATATATTCTACTGACCTTAGGGAAAACATGCGTAATCAAGTATTTCTGATTTCTCTTTCTGGTCATGTAAATAGCAACTCTATTAGGGTGATATGATCCCCTTGATTGGTGCAAACATCTCTAGCTAGAAACAAAATGATTAAAGCAACTATCTGATTTGATGCTTGAGATGGAATTTTTTTTTTATCAGTTTCAGGAGATCATCTGGGATAAAAACCGCTGTTAGATATCTGATACTGCCTCCGTTTCAATTTATGTGCACAAGTTTAAGAAAAAAATGAAGAGTTTGTAATTTGTTGTCCTAGACAAGTCTAAATGGAGCCCAGAGTATTTGTGTGGTTATAAAAGCTTCTCATTAAGGATAAAGTTGTAATTTTAAGCTAAATTGTTACCAAATTTAGAAAGAATTCATTATTTTTGGAACAGACAAAAAAGGAAATGAGTTCACAAACATAGAGGAAGTACGAGAGAGATTTGAAATTTTACAGGATTAGAACTCCTTTTTGTCTCTGTGCATTTTGAACCGTGTTCCAGTCGTTGGTAATCCAAGCGGCCATCGTTGGCACTCAGACTCCTCTCCATCTCTGATAAGTTTTCTTTTTGGGTATATACTACCTCTGCCCTTAAAGTTAAAAATCCTCTGTTTTTATTGATTGATCTATGAAATGAGACATGACACACTGTTTTATGCCTGCAAGTTAGACCTATGCACTTTTCATGCTCCATGTTGGAAAAATTGGTGGTTATGTATATTACTTTAATTTATTGTATAAAAGTGGGGATGGTTTTGAAAAAGTGGTACTTAATGAAGAAGATTTGGGCTTAATTATTTTTAAATGTACCCTTCTTGATGGTCTCTTGGCACTAATAGTGGAAGCTGACCCTAATTTTGGACTGTTTTTTAGTGTCAGCTTCATGTCATATGGATGATGGAGGTTTTAAATTGTAGTAGTAGTATTATTAATTTATTAGTTCTCCACTACCAAACATTCCTATGCAACTTTTATTTATTATTCCATATAGTTTTAGTAGTGTATCACCAAGATTTACATATATATCATGTCGAAACATATGGCTTAATATTGCACAAAATCCTGATTAATTGAGTGTGCTAACAAATTATAATTTATTATGTAACTTAATTCTATAAATTAATTTGAACTTTGATTAATATAATTTATTCGTTCTTTATGTAAATGGAATATCATAGTTGGATGTATAATAGGAATTATCCTAATCGTCGGTTTTTAGGGAGGAATTTATAGAAGGGGTTAAGGAATTTATTACGCATGCAATGTCACTTGAACCGTTTCGAATTGGAGGGTTGATTAGGTGTCCTTTTGCGAAGTGCAAGTGTTCGCATTTTTTTTGGATCGGAGGATGTTAAAGCTCATCTTTATAAAAAAGAGTTTACGGATAATTATTTTGTGTGGACTAGTCATGGAGAGATTGATGGTAGTGATGTTGTATTTCATAACGTAGTTGTTGGTCAAAGTAGTAGGTTGGTGGAGAATAGCGTTCAATATCCTAGATACCATGAAATGGTTGCGGATGCTTTAGGGATGCACTTCGATTTTGAAACCCATGAAAGTATTGAACAACCTCCTAACGAAGAGGCAAAATATTTTTATGAACAGTTAGAGGCCGCTAGTCATCCACTAAGACAAGGGAGTATGCACTCTCAGTTGTCTGTTGCGGTTAGATTATTAAGTATCAAATCAGATACCAATATTTCTCAAGCAGGAATGGATTCTTTCATTGGCCTTATGAGTGAACTAGTTGACCCAGCTTTCAACATACCTGAAGATTTCTATAAGGCTAAAAGATTGATTTCTAAGTTAGGATTCTCATCTATGAGAATCGATTGTTGTGAAGATGGTTGCATCTTAGCATATTGTATTATAAGGGTGATGTAGATTTAGAAAGTTGTAAATTTTGTGAAAAATCTCGTTTTAAGCGGCTTTCCAGCGGGAAAGGCTGCGGTGAAGTTGATGCATTACTTACCCCTTATTCCTAGATTAAAGAGGTTGTACGCATCGATGAGTTCCGCTCATCATATGAGATGGTACTATGAAAATAGAAGGCCGCCCGGTGTTATATGTCATCCTTCAGATGGGGAAGCTTGGAAGCATTTTGATAGGACGTATCCGGATTATGCTAGTGAACCAAGGAATGTTCGGTTGGGTTTGTGTGCTGATGGTTTCACGCCATTTTCTGTTTCTGCAACACCATATTCATGCTGGCCGGTCTTTATTACGCTGTATAATCTTCTGCCTGAAATGTGTATGACTAGTCCATATATTTTTTTATAAATTGTGTTATTTCCGGTCCCCGAAATCCAAAGAGTTTGATTGATGTATATTTGCAACCTCTGATTGATGAGCTTAAACAGTTGTGGTATGATAGAGTCGAGACATATGATATATCAACTAAGCAAAATTTTAACTTGCGTGCTAACTTAATGTGGACCACTAATAATTTTCCTACGTATGGAATGTTGTCTGGGCGGATGACTGCCAGAACGTTAGCATGTCCTTACTGCATGAAAAATGGTAAAGTGTTCACTTTAAGACATGGCCGAAAGCAGTCATGGTTTGATTGTCATCGTCAGTTTTTGCCAGTTGATCATGAGTTCAGAATGATGAAGAACGCATTCAAAAAGAATACAATTGAACATGATTTTCCACCTCCAATTTATTCCGGTGAGGAAATTTGGGAGAAGGTTCAGAACTTCACTAAAGTTACTGAGGCCCCACCTTCTAGATTTCTTGGATTGGTGTTACCCATAACTGGACAAAACAGAACATATTTTGGGAGTTGCCATATTGGAAGGATAATCTTCTCCGGCATAATTTTGATGTCATGCATATTGAGAAGAACTATTTTGATAATTTATTCAACACAATGATAGATGATAAGAATAAGACAAAATATAATCTGAAGGCTAGACTGGACTTACAAGAATATTGTAGGCGACCTGAATTACATTTGCAATCTGGGAACAATGGTAAGGTGTTCCAGCCCAAGGCCAGCTACACATTCACTTTGGAACAAAGACGACAGATTTGTGAGTGGGTTACAAACCTAAAAATGCCCGAGGGCTATGCATCGAACCTGGGAAAACGTGTTGATATGGTTGAGGGAAAGCTGACTCATATGAAAAGTCATGACTGTCATATATTCATGGAAACCTTAATCCCTATTGCATTTTGTGGATTGCTTGAAAATATATGAAAACTCATCACAAAGATAAGTTTGTTCTTCAAAGATTAATGTTCTACCACATTAAGGAAAGAAAATCTATTTCAAATGAATTAGAACATTCCTGTGATCAGTAATAAGCTGGAAAGGACTTTTTCCATGTAGTTTCTTTGATGTAATGGAACACCTTCCAATTCACCTTGTACACGAGGCGCGACTTGGAGGCCCGGTTCAATGCAGGTGGATGTATCCATTCGAGAGGTAATGATCAAACCTTGATTTATTCTTGTAATTTTCTTTAATGTTATTGTCTAGTATGACAATGTGCAAGACTATCGGCAAGTGTAAACGATTTGTTAAAAAGTGGAATAGGATTGAAGGATCCATATGCGAAACCTATCTTGCAAAGGAAACTGCCCATTTTTGTTCTTACTACTTTGCCAGTCATGTGTCATGTGACATGTGCTAGAAATAGGCCCAATTGGCACAATGTGGTGATTGAGATTGATACATTATATCCACCAATGTCCATATTCAATCAACCAGGCCGAGGCTCTAAAGATTGAACAAAAAGGGGCCTAAGTAGTATGGAGTACAAATCAGCTTCAAATCATGTGTTGCTAAATTGTCCGGAAGTTTAACCATTTCTAAAGTAAGTGTTGACGTAAGATTAATTTACATGGTCTGCTATTTAATTTGGTTGATACAATTAACAAATAATTTTCAATATGTCGCTTAGTGACTTCATGAGTCAATTTGATCATGGTGTTGTATATTCTACATTTGAGGCATGGTTTAAAGAGTGTGTAAGTGCATCTTACATACTTTCTCACATGTGAATATACATACTTATAAATATACTTGCTCACTTGTGATTTATTTACCCCTATATGTAGGTCAACAATCCAAACAACGATGTTAATCAATTTTTGAAAGACATATCTTGGGGACCTGCACCTACAGTTACGACTATGTCTAAGTATTATGTGAATGGTTACAAATTTCACATCGAGGAATACTCGAAGTATAAAAAAATCAATAATAGTGGGGTGTGTGTCAAAGGTGGTGAAGACAACTAGGATGGGAAAAATGATTATTATGGTATGATCAAAGAGATTCTAGAATTGTCATATTCAGGTAGGCCAAATAAGAAGATCATACTTTTCCGATGCATGTGGTTTGACCCAACATCTAGAAGAGGTACAAATGTACACTCGCAATACAACATAATTGAGGTTAATAAAAAGAGGGAGTATGATCCTTTTATAATTGTAGAAAGAATTAGGCAAGTGTACTATGCTCCATATCCATTGCGGAGGGATAAGGCTGATTGGTTGGTTGTAATCAAAACAAAGCCTGTTGGTAGGGTGGAAGTTGAGAATGTGCTAGATGTTGCTTACCAAAACGATACCTCAAGTGTTAACCAAATGGTGAATGATCAGTTAGAAAATTACTTGGAGCATCCTCAACGCATATTAATAGGAAGTTGATATGGAGTAAATAACATTTATAGAAAATGAGGATGAAGAATCACCTAATAAAAATGAAATAAGTGAAGAGGAAGTATTTTCAGACGAGGAAGGATACGTCGACAAAGACGACTAGCATGTTAGTTTTTTCAAGCGCCCTCAACTTATATAGATTTATATTCTCAATTCTAACATTTTATTTAATTTATGCAAATGACCGGTAGGGGTCGAGGTAGGTCTAGGAAGGATAAAAGGCCTATTGATCATGATGATGGTGCTACACCCTCGTTTCCTTCCACTCCACACTTGCATCCCTCTGCTGCTGATGGCCGACAGCAATCTTCTAGGCACAGATCTATTCCACCACATCCATCTACTCATCATACTATCCACCATTTGCCCACCCAGCATTATTATCACCATTCTCCACCACAGGGCTATACCCTTCTTCCTTCTCATGATCCACCCAATAGTTACATGGGTGCATCCAGTCACCAGTCATAGAGCCATGTGGTACGCCCGTCATCTTCTCCATTTGCTTCATCTCTAGCTAGATTTCATCCATCTAGATTTTAGTCGGTCGGATCGCAACAATGGTCTAGATCGCAGCATGGGTCTAGATCAATGTAGGGGTGTGGATCGCAGCCATATTCATCAAAGACCTCATTTTCCTCTCCACGGAGTTCGTCTCCTAGCATTTCTAGACTTCGTCTTCGGGATAGTAGCACTGAGCCAGATGCCCTCCCCTTCTGCGCACGCTTCAGATTCATCGGAGGGTGATGATCCAGATGATGTGCGTTATGATGGATCATCATCAGGCCTAAGGGCAATGGGTAAAATTTATTTATTACTTCTTTATTATTGCTGAATTGTAATATCTACTCTTGTTTATTTAATGTAATTTCTATGTTGCAGGTTCATTCCTAATACTCGGGTTACAAAGATAATCACTAATATTCTTGGTGCATTGTATTTGGCACCCTATCCGACTTGGAGTGACTTTCCAAAGAGTCTCGTGCAACAGATATTCAACCAATTTAAGGTTTTAATACAATTCTTATATATTTAAGAGTTATATTAATAATATTTTTATCTAACGTTACATACTTTATCTGCAGACTAAGTGTCCCTGGGAGGACCGGTATAACCGTGAAATTCATAAAAATTAAGGGTACAAATGCCATAAGAGACTCTGTGATTCCTTCTGCTCTGCTCGAAGGGTTAAAAAGAAGCCTTCATGGGTTCTACTGGATGTATGGGTGGATCTGCAGAGTGAACAGGGAAAGAAGGCCCGAGCATTTGAGAAAGGTGGGTCCTTGTACTATTTGGGTTCAAGGAGCATGGGGGATACGAAAAGACAACTGGTAATTTCTTAAAATATTTCGGTCTATTTTTATCGAACTATATTTATATATCTCCCAGTTTTTCTTTTTCAAATTAATCATAAAATTCGGTCCACTTGACTTTATATCAACATAGTGTTATCAACATTATGGGAACAAAATTTTTGTGACGAAGCGGCAAAATCATATAAAACACTCCATGCATTTTGGTGTCTTATGAATTCTATTTACATATTTTAGTTTTTTGCTATTAATTATAATAATTAAGATTCAACAATCTTATAGAATATGTTCCAAATATTTAATTTAACTTCTCTACACGTAGCATCTGCTTATATATTATGAGATTGACAGTACTCGATATATCATCAAGAGAATCATATAGTATGTTAGTATTCGTGAACATGGAAACGATCAACATCTGGGTCCATGTCACGCTTATAATTGAATCCAATCCTTTATGTTACTTTGAATTCATGATTAATGCACACTACCTAGTTTACATGATTCTCTACTCTTATTTGCATTTTCATTTGCAACTTCTCCTAACAAGTTATAGCTGAAATCTAACAATGCATGAGAAACCGACCGTAATACATTTATTGATTAACCATGTATTTAGCTTAAATATAGGAAGAGTGAAGCTGAGGTGAGACTAGATGGGAAATGCCTAAATGCAAAAAATTCAAATGTCCGGGCTTGTTAGCAATGTGATAGAAGAAGATTTTACGCATAAAATTAAAGTAGATAAGATGGTTGAAATAGAGAAGTATCACCAGAGTGTCATGTGATAAAAGAATATATACATGCCAAAGTAAAAGACAAGTTTTATTGAACAAATGTAAGACTAATATGATATGAGAGTGAATGTTTTGGCCTTTAAAATCCAACATATCCAGACAATGAATAATTTGGTCTATTTTTATCGAACTATATTTATATATATTAATTTTGTTAACACGTTTTATTATATTTGTAGGAAAAAAACTAGGAGGAAGATGAGTCATGTTGAGTTCTTCATGGAGACTCACATCCGGAAGAAGGAGGCACCGACAGATCCAACTAGATGGGTTGAGGACCGGGCGGAGAATACACACGTAAGTTTCATAACTACTATAAATATTTATAATAATATATAGTTAGTAATTTTTTATCTTCTAAATAAAGGGTTGTTACAATATCAATTTGGAGGAGTACACTAAGAGCTTGCCACCGAATGAGCAAGCGACCGTCCATTTCAAACAAAGAAGCGTAAAGGATATGGTTGGATGTTGTCGGTGGTCCTAAAAAGGGGATAGCATACGGTCTTTCAGATAAATCATTTCAGCGCTACAGGGCAGGATTGCAAGGTATAGGGACTTCCGCCCAAGGCGAGGCGATTGATAGGTCGACTATATTGTCTATGGAACAGAAGATCGCAAAGCTGACAGCAGAGCTTGAAGAGACCAAGGCTAGAGAAAAGAAGAGAGATGAACAATTTGGTACCCTTCAAGTTCAGCTAGAAAGGAGGGACGAACAATTTAATCTCCTTCAAGGTCAGCTGACCGATCTTCTTGCTAGTGGTGTTTTTCCCATTCCCCGATCTCGTCCTCCTTCCCCATGTGCCGGCGATGAAGGTTCTAGGAGTGAAGATGGAGATGATGCTACATAAAAAACTCATTGAATGTTGTGTATTGTTAAACAAAGTTTTGAACTTGTCAATATTTTGTTCTTGTTGGTTATTTGAATGATGATTATATTGTTATTAAATATTTTAGTAGTTATTGTTGTGGTTATTAGTTGTTGTAGTTGTTATTAGTTGTTGTTGTTGGTTAATAGTTGTTGTTGGTTATTAGTTGTTGTTATTTTGTTAGGTTTTCAAATTATGGTTGAATGACAGCAATGTTAGCTGCCATTATAAGATATATATTGGTTTAAATTGGCAGGTGATGTAGCTTAAAAACAGGCATTTTCTGCCCAGTTTTTACCCAGATTTCCAATCAAATTCGGTCGGAAATTATTTTTTCCCAGAAATTCATAATTTCCGATTGAATTCGGTCGGAAATTTCAAATAAATTCTCCAGATTATTGAAATTTCCAACCAAATTCGATCGGAAATTATGAATTTATATTTATTTTTAAATAAGTTAACAATTTACAAATAAATTAATAATTTTTTTTTAATTTTCCGACCTATTTTGGTCTGAAATTTGAAAATTAAAAAAAATATTTAATAATTTCCGATCGATTTCGGTTGGAAAATAAAGTTTGACAATCAGTCAATGCATTGAAATTTCCGACCAATTGCGGTCGGTACACATTTGCGACCATCATTTTCCCGTCCAATTAAAATCAGTCGGAATTTGGTAGGAAATTATCAATTTCCGACCGATTTCGGTCGAAAATTGCGGATGGAAATCACCTGATTTCTAGTAGTGAATATCTTCATATTGCAGTTCAACTTATTCGTTGCACCAGGGTTGGAATAACCACCAGCTTCTTGTGATAGAATTTTATGGACTTGCACATATATTGTATTATGAATAATTGTGTGTTGGTTACTCTCACTATAAGATGGCCTATATTAAAGTGATCTACCATGGTTTAAAGTTAAATAGGCCAAAAGGATATCTTATAAAGTAAGGGGTCTTATGTGTAGATACCCAAATGTTATTTCTAGCTTAATAATGGGCTAAATTGGAAATACATAAACTTGTGCAACTATTATATGGGTTATGGCACCCAAATCAGATGTAGGGTTTTCTTTCTAACATCTGATCGCTGGAAAGAGTAGAACGGCTTACATCTTGGTTTGGAAGACTGTAAACCAAAAGATTTAGCGATCTTTGTGGTCATGATACAAGCATTTACGCACTTTCGATCATGTACTTTACACATTGAAATAAAAGAAGATTTCGCCTTCCTATTACGCATTTTCTTGCCTCTTAAAATCTGAATCGTAAGAGCCCACGGGCTACCACTACTCGGGGACTATCGATACCAAGGGCTACCCCTATTCGAGGACTGTCATCTAAAAAAAGTTCGGACAACCCGGACTACCAAATTCCAGAGGCACCAAACCTATTTAGGCGGTGCCTAAATACAAAAGGCTACAGCTACCTTAAAAATTGCTCGGAGACATCCGAAACTCCTAATCAAAAAGCAAGACCTTTATAGAATCACGAAACCTGCAAAAAGGTTACCCTCGGTAAAAGTATCATCTAAAATCAATTAAGCATCTTGAAACCGGTCACACCGAGGTCTCAAAACTTCGAACAAGCAAAGTTGTATCAAAGTCAGGCTCCGTTCGGACCCCCAAAAATGAACGACCTATAACTACATTTGATTCTATGCTAAAGCGTCAAAAACATTACATGAATATAAATTATAAGAAGATACTGGAAAAGTAAAGACATGATATTGCCAAATTGGGAAAATTTTATATATATCAAAACAAAAGAAAAAAAAAACTAAAAAGATGCTAAGGCATCTATGCCTGGTCTTCACCACCGAAATCATCGGAGCCCTCGGATCTTTCAGAGCCCACGACATCCTCGGGATCGTGGAGATCCTTTACCTCGGCCTCGAATCTCTTCTCTTCCTCGATCTCGGTCGATATGTCGAAGCCTCGAGCATGGATCTCCTCGAGGGTTTCCCTTCGAGACAGCCTCTTTATGTATTCAACATTTGCCTTTAGGCGGATCTCGGTTGCCTCCACGTCGCCTTTATATTGGGCTACCATTTCTTCGGCATCGACTGAGGTTATGCTTGACTTGGACTTCAGTGCTTCATATTCCTTACCGAGGGCATCCCGATATGCAAGAGCAGAGCTTAGTTATGCTCGAAGACTGTCATTTATCTAAGACCATTTGCCAGCTTTCACTTTAGCCACCTGAAGTTGGTTCTCCACCGATGCTAACTCCGCCTTTGCAGCCTCCTTCTTCGAGGCCAGTCAGTCCATCCTGCCCTTCCACACTTCGTTCTAGACCTTGACCTCATCCATCTCGACTCGCACCTAGTCGATCAGATCCATCTTTTGTTGGACCTGCGAAGTTGAGTTGTTAGTCATCGTGACTAGATGCTCGTTCTTATCTTCAAAGACCTTTACCTTTTCAACCAAGTCGGTGTGTTCCCACTTCAGGGTCGAAGCTTCCTTCTAAGCCCTGTCTAGCTCGGCCTGAAGGTCATTGACGACCCCGTCCTGTTGCTCACTGAGCAACCTGTACATGTCCTTTTTTTGCATCTGCTCTTTAAGCTCGAACTTGAGCTAGCTGATTTCCAAGCGATACTAGAAGAAGCTCTTATAGTGAAGCACCGAGGCCTATAAAACAATGACAACAGTAAGAGACATCAAACCTTTGGGGAATTCATAAGGAATTGTAAAAGTATTGATGTCTTACCCGATTCAGTGCATGATGTGCCTCATTGAAGAGACTTGATGCGCCCACCTCATTCATCTTTGCCTAGTCCTCCTCGGTCACCAGGCATCAGAGGTAGTTGTCTAAGCCTACTGGAGCGGATAGAACCCGAGCATCCTCCGACACCGTAAGAATGATTGTTCTCTTATGGTCGAGCGTCGCTCGGTACGGGAAACACTTTCACCAGTTTTGGGATTGAACTTGCCCTGCCAGTTTTCAAGGGGACATCCTTCTTTAGGATCTCCAGGTCGCCTAACCCGGAAAAACCTTCCACAGTAGATATGTCCATGCCATCGAAGAATGGGTGGAGAGGGTCATCCGCACCGTAAACTCCTTCGCTTGACTTTTCCTTACCCTCTTGAGCCTCTTCAAGCATGGACTTGGTGTAGGAAGGCATATCGATGATGTCTATCACGCCGGTTGCCTCCTTCGGAACAAAATCGGCTTCTCGGAAGGTTACAACCCCCGTCTCAACTTTGGCCTCTCGAGTCAGAAGGGAATTGGCCTCGTGGCTCCTTTCCTCGGTTGCTGCCTGCTACCCGATAGGGGTCGATCCATGAGTAACAAAGATATCGTCTTTTTCAGACTCATCCCTGAGCCGGTGAAGTGAGTTTGAGTCCGGTACCCGGGAATTAGTATTCTTCTCGGGCTTACGAACCCGAGTGGCCGCTCTTTTTTTAATCTTCACCTCAGGGTCCGAGGAACCTGAGGATTTTCTTGTCCTCTTCTTCTCCCCCACGGCAGTCCCGGGTTGTCCCGAAATGGAGGGATCAACGGATAAGGACGCATCCTCGTCCCCATCCAGTGGCCTAAGTTCGGTGGTCTTAGGAAAACCTGTGACAGAAAGGAAAAATGTCAACGTTATGTAAGTTTGGGGCGTTTTAATAACTATCGAGGGAAAAGTCTTACCATGAGAACGAGCCTACCATCTGCCCTCGAAAGTTTGCGTCATGCGTGCTCATAGTAGGACATCTGCTTGTAGATTCCTTCGATCCACTCCTTGAGTCGAGGGACCAGATTGGGAACCCGAGCAACAGCCGCACGACCGTAAATACTGGTGATAAGAAAAGAAATAAAGGATGGTTGACGCTTATGGAAAGACTATGCTAACGAGATGTATTCTACTTCTCGGGGAATGGCAGGAACTAGGAGGGGATGAGATCTTCAGTTTTTACCCGAACAAAACACCCTTGACAACCTAGGTCTCGATCCTTGTCGATGCTCGAAAAGGGAGACTTATTGGCTCAGCAAAAGAGCTTGATTAGTCACCCTCAGAAAATTCGGGGACTATACAGATGGAGTAGGTGGCCGAGGGTGAACCAAGGGGATTCAGTTTTATTCATAAAATAACATAGGAGGATCACGATCCTCTAAGGACAGGTGGATTTGCCCGAGGCACACCTCGTACCTCTTGCAAAAGGCCAGGATTACTAGGTCTATCGGGCCCATCATGAAGGGGTAAGTGTAAACACTTAAATACCCCTCTACATGGGTAGTAATATGGTCCTCAAGATCGGGGACAACCATATCTTTGCCTTCCCATTTACACTCCTCTCGGACTATGGGAAGGGTATCTTCAGTAATGAAGCATATGTATTTCTGTGATCCTTCGTCCCCGGTCTTGTTTTGCGAAGGCCTTCTCGACCTTGAAGTCATCGTCAATTGAACAGCCCCCGAGCATAAAGCTTTGCATCCACCTCGGGAGAAGCCACCTCGGGAGAAGCCACCTTAATATCTATGTTCGGATAGGAAGATGAAGGAGCAGCCTGATAAGGAACTGATTTGGAAGTTTTAGGCATCTTAATTTGGGAAGTATGCAGATTTAGAAGAAAAATATGAAGATTTGAAGAAAAAGTACGAAGGTTTAAAGAAACAAGTATGGAGATTGAAGAAAAGAGTATGAAGGTAGGATGAAGATCTGGGTAGAAATCTAAGAACAAGTATGAAGATTTGAAGATCAAAGATGAAGATATGAAGATTGGAAAAGGTTGAGAGCCGTTAGAAAATTTGAAGGTAAAAGCTAGGGCCGGAAAGTGAAAGAGGTATAAAAGGTCAAAGTTTTTATAGGAAAAAATGTAATCAATACGCGACAATTCATATTCGAATGTGATCACCTCATGGTGGACATGTATCCGAAATCAGAACGACGTGATTGATGGGACGTTTCGTCTTATCCGTCATCTCGGTTATAACATACGAAGGAAGGAACCGGGGTTCAACTATCATTTCTTGTAGAAACGAGGAGACTATACGGGTGAAACCGGGGCTAACGCATATCCCGATTTCCTGGTGGGTCAAACGAAGCTAGGATATGACTACATGAGATCAGAATCGAACCTGGAAACTTCTCGCATCAAGGCCCGACAAAGTGCTCGCCACCGAGCCTGATAAGACAACACCTCCTCGAACCCAGAACGAGCCACGAGACCTCGAAAAGCGTGGTAACGGCTGCACACAATTGACAGAGGGCCGTGATATACGCGCCGCACCAGATATCACGGCGCATATCTCGCTCGACGTCGATAGCGGATTAGCAATTAACAAGAAAGGAGGATTTTTACCTTTTTTAGGATTGTACTAGGGATGAAATTCTCCTACTATGTTCAATTAGAATGTATTTAATTGAGTCGGAAGGTGCATATATGCTTTAAAAAGGAAAAAGTTTAACTAATAGGAGTAGGCTAAAACTTTTGGATTATCATACTAATTATTCAACAATGCTAAAAAAATTGGAAAAGGGAAGTAAAGGGAAATGTGTTTATAATGATGTTATACCAATATAATTACTTATATTATTTTTCTTTAACAAAAGACATGATGTTATACCAATATAATTACTTATATTATTTTTCTTTAACAAAAGACATGGACTTAAATACATCCTTAGTCATGCATTTAATGTTGAAAAACGACATATCTAATCCTTTGAAAAGGATGTGTAACCACCCATGACTTTCTTTAATTTGTGGAGCAAAATACAAAATTATTTGGTCGGTTGAAACTAATTGTATTTTTAGCCAAAAAGTATATAAAATATTATATATTTTTTATATATGTATATTATATATAAATAGATAGATAGATATATACGTTTTATCTAATTTATACTGATTTACTTTCTCCGGTCCATAATAAGTTATCAATTTGCCTTTTTATTTTGTTCCAAAATAAGTGTTCATTTATCTAATCAAGAAAAAATTTAATTTATTTTTTCAAAATTACCCTTATATAAGTATTCCTAAAAAGTCTTTTTACTCTTCACATAAAATTATGCCGCAATATTTAATTAATGGTAGTTTAATTATACTAACTACTTTTATCTAGAATTTCATATTTTCTTAATGGGTGTGCCCAAGGCAAATTGGTCACGTATTACGGACTGGGTTCTCATTTTTCTGTGCTGTGCTCTCCAGATTTCAAAAAAAAAAAAAATATCCTTTGCAATAATTGTCCTCTTAGGACCAATAGGCATCCGCAAAGTTTGTATGCCAATAAATGCAAACCCACCAAATCGGAAAATTACTAATATGCACACCTGCCAATAAATGCCTACAGCAAAATATCATATCAGACGGTTAATATTTCTTGAAAGAGGGCAGTGAAATTTCTCTTTCACCCAAACCCTATTAGAGGACTTTTTTTCCTAAGCGCATGAAATTCATTTTTAATCTATTTAGGGATCTTGTTTCAAATGTTTATTTATTCCATTTTAAAAGAAATTTATATATTTTAAAATTTTGGAAGTTTGAATTGAAAATGCTCATTCATTTGAGAATTAAAGATCGATATTTTTCGCATGATGTTTTAAATTAGTAAGTCAGTCAAGTAGGTAATATCCTAGAGATATTTAGTTCTTTTCATTATTATACTCCCTCTTATTACTTTTGGTTGTCCACTTTTGATTTTGCACTTTCTTTAAAAAAAAAAGTATGTATTTCATAATTTTACCTATAATAATGATAACAGTTCAAAAGATCTTGAGAAATAATTTGGGAAATGAGTAGTTAATGATAAGGGTAAAACACGAAAAGAAAAGAAACAATTTTCTTTATCTTGATTTGCAAAAATGAACGAGTAAAAGTGAAAATATAATATTTTAGTATAATGGACAAGTAAAAGTGAACACAGTATTTATTGAAGAATGTTGATAGAAAGCAACTCCTCACATTTAGCTCAACTGAACAAGAAAATATCCTTTTAATGGTAGTATTTACTAGTCAAACAAGAATTCAAACAAAGATAGAATCTCATGACCAGCTTTGCATTTATTGGTATACAAGTTTTTAAGTTGAAGCAAGAAGAAGAAATTGTCTTATTGTGGTCCTAGCTAACAAAAAATGGAAGAATCTTGTCTGAATTCCAAATGGTTAGTACTATCATACTTCCATTGCTCAATTCTCGTTATGTCTATGGCTGTCTCAAGCTTGGAATTTAAAGGTGATGAACAAGTTTTGTTAGACTTGAAAGTTAGAATAACAAATGATCCATTCCAAGTAATGGCTTCTTGGAATAATTCTCTCCATTACTGCAATTGGACAGGCATAACATGCAACCCCTCCATTGAAAGAGTCATGATTCTTGACTTGAGATCACAAAAACTCGTTGGCTCTATACCGTCTTCTATTGGGAATCTCACGTTTCTCACATCCATAAATCTTAGAAATAATAGCTTCTATGGTGAAATCCCAATGGAAATTGGCAACCTCCTTCAGCTGCAACATCTCAATCTCACTTGGAATTCTTTTACTGGAACCATTCCTTCTAATCTGACTTACTGTAAACAACTTAGATCACTTGCTCTAGAATATAATAGGCTTGTTGGTAAAATACCCGATCAACTCATTTCACTTTCAAAGTTGAATTATTTAGGATTTGGAAGCAACAATCTCACTGGAAGTATCCCATCTTGGATTGGAAACTTTTCGTCGCTTCGTGGTCTTTCCCTTGCCATTAACAATCTTCAAGGACAAATACCTCAAGATATTGGCCGTTTGTCAAACCTGCAAATCTTCCAAGTTTATGGAAATCAGTTGAATGGTACAATTCCTCAATCTGTTTTCAATATTTCCTCTCTTTACTATTTCTCTGTTACTCAAAACTTGCTGTATGGAGAGCTTCCATCAGATATAGGCCTAACTCTTCCAAATCTTGAGGTGTTTGCTGCTGCTGTGAACAACTTCACTGGATCGATTCCCGTTTCTTTATCAAATGCTTCAAAACTTAGTGTTATTGAATTGTCTCAAAATAACCTCACTGGAAATGTTCCTACAAGTTTAGGACAATTACAGTGGTTGTACAGGATCAATTTTGAGATCAATAGTCTTGGGAGCAACAGGAATGAGGATTTGAGGTTTCTTGATTTCTTAGTTAACTGTACAAGTCTTCAAGTTTTAAGCTTTGAGGACAATTTATTGGGCGGCGAACTGCCTAAAACCATCGGTAACCTTTCCACGAGACTTGAAATATTTGGTCTTGGTTATAATAGGATAATTGGTTCTGTTCCTGCTGGACTAGGAAACCTTGTCAATTTGACACGTTTATCGCTTGATAATAACAACTTCAGAGGCAGTGTTCCTGAGTCTTTAGGTAAGCTTCGACACCTACAAGGATTGGAATTGAATGGAAACAAGTTTTCAGGAATTATTCCATCTTCTTTTGGTAACTTGACATCTCTAACAACTTTACACATTGAGGATAATGAACTAGAAGGGAACATACCTCCGGAGCTCGGACAGTGTACCAGTTTATCAGTACTAAACCTTACTGGAAATAATCTTGTTGGTTCCATACCAAAGGAGCTTGCAGGTCTTTTTTCACTTTCAATTTCTTTGGCCTTAGCGAATAATTCTTTGACCGGTTCCTTGCCAGCTGAAATGGGAAAGTTGATAAATCTCAAGGAAATGGATATTTCACATAACAAATTATCAGGTGAAATTCCAAGCACACTCAGCAGCTGTGTCAGTTTATACCGCTTCATCGCGAATAATAACCTGTTTCGAGGAAGAATTCCTGAATCCTTGAAAGGATTAAGAGTTTTAGAAGAAATTGATTTGTCACACAACAACATCTCAGGAGGAATACCAGAGTTTCTTGGCAAACTTCCATATCTTAGGAAGCTTGATCTTTCATTCAATGAACTTGAAGGCAAAGTACCAAACGAAGGGATCTTTGTGAATGAAAGTGCAGTTTCAATTTCAGGGAATCGTAAACTATGTGGAGGTCCTCCAAACTACAATTTTCCTGCATGCCCTACACAAAAAGATCCAGCATCAAAGAAACACATTCATTCAAGGACAAAAGTAGCGATTATTATTTCAGTTACATTTTTATTTCTACTTTTGTGTTCTTTTACTGCTTGCTATATAGTAATTAGGAAGCGAGATCTCAGTGCACGGTTCTCAAGAGAAAGGCAATCTGAACATTTTGATGATGACGAACCAACTTTAGCTAATGATCCATCTTTGGCAGCAAAGATAACTTACCAAGATATATTTAAGTCAACCAATGGATTTTCTGAGGATAATCTGGTTGGTACTGGAAGTTTTGGTTCTGTATACAAAGGACAGTTTCAGGTTTTTGATAAAGTTATGGCAGTGAAAGTATTGAACCTACGACAAAGAGGTGCATTGAAAAGCTTTTTGGATGAATGTAGAGTTTTGAAAAGTATAAGGCATCGTAATCTCCTTAAGATCGTAGCTGCTTGTTCAAGCATCGATTACCAAGGTAATGACTTCAAATGCATAGTATTTGAATTCATGGCGAATGGAAGCCTAGATGATTGGTTGCACTCAAAAAGTGATGAGCAATACCTCAACATTATCCAAAGGCTAAACATAGCAATAGATGTTGCTTCAGCACTTGATTATCTCCACAACAATTGCCAAGTACCAATTGTTCACTGTGATTTAAAACCGAGCAACATTCTACTTGATGAAGAGATGACTGCCCATGTTGGTGATTTTGGATTGGCAAAATTCCTCCTCAAGTCAAATGAATCGTGGAATAAACAGACTTCTATTGCACTAAAGGGTTCTATAGGTTATATCCCACCAGGTATGTCGCTAATTCATTTTGATTTCTCTTGCACAATGGCTATTTCCGAGGCCGATCCAGGATTTAAGTTCTATGAGTTCAATCTTTAAGATTCCTAGCATTGAACCCGTACACGTTATATTTTTAAAGTTATAGGTACATATCTACTATTTTTTGTAATTTTAGCAGATTTTTACACAAAATTTCATACCTCGTGGGTTTAGATGAACCTGGTACCTTCAGGTTGCATCCGCCCGTCCCTTATCAGGTGTCCTAACATGTAAAATGAAATATTTGTGTACTTCAACCTTATATATGTCTTTCCGATGCTCACAGTATTTAATGAAAAAAATAAACTCTCTCAATGTCCCAACATATCATTATCTTGCAGAATATGGATCAGGTGTAAGTGTGTCCACTTTTGGAGATGTTTATAGCTATGGTATCATGTTGCTAGAGTTGTTCACTGGTAGAAGGCCAACCGATGTAATATTCAAAGATGGCCTGAATATTCACCAATATGTCAAAACCACTTTGCCTAGACATGTTATGGAGATTGCTGATCCAGCATTGCTTTTAGCATATGAAGAAAACAGCAAAAAAGAGGACAATGCGAGTGATTTGGAAGAAAAGGCAATACTTGAAGATGATGAGCACATATCCCAGCTAAATGCCAGCACTATGATAGAAGGATGCTTGGTTTCAATCTTGAAAATTGGACTTTTATGTTCTAGCTCATCGCCAAGAGATCGGATGCCAATAAGTATAGCTTTGGACAAGATTCATACAATCAAGAATTTATATCTACAATCTAAGAGGAGAAATAATAGTACCAAAAAGATCAGATGGTAAGTAAGCTTATCAAGGTATTATCTTCAGAATTGTATTGATGGAGGCTAGTATATATGCACAGAACTACAAGTAATAAGAAATTGCATTACTTTAGTTTCTCCTAGCCAAGTCTTTATATATGTTATTCAAAGTACGTTATATTTCAGCGAAGTTTAAATGCTGGATAAAAGGTGATGGATTTGAAATGGAAACTCAAGCCTTCATCATAAATCATCTCGAGCCAACATCACGTGGCCTTACTCGAGACTGGAACTCGTGCAACGCTGCTGACGACATTAGATAGATTGATTATAGAACATTGTTTTGTACTAAATGTAAATTAAGAACTACGTGCGGGCTTGATCCCCTCTTAAGGATTTGTTACGTTGGCGGGGTAAGTAGGCAGCCTGAGACCAAGATGATCTCAGGTGCAGCCCCTTTTAGTTTTAAGAAAATATACTGTTTATGTTTATAGCTTATTAACACTCCTTACAAAGATAGGCGACTTGTTGTATGTTTTTTTGGCAATTGATAACTGGCATCAGTTTTGTAATACATGCCTCGATAAAATGATTGGGGAACTCTATTCTATTTCATTGTTCAATGTGCAATGCTACTCCAATTTCAAACTGTAAGCTCTGTTGCAGATTCATGACTATTTCTTCTGCATCTCATAATTATCTTCCTGTGCAAATCAGGAAGTTGCAATGAAATATTCTGAAGCATGTCTTTTGTTCATTATTGGATTTTTGTCATGTTGTCTTTTTGAGCATCTATAGTCCGGGCAAAAAAATGGAAGCTAGTAGTGCAATATACATGACTCTCTAATGAGCTTCGTTAATATGATTCATCTGCTAGGTTTTAGATATTGGATATTCTATATTCTTGCAATCATTGTTGGAGCTCTAGTAAAGGCATGGCTTATTTTTCCTTTTAACCATGTCAGCTACACTCCCATTTAGTCGATCTTAGCTGAACAAGTAGTCGAAGAAGAATCAAACATTTAAAAGAAGATTGAAGGAGTAACTTCTTGAAATACTGAAGACAATAAGGAAGAAACAAGGCAATTCTAAATAATCTATAACAATCTACTTTTCTAGTAAGAACCTATACATATGACAGGGAAAGTTTCCGGATAGGAGGAAGTGGCAGTCAAGCCAAGAACATCTGTTCTAGGGTTTATGGAGTGAAATGAATGAACTTGTACTCATTGTCACAAATCCAGTGCACTAGTCTTGGCAGAGTTCTCTGATTTTGTATACGTAAAGAAGAGCAAGTGTTTATCGATGAGGCTAGCCTAACATGAATTTCAATTTCTTCTTCTTTGGCTTAAACCATTAAAAGAGTACTAATAATCATCATTGCAGGTGCTGCTCGAGGATTGCATTATCTTCGGAACTTAAAATATACAAGTTTATATGTTCGCTTCATTTGAACTCTTTAGAGTTAATTTTCATATTTTAAGACTTGCACATGCATGATCCATTCATTAGTATGTTTTTTCTGTCGATTGCCCCCATTAGCAGATAGTGCCAACCAAAGGTAAATACCATACAAGTTGAAAACTGAAAGCTGTAAATCAGGTTAGTTTTCAGAAAATGCACTATTCCATCTGTAAAATATGATTCCAATTGCCTACTTTTCACCTGCTATACAATCTACATTGAGCTCTCCTTTACAATAGATGATAATCATGACTTAACAAACAAGAAGCTGCTGGTTTCTCCAATTTGGTGCAATGAATAAGTTGAACAACAACATGAAAATATTGAGAGGAGCCATGCATTGTGTAGATCTCCAACAACTGCACCTTTCTTGATCAATGAAATGATGCAATCCGTGACGACTGAATTACATGGTAACATAATAGGGCCACCACTTGGCAGCCCAAACTCTTCTTCAAACAGGTCTAAACGTTGACTAATGACCTCATTTTCAAGATAAGCCAAAGGAAGCGCAAAGCACCTTTGGTCGGTTATGATACTACAAAATGGCCTTTTCCAACTATAGAGGATGAAGATGTACTACTATTGTCTGCATCACTGCTGTTACTTGGAAGTGAAATCCTCTTTCTCTGTATGGCCGCAAACTTTCGCCATCTCCTGGCCATCTTGATGGGTTTCTTAGTACTTCGTATTGTCATTTCTCTAGAAGAATGGAAACAAGAAAGTCAACTTGAAATTTAGGGACTTTTGATGGATAAATTGATATACAAGAGGCTGGAGACCTGCTTTGAGTTGGAGCTGAAGTTTTTGCTAGTAACCACCTAAGGCAAAGCTAACTGTGTTCGTCGGTCGGTACGATACAGTACGGTATTTAGACATTTCGGTTCGGTATTCGGTTTTGTAAAATGATATACCAATACCGTACCTAATTAAATTCGGTATGGTTCGGTTTTTCTCCTTTCGGTTTATTCGGTTCGGTAACTTCGGTATATTCGGTGTGATTACTAATTAGTGCATAGAGTCATAGACAATAATATTCTTAATTAAAGTACTCAAAAGTACAAAACTAAAAACGTTTATTGATAAAAGTTTTGTCCATTACCAACAAATACCAACCTAGAGAGAGAAAACAATTAGAGAGTTAATTGATGAACTTAGAGAATAAAGAAAAGTAAAATTTTAGATTTCTTATATTTATATTATAATTAATAAAATATGTATTGTGTAATATAATATATATTTCGGTACGGTATCGGTATTTCGGTATTTCATTTTATAATATCAAATATCATACCTAATACCAATTCTTTTTAAAACTTAAACCAAATACCATACTGAATACCAAAATATCGAATACCGAATACCAAAGTTTTTGATTCAGTACGGTAATTCGGTATTTACCAAATTATGTACAGCTCTAGGCAAAGCCATATGTTGATGCCTATTGCAAATGCTGATATGGGACCTTAAATATGTGGTAGATGCTAATTTGGTAGGATAAAAGATGGCAAGTTTCTTCCTTCAATTTGCTCAACAACAGAAAGGACATATCTGCTATGATATCAGATCCTCTTATTAGGACGGTCTGGGCTAACTCTGAACCGCCTCTATCTTCTTTGAGTCAACCTGAATACCCTCACTAGACACTACGTGCCCCAAAAAAGCCACTGAACTTATCCAAAACTCACACTTGGAGAACTTTGCATAAAACTTCTCCTCACTCAACCGCTGCAATACAACTCTCAAATGCTCAGCGTGCTCCTCCTGACTATGCGAGTATACCAGAATATCATCAATGAATACAATAACAAACGAGTCGAGATAAGGCCGAAACACGTTGTTCATCAAATGCATGAACGCTGCTGGGGCATTGGTCAGCCCAAAAGACATCACAAGGAACTCATAATGACCATATCGGGTCTTGAAAGCTGGCTTAAGAATATTTGAGTCCCTGATCTTCAACTGGTGATACCATGATCGGAGATCAATCTTGGAGAATACTCTCGCTCCCTGAAGCTGGTCGAATAAATCATCAATACGAGGCAAAGGATACTTGTTCTTGATTGTGACTTTGTTCAACTGCCTGTAATCAATGCACATCCTTATAGTGTCATCCTTCTTCTTCACAGATAGGACAGGCACGCCCCACGGTGACACACTAGGCCGAATAAACCCCTTATCAAGGAGTTCCTGAAGCTGCTCCTTCAACTCCGCCGGTGCCATACGATACGCTGGAATGGAAATGGGCTGAGTGCCCGACACCAAATCAATATCAAAGTCAATATCCCTGTCCGGTGGCATGCCCCGCAGGTCTGCAAGAAATATATCCGGAAAGTCCCTCACCACTGGAACTGAATCAATACTAGGAATCTCTGCACTAACATCCCTCACAAAGGCCAAATAAGAAAGTCAACCCTTCCCAACCATCCGCTGGGCCTTCAAGAATGAAATCACCCTACTGGGAACATAATCTGACGAACCATTTGACAAAAAACAATTGCAGATGCGGCTTCCACTCAAGACCCATCAATTCTGTTTCTGCGGAACTAAAGGCGCACCTGTGCTTCCACTTCTGCAGACAAAGAATCACACTTGCAGTCCCCCGCTCGTCTAGCCAATATCCGCACCCGCGGAGAAGTTCTGCTTCTGAAGTTATGCATCTGTGCTCCCATGTCCGCACCTACAGACCCAACTTCCCTAGCCAATCATCGCATTTGCAGACAACTAGGCGCTTCTGCGGCCCAAACAATACAGGTGCGAAAGCACTAGATCTCAGCAGACTCAACAATATAACCAAGTCTCAAATCAAGCCAAATTCAACTCGGAACACTACCGAGGCCCCCATAACTCCGTCCAAGTATACCATCAAGTCCCAAAATATAACACAAACCTATTCGATGCATCAAATCATACCAAACAACATCAAAACTACGAATCACACATCAATTCAAGCCTAATGAACTAATGAACATTTCCCAAATTCAAAATTTGCGTCGAACAAGTCTAAACAACTCCGAATGACTTCAAATTTTGCATGCAATTCCCAAATGCTACAACGGACCTATACCAACTCTCAAAATCATAATCTGAACCCGATATTAATAAAGCCAGCCATCGGTCAAACCTATTAACCTTCCAAACTTTCAACTTTTTAACTTTCGTCAAAAAGCACCAAATCAACCTACGGAACTCCGAATCAACATCTGCATATACGCCTAGGTCCAAAATTACCATACGAAACTATTGAAACCATTAGAACTCTATTGCGGAGTCGTCTACACACAAGTCAAACTCTAGTCAGCTCTTTCAACTTAAGCTTCTAATCTTGGGACTAAGTGTCCCAATTCACTCCGACCGAAACCAATCCAACCACCCCCAGCAAGTCTCATAGCTATAAGTGAACATCGAAGAGGCAATAAATAGGGAACTGGGGATACAATATACAAAACGACCGGTTGAGTCGTTACAAAGAAATATGTTGTAAAGGAAGGATGAAACCCAGGTTGACAAAGGCAATAGATAACTTAAACTTCAACCCCTAAATGTCTCAATGCTCTGAATCATGTAGAGGTGAAGCAGATCTTGATGGATTGACAATGATTTAGTTTTTTTTATCTAGAATTGGGGTTGTATGTCCAATCCTGGACTTTTTAAAAACTTTAGTTTCTTCTGGCTGTTGTAATACTTCCAGTTTTGGTATTGTAAAAATTTTAATTACCAAAAAAAAGAAAAAGAGGAAGCATGTTTACATTTTAATTATGCAAAAAGAGAAGAAAAAAACACGAATGCATATCTTGAGGTAAAATAGAATACTAAATTATACTCCCTCCATTTTAGTTTATGTGAATCTTTTTGTTTTTCGATATTCAAATTATGTAAATTTTGACCAGCATTTTGAAAGGTATTTTTTCATCATATTGATATATGAAAAAATGGGAACTTATATTATTTTTCCTATAGTTTTTGGATATCTAATTTTAAATTTAAAATATTAAGTTAATCTAATCCAATTTAGTCTCAAAGATTAGTCAACTCTCAAAAAGTAAAAAGATTCACATAAACTAGAACGAAGGGAGTAATTACAAGATAATAGGTGAAAAAATTTCGAATTAGACAATAGGTAATTGATTACTAAAAAATTGTTATCTAAAAGAAATATCTGAAATAAAATGTTAAGATATATTAGCAATTACTAAATAATTTTCTCAAATCTAATAAAGTATATGCTTTTCACTTGCTCATAAAAATAACTGTTCAGAATACTTAAAGAAATATCGGAAATAACTCTTAATTTATTCGGAATGAAGAAATTAAGTTTCCTAATAATATTAGTTTCCCTTTTTTCATAGGAAAACAAATATGTACTCCAATCTTGAATAGGAGACGGAATGGAATTAAATCGCGGAATAGGGTAACAAAATAGGAAATAAAATTTTTAAGTAACAAATACTTACAGCTATGTTACACTACACAGTAGACGACTATTCACAAATTTATTATTCTGACAGAGAAATTGCAGCAAAAACCTAGTTTAATCTAATGACGAAAGAAGTAGAAGTAGAAGTTAAGTGGAAGAGAGGGAGAATGTTGGGAAAAAGAGGGTTTGGCTTTGTTTCTTTAGCTTCCATTGATAATACTACTGATTACGCTGGTACTGTTCGAATTCCATCACCGATTGCTGTAAAATCTTGCATGTTAAGTCGATCACAGTCACTTCAAGATGAAAGGGAATTCCTTCGGATGTTTGAAGACTCTGCTTACGTTATTCCGTGATTTGGTGTTAAAGTCACGTTAGAAGACATTATACTCCTCTACAACTTATTGTTAGAATATGCCTCTAGTGGAAGTTTGGTTGATCGGTTGAATTGTTCAGGTAAAGGAATGCCAGAGATTGAAGTTAAAAAACACACCAAAAATGTCATTTTAGGTCTCAGTCGCATTCACGGCGCGGGAATCGTTCACTGTGATATAAAGCCTCATAATGTTCTACTTGTTACTCCTACTGATAATACAACAGAGATTGACAAGATCACTGATTTCAGGCTTGCTATGACTTTGGAACAGAGCTGGACGCAAAAGCAGGGATTGGGAGGAACTAAAAGGTATATGGCACCTGAATCCGTGCTTAAGCAGGTGTACGGTCCTGAGGTTGATATATGGGTTCTTGGTTGTACTGTGGACGAGTTGATCAATGGGAAACCCCTCTGGGAATTATCCAATTCTGATGCTAAAACTAATGATGTGTTACGCCAGATTGGGTATGAGGAACCAAATTTTGAGAATGCAAAACTGTCAGCTGAGGCAAAAGATTTTGTGAGATGTTGTCTGGTCAAGAATCCGAGTTCACATTGGACAGCCGACATGCTGTTGAATCATTCCTTTTTGAAATTAGCCGAAAATGTCTAGCCTGCAGTAATAATAGGCTAGATTTATGTAATTTGGCGATTGTTTATGCCCCAGCTTAATTATGTTTCAATGTTATAATATAGTTAAATGATGAAAAACGGGCTCTAATTGTGAATGTCACACATTGCATGAGTGAGGAGCTTGTATGAGGCCTTAAAGCTGTGATTGGAGCTACATTGAAGCAAGAAAATAAACCCCTAGGAGCTGAGTATGCAAGAAGACTAGAAAAATAATAATTAAAATGAAGGCCTGGACTAGCGCGATCGTGCTAGACCAGATGGTCGAGGCAGAATGTTAGGGCATTAGCGTGACCATTAGCGCCCACTAGCACGGCCGCGCTAGCCCAGTTCCGGAATATTAATTTTCAGGGGTAAATTTGGAATTCTGGGGGAAAAATCACTTAACCTATAGAAGGTCAAGCTCGCCCAAGGAGGGATTATGCAGCTTTTGATAGCTTAGTGCAAGAAAAGGAGAGGCAAGAGGCAACGAGGAGGATTCAACATCAAGTTCTTCATTTCTTCCTTTTGTTTTTATGATTTGTGATGAATTTGATTATTGTAGTGATGAACACTAGTAGGAGTAGCTAAATATTCAGTCTAAGGTTTGATGGAACCTATTGAAGTATGAACTTCTTGATTATGTTAATATAGTTTGCCATTTTAATCTCTATTTGTTCAACTACATACTTGTTGTAGTTAATTGACAGGAACCTCAATTAGCTGTGCCTATTTAATGTGCCTAACTCGGGAGAGAGTGCATATTTAGGTAATTGTTGAACAACACCACTCCCAAAATATATGAGGGATCAATAATTGCGGGTTTAAAGGCGGGGTTATGAATAACGAAGCCTTGGGTGCAATCTAAAGTGAGCTGTAATAAACAAAGCCAGCTAGCGTATCTAGAGAGAGTGCGTCTAGTAAATTATCATGATTACTCGGGAGAGATTTACGGTAAGAGGAGTGCTCATGATTTATAGAGATGATTTGGTGATTCTATATTAAGCATAACCGGAAGGGATTCCATCAATAGGGGAAATCATAGCCTTAGAACCTTCTCTTAATTTTTACAACTAAATCATAGTTAGTTTTAAGCTGTTTAATTACATTCATTCTTAGTTAGTAGAGATACCATCAATTGTTATTGACAACGTTTGGAAAGTTGATTCCGTAGAGTTTAGTACGTTTAACGAAAGTAATTGATAGGTTAATTTCTTGTGGGATCGACTCTGGGCTAAATACTCAGATTATATTTGCAATGTCCGCGTGTCCTTTTTATAAGGCATAGTTGGGCGTGATCATGCAACAAAGACAAGGAAGCAGCAAAGTGGTTACTTGTGCCTTTTGCGTAGACCCCATCGAAAAACAGCATTCAAGACACAGCCACACATTCGCGATTTGATTGTAGAATATTGATGCAGAGTCTGAAGAAACAAGAGGCTAGAACTCGTGGAACGCTTACCTGACAATATTAGATAGATAGATTGATTATAGAACATTGGTTTGTAATATATGTAAATTAAGAACTACGTGAGGGCTTGATCCCCTCTTAAGTATTTGTTCGTGGGGGTACGTAGGCAGTCTGTGACCGAGATGATCTCAGGTGCAGCCCTTTTTAGTTAAAAAAATATATACTGTTTATGTTTATGGTTTATTAACACTCCTTAGAAAGAAAGTTGACTTGTTGTATGTGTATTTTGGCCATTGATGACTAGCATCAGCATTGTAATACATGCCCCGATAAATTGATTGAGGAACTCTATTCTATTTCATTGTTCAATGTGCAATGCTAGTCCAATTTCAAACTGTAAGCTCTATTGCAGATTCATGAATTCGTGCTTCGTCTAGTGAAAATCAGAAACTTGCATGAAACATTCTGAAGCATGTCTTTTGTTCATCATTGGATTTTTGTCATATTGTCTTTTTGAGCATCTATTTTTCAGGCAAAAAATGGAAGCTAGTAGTGCAATATACATGATTCTCTAATTGAGTTTCGTTAATATGATTCATCTGCTAGGTTTCGATATATCTTCTTCTCTGCAATTTGGGCGTTTCCAAATTTCTGCGCTGCACCTTTTGGTTAACCATTTTAGATGTTGGATGTTCTATATTCTTGCAATCATTGTAGGAGCTTCTAATAATAACAAGAATGATGATGAAAAATACAGAAAACTGTGGCTGATTTTTCCTTTTGACCATTCAGCCCCTCTCATGTAGTCAATCTTATCGAAGAAGAATCAAATATTTAAGAGAAAATTGAAGGAGTTGCTTCTTGAAATACTTAAGACAAAAAAGAATAAAGAAAAGTTTCCGGATAGGAGAAAGTGGCAGTCAAGCCAAGAATATATAGTCAAGGGCTTATGGAGTTAAAAGAATGACATTGTCACAAGTCCAGTGGACTAGTCTTCGCAGAGTTCTCTGATATTGTATACGTGAAGAAGAGCATGTGTTTATCGATGAGGATAGCCTAACATGAATTTCAATTTCTTTCTCTTTGGTTTAAACTATTAAAATATTACTAATAATCAACTTACATAACTCTGGATCTTGATAAAAAGTTTGTTAGATTGGCAGAGACCATTGTCACCATTGCAGGTGCTGCTCAAGGCTTTCTTTATCTTCAGAACATAAAATGTAGTTTATGTGTTCGCTTCATTTGAACTCTTTAGAGGTTATTTTCATGTTTTAAGACTTGAACATGCATGATTCATTCATCTGTAAGTTTTTTCTGACGATTGCACCCTTTAGCAATAAGTTCCTGTTGATAGTGCCAGCCAAAGGTTGAGAACATGGGCGGATTTAGGGGGCGGAAGGGGGTCGCCGGAAAAATACACTGAACATATAAGGCAAAATCTGTTATGTATCTCTATATATTGTATTTTGAATCCCCTGACTAGGGGTGTTCATGGTTCGGTTTGGATCGGTTTTTCCTTAAAAAGAAACCAAACCAAGTAAGTCGGTTTTTCAAATATTAGAACCAAACCAAACCAATTAAATCGGTTTTTTCTCGATTCGGTTTATGTCGGGTTATGTCGATTTTTCGGTTTTTTCGGTTATTTGTCGGTTTTTTCTTAAATATAAGACATATACTACCAAACACATATTTCGGCGACCATATTTTCAACGTAACACTATCAAATCAATTGTCATTTGAGAAATCTATTATTTACTAAAATATATTAGTGATGAATAATTTAAGGACTCAATTAAAAATATATTTGTTTAACATGAAATGGATTCTTACACTTAACAAAAGAAAACTACCAATCAAACTAGAATATAAAGGTAAAGAACTGTACTAAAAGTGCAAATGATTAACATTCACCATAATATTTTTGAAACTTTGTATAAAAATATACATATATATAGGTGTAATAATAAATTTGAAATAGCTACTCCTAGAGTCGGTTTGGTTCGGGTTTTTTCGGTTATATTTTGATTAAAACCAAACCCAAACCAAATTTGATCGGTTTTTAAAATTCAAAACCAAAACCAAACCAAACCAAACCAAAAAGTATCGGTTTTTTGATCGGTTTGGTTTGGTTTTCGGTTTGGTTCGATTTTTCGGGTTTTTATGAATACCCCTACCCTTGACTTAACTAAAATGCATAGACTAATGGTCAAGAGGGTTCAAAAGCTTTGTTAGGTCACTAGTTCAATTCCCTTTAGCGACAATCTCTTCTAATATTATAATTTTTTCTCTTTTGAACTCTCTTATCGGAATTTTTTGAACCCCCTTATGGGAAATCCTGCCTCCGCCACTGGTTGAGAATATTAGATATTCTTTAACACCATGCAAGTTGAAAATTGAAAGCTGTAAATCAGGTTAATTTTCAGAAATGCACTATTCCATCCGTAAAACATGATTTCAATTGCCTACTATTTACCTGCTATACAATCTATATTGAGCTCTCATTTACAACAAGATGATAATTGTGACTTAACAAACAAGAAGCTGCTGGTTTTCCCAATCTTGGTGCAATGAATTAGCTGAACAACAACATGAACATATTGAGAGGAGCAATGTATTGTGTAGATCTCCAGCAGCTACACCTTTCTTGATCAGTGAAATGATGAAATTCATGGCGATTGAATTACATGGTAACATAATAGGGCAGCTACTTGGCAGCCCAAACTCTTCTTCTGACATGTCTAAAAGTTGATTAATGACCTCATTTTCAAGATAAGCCAAAGGAAGCGCAAATCGCCGTTGCTCAGTTATGTATACTACAAAATGGCCTTTTTCAGCTATAGAGGATGAAGATGTACTACAACTGTCTACATCACTGTTGTTACTTGGAAGTGAAATCCTCTTTCTCTGTGTGGTCGCGTATTACTGCCATCTCCTGGCCATCTTGATGAGTTTCTTACTACTTCGTATTGTCGTTTCTCTAGAAGAACGGAAACAAGAAAGTGAACTAAAAATAAAGAAACTTTTGATGGATAAATTGATATACAAGAGGTTGGAGATTGCTTTGAGTTGGAGCTGAAGTTTTTGCCACTAACCACCTAAGGTAAAGTCGTGTGCTGATGCCTGTTGGCAAATAATGATATGGGACCTTAGTTTGTGGTAGATGCAAATTTGGTAGGGCAAAAGATGATAAGTTTCTTCCTTCAGTTTGCTCAACAACAGAATGGACATATCTGCTATAATATGAGGTCCTTCTATTGAGACTTCTCATCAATGTCTAGTATTTTGAGACCTTCAAATGAAGTATTAATTACTCATTAATATATTATATTTTGCTGGTAAAAGGCAAAACCATGTTATGCTGCCTTCCTTATCAGGTTGATTAGGATCTCCTTAATAAGTTAGTTAGTTTCCAGATTTGGGATTTCTTTCTGTAGCCTTAATGTAGTTAATTAATTGGTAGATTTCTTTGGTCAAGAGGAAGATATTCACTACAAATCAGTGTTTTAAAAGGCATTTTTGGGGCAAGCCCTGGGGCGAGCTTCGAGACAATGGTGTAGGGCGAAAGTCTCAAGAGGCGTATGCCTAGCAATTTGGGGTATATGCCCAGGCGTTCGGAGCGTACGCCGGGGCGTTTGAGGCGCATTTGTAGTGAGGCGTAAGCCCCAGAGACTTTTTCAAATTAAAATAAAATTTGTTGAATAACTACTTCATATAATACCCAAATTTTCAAAAGTGAGGTTGTAATTACTCAAAAATTTTAAAAAAGGAATTGAATTGTATTAAATTTAAATGTCAATACCTTTTTTATTGATTGAAGCCCTAATGGTCTTTCCTAATTCTTTATCTTGTCTGCTAGTCTGCCAATATCTTCCAATAGCAATGAATATTCAATTTTTTATACAAATACGAAGAGAACTCCATTCTCCTTCATAGTAGCAAGTTCAAAGTTCAAATTGCATCTTAGTCATCATTTTTGTTCCTCCATATAGAAAAACTTTATTTTTTTCGACTCAAGTTACTTGTGCTTGTAAGTAGCATATAATAGATTGTTTTGACTAGTTTTTCGTGGGGGATGGAGAGCGCGCGCGCGCGCACACACACACACATAGACACACACACACACACACACACACACACACACACACACACACACACACATATATATATATATATCACATATTTATAGTTTTCTTCAACTTTTATGAAATTTTACCTATAATTATATTATTTTTTAAAATATTAAAAGTTAAATACTCATGGGGCTTATGCCTCGCTGAGGCATATGTAACACGTCTTGCCTTACACCTACACCTTTTAAAACAGGGCGATCTGCACAGATAGCCACTAACCGCTCATGTCTTTATTTTAAAGCTAGTGTTTTAAATGTCTTTAGTCTTTAGCTACTGGTTTAATAAACTTTAACTGCTCGGACGAAAATACCCTTCTGCTCATGTCCTTAACTTAAGGACTTCAGGACTACATGTCCTTAACTTTTGAACTTGAAACTCTAAGTTCAGGACTTCAGGACTACATGTCTTTAACTTTTGAACTTGGAACTCTAAGTTCAGGACTTCAAGGTTACATGTCCTTAACTTTTGAACTTGGAACTCAAATTTCAAGACCAAGCGTCCTTAACTTTTGAACTTGTAAGTCAAAGTTAAGGACCTATTGTCCTTAACTTTTGAACTTGTAATTGTAAGTTAAGTACTGCTTGTCCTTAACTTTTGAACGTGTAACTGTAAGTTAAGGACTGTCTGTCCTTAACTTTTGAACTTTAAACTCAAAGTTAAGGACAGACAGTCCTTAAGTTTTGAACTTGAAACAATAACTTAAGGACTGTCTGTCCTTAAGTTTTGAACTTGAAACTATAAGTTAAGGACTGTCTGTCCTTAACTTTTGAACCTGAAACTCAAAGTTAAGGACAACAAGTCCTTAAGTTTTGAACTTGAAACAATAACTTAAATACTGACTGTCCTTAAGTTTTGAACTTGAAACTATAAGTTAAGGACTGTCTGTCCTTATCTTTTGAACCTGCATGTCAAATTTAAGGACTGTCTGTCCTTAACTTTTAAACCTGCATGTCAAACTTAAAGACTCATGTCCTTAACTTTTAATCTTTGAACTCAAAAGAAACAAAAACAAGGTAAGAAGAAAGAAATTACTGTACGTAATTGAGACATCTGCTCAAAAATTCAGAACTTGAAAATTTTGATGATGCAAAAGGAACTACTGTACGTATTGGTAAAAGAAATAGTGAAGCAAAATCAGAAGGATCTCGTGATGGACCTGGTTATGTCCTAGTAATTGGGGCTACTAATGGACCCGATGCTATTGACCAAGCATGGAGGAGGCCTACCGTGAAATCACTGTCACACCTCCTTTTTACGCACCCGCGGGGGTGCAAGGGAGTTTTTTCCAATTAAAGGACAATCGAAACGGGATTTGTTTATTTATTTCAGAGTCGCCACTTGGGAGGTTTTAGGGTGTCCCAAGTCACCAATTTTAATCCCGAATCGAGGAAAAGAATGACTCTATATTATAGTCTGCGTACCAGAAATCTGGATAAGGAATTCTGTTAACCCGGGAGAAGGTGTTAGGCATTCCCGAGTTCCGTGGTTCTAGCACGGTCGCTCAACTGTTATATTCGACTTGATTATTTGATTTAATACAAGTGTGAACTTATGTGCAAAATTTAACTTTTAACCGCTTTTATCATTTACTGCTTTTATCAAGAATTGCAACGTTGTGAAAATGTATCTCGAACCGCGTTACAATCAATGTACCCATGGTCGTCGACACACTTTGACTCCGTTGAGATTTGGATTTGGGTCACATCAATGTGCACCCGAGTTTAAGGAAATTAAATTATTAAAGGCGCACCTAAAGCGACTAGCGTATTTATTTTGGGTAAGACCGTGGAATTTTACTAAACGGTCCATCCCGAAGTCTAAACAATTTTTAAAGCAAATATTTACTGAGGGCCCCGCAAATTTGTATTTTATTGGGCGAGGCTCATCTCATTCTTATTTTTTAAAATGAATTTGCAACGTCATGGACACGCATCTCGAACCACGTCACAATCAATGTACCCGTGATTAGAAACACATTTCGACTCCGTTGAGAATTGGATTTGGGTCACATAAATGTGCACCCGAGTTTAGGAAGGTAAGATTTATTAAGGCGCGTCTTAAAGAGTCTAACGTATTGTTATTTTAGGAAGAGGCCGTGAAGGTTCATTAAACGGCCAAATCCAAAGTCTAGTCAATGGTTATGTATTTTATTGAGGGCCCCGGCGGTTTGTGATTTATTTGGCGATGCTCGTCTCATTTTTATTTTAAAAAGGATAAACCTATAGCGACTACATTTTTCTATTAAGTTTGTCTCTAAAATAAAAGAAAAATCTCCTAATTATTTACATGCTGAAAAACGCAACTTATTAGTTATTAAGTTACGGCTAATGTGAGCGGAAAATTGCGATCGCGTTTGTACAAGGAAAAACTGCTTTCATTCCACATTTTATTATTTGCTAGAACATGAGATAAATACACAATAATATCAAAACAGATTAACTATTCTTCGATTAATGTAAACTAACATTATTAGATGAAGAAATCATACATATGCAGCCTCATTACTCATTAATTAATCGACTACATTTTTATACAAAGAAAGGAAAATTAATATTCAAACACAGATCCAAACAAAAGAATTCAACAGGAACAGGAGCCTGATTAATATTTCATTTTTCGCTTCAAGCCAAGAGTGTACAAATGTGTACCTGGAAACATCAGTACAAGAACAAAAGAAGTAGGAGTCAGCAACAGTAATAACGCGGCAATAGCAGGTTCAGCAACACCGCAAAACCAGTAACAACCAGTAGAATGACCCAGTAACAGATTGAAAACTCAGCCGTGCAAAAGTACAATCACAATCAAAGCAGAAGAGAGAACAGATGCAAGAGGCAGTAGTTTCAGATTTTGAATAACCCTCGAGAAAAGCAAACGGAAATTATTCGAGTGAAAATTCAAATTGCATTTCTCTTTTACTCTCAAAATATTTCAAGTATGTCCGCTCTCAAAATGTAGAAAAATGTTTTATGTTCTACCTCACGTATTAAAACTCTCTCCCCAAAATCCTCTCAATAATATTCAAGTTCTCAAAACTCTCTCAAGAAATCCTCCCAAGGTTCCAGTTCTCCTTTAATGTCAAGAATAGTCCTCTATATATAGTAAGACAAGTCTTCCATTCCCAACCCCAAAATTATTCCCCCAATGACATGCTTTGTCCCACTACTTAATGTTTTCTTTATTTTAAATATTGTCCCTCATGCCTACATTAAATAAATAACACATTCCCAACCCATTACAATTTATTCCTCATGCCTATACTAAAAAAGTACAAGATTCCTCCCCATTATGTTTTGTCTTGTCCCCCATTACATTAAACAAGTACATCAAAAACCCCACCCCATTATATTTGTTCCCCATGCTTAACATAAAGAATCAAAATAATGTTTAATTACCAAATTGCCCCTCTGACATTATTGCAATTACTATTCTACCCCCGAATGCAATGCAATTTACCAAAACTACCCCCTCAGCTCTAAACAAACAATTAATCATAACTCAACCAAAATATAGTCAAGATGACCAATTTCTCAACAATCTTCAACAACAATTATATGAACACGATGAACAACACAACTCAAAATTAATGGAATGAATTAACCATATCGGGAACCAATCCTGGTTAATTTAGACCATGAATGTATGAGCAAGAACACAACAATACGAACAACAAAACACATGATTCAAACTAAATTAACAAATCAAAGACAAACATAAACTCACATTAAATCACTGGATTTAAACATGAACTTTAAACAAAGATGAACATGAATTAAATCTATTTTTAGCAACAAACATGACGGATTCTAATGATTCAAACAACATTAATATTTTCTGGAAAATACATAGCACATGAGACAAATTGAAGAGATAATTAATTAAATTCCAATTTGAATCTAACAAACATTAAACTAACAAATATTCACTTAAACAAACATGAAATAAACATGAAAAATAACTAATTAACTTCCATTTGAAATCTGAAAATTAATTCAACAAAACACATAAACATGAACAAAACAAAAGATCAAATATCTAACCATAGATATGAACAAAACAAACATTTTGCCGATTTTAGATTCGAAAATATCAAAACAAAATACGGACAAAATAAAACTCAAAAAAACTACTAACCGGAGATGAAAAACGACGGATTCGATTGTATGAACTGTTTCGACGAACCTCAGATGGGAATAAATCTGCCCGGACTCAACGACTAACTCGACGACGAACTTGACTTTAAGAAGCACGTCGAGACAGTAGCGGCAGTCGACACAGCAGCAGCAGTCGACGCAGCATCAAATGGAGGAAACGGAGAAGCAACGGCGACAAAGTCGACGGGGAGGTCGACGGACAGCTGCTCAATATTGAGGCGATGCAATGGTGGTTGATGACGCAGCAGTGATTGTTGCTGTTTCAAAAGAACGAGGGGTCGTGGGGGTGGTGTTTGGACTGAGGGTTTTCGGACAAGATGGTGCAGCAACCATGGCTGTCTTGGTGGAGCTGATGACGTGGTTGACTAACGTGAAGATGGAGAGGGAGCTGGGCCGACGGGATAGTGACGACGCAGCAGCAGCTGCGACGTGCAGCTGGGGACGAGGGTGATGGTTTGGGTCGTTTGGTTGTCGACTGGTTATGGCCGTAGATGGTGTTTGGATGGTGTTTGAGTGGTGTTCGACGAGTAGTGGTTGACGGAGAAGCTGGAGGTAAGGCAGCCAGTTCGTCGGGTCCGTTTGGACGATGAAGCTGAAAGCAGAAGAAGCAACTACGGCAACCATGGATGGAGGTCGAAGCTAAGGAGGCAGCAACCATGGGTGTCGAGCCTCCAGCTCGTCGCCGGGGAAGACGAACCAGCAGCGACTGGTTGTGTGCGTGGAGGAGATGGAGTGAAGCAGAAGCGACGACGCACTGGGAACGGGCTGGACAACGTGTGTGTGTGTGTGTTGGGGGTAAAGGTTGCCATGGATGCTTTCTTGGAGCTTTGGAGAAGAAGGAGCAAAAATGGGTGTGGGGGCGGATAGTTAGTTTTAGGTTTTTAGGGTTTTTTGTTCTTTTCTTTTGTTTTGTTTTTTGAATGAAGAGGGGTGTTGGGTTAATGGGTTAATGGGGCGGACCGGGTCGACCCGTGTGAAGTGGACTGGGTCGTGGACAATTGTTTGGGCCTGGGGTTGAAAATTGAAGAAGTGGCCCAATCCGATTTTTATTTGTATTTTTGTTGTCTTTTCTTCTTTTTTTTTTCTAAAACTAAATTATAAGAATACTTAAATTATTATTAAGAACTAAATTAAGTTATAAAAGCGAAAATTAACTACCAATAATAATTAACGCATAATTAAGTAATAATTAAGCATAAAATTGTTCATTTGGACATTAAATGCTAAAAATGCAAAAGATGCATATTTTTGTAAATTTTTTAATTTTGATAAAACTAATTTAATTACTAACAATTATAGAATTAAATCCTACATGCAAATGCGACATATTTTTGTATTTTTTATTAATTTAGCAAATAAACAAACACAGACAAATACAAATAATAATCCAAAAATGTCACAAAAATACTCAAAATTGCACACCAAGGAAAATCATTTTATTTTGCATTTTTTGGGAGTAATTCTCATGTAGGGTAAAAATCACGTGCTTACAATCACCTTGGGATTCCAGATGAAAATGCAACGCGAAAGAGAGGAAGAAAGGGTAAAATTGTCTTTTTTCTATTAGTAGTGGCTATTTTTGCTGAGCATTATAATTAGTGGATAAAAATTAAAGACACCCTTAATTAGTGGCTACTACATGCCATTTTTACTTTGTCGGTTTCCTTTGTACCCTAATATAATGCTTTTGCTGATAATATTTAAATACCGAAGTAACTTTAGAAGAACGTTACTGGTGTTGGTTCAATTGAACTTATTACAATCAGTAATGTCACACCTCCTTTTTGCATGCCTACCCCGAAGGATAAATGCGTGAGGGAGTTTTTCCAATTTAAGTGACAATATTCGAAATGAGATTATTTATTTAATTCAGAGTCGCCACTTGGGAAAGGTTTGGCTTTTGGTGTCCCAAGTCACCGGTTTATCTTGAATCCCAATTCGAGGAAAATATTCAACTTTCCAAATGAAGTTTGCGAACCAGAAATTCTAAGTAAGGAATTCTGTTGACCCGAGGGAAGGTGTTAGGCACCCCTGAATCCCGTGGTTCTAGCACGGTCGCTTAAATTGTTGTAATGGCTAAATATCTGATTTTTATATATGTTATGACCTGTGTGCTTTTATTAAGTTTAAATTGCTTTTATTATTATTTTTTAATAGAATTGCAACGTCGTGAAAACGTATCTCGAACCTCGTCACAATCAATGTACCCGTGGTCATAGACATGTTTCGACTCTGTTGAGATTTGGATTTGGGTTGCACAAATGCACACCCATACTTAGGGAAGTGATTTTATTAAAGACGCGCCCTAAGCGATTGGCATATCGTTATTTTGGGCAAGGCCGTGAAACTTTGCTAAACGGCCCGTCCCGGAGTCTAAGCAACTTTACAAACACGTATAGAGGGCCCGACAGCTTGTGCATTTTTTTGGCGAGGCTTGTCTCATTTGTTATTTTGTTTCAAAAGAATTGCAACGTCATGGAAACGCATTTCGAACCACGTCACAATCGATGTACCCGTGATTGGTCGACGCATTTTGACTTCGTTGGGATTTGGATTTGGGTTACATAAATGCACACCCGTATTTAAGAAGGTAAGAATAATTAAGGCGCGTCCTAAAGAGACTAACGTATTGTTATTTTAGGAAAAGGCCGTGAAAATTCGCTAAACGGCCAACTCCGAAGTCCAACCAATTATTGTATACGTTTATTGAGGGCCCCGCGATTTGTAATTTATTTGGCGAGGCTCATCTCATCTTTATTTAAGGCCAAATCCTAAAAGACTATGATTTTCTGTTTATTCTTGTCTCAAAATAAAGAAAAGGCCTGAACTAACTAGCATGCTCAGGTATCATCATTTCAATTAATATGTCAAGGGCAAATAAGCCCTCAAATCATTGGGCCTTAACTGGATTTCCATCCAAAAGGGACTGCGCCAGCTTATAGTCGACATATTTATTCACAAAAATAAGCTTGTATGTGCATAACCAGGCTAAACTTTGGTATTTACATGAGCATGTACACATGGAGATTTGGTGTTTCTGATTGTATAAAATTAGCCCATCCTTTTACGTTTCTTTGCAGCGAAGATTGGGACAAACAAAAGTAATCTACGTGTGATTTTTACCTTTTAAAAAACCTACAATTTATGTAAATGGGTTCCGTATCAGACTATGAAGCATGGAATCAATACAGTTTCTCGTTAATTCACAGAATTAAAATTAAGGTCTCATTCAATGTTTATGCTTGATCAGACGTTAGTTCAACTAAAGTTTACACAATCAGAGCCAACCATACTGAATCTGTTATCATTACATATTACACTACATCAATAATGTCCCAAAGGTCCCAAAACAGTCTAACAAAAGTCCAAATTAGACAGTCAGGGTTTGTTTGCACATGAATTGGAATCGAATTATATTAGACTCTAGTATCTATTTAGCTATTACTACATAACAATCCAAACAAACACATTTCAGGAATCAAATATGCGAGCATCTCTCATTTCATCTTCACTTCAAAGTTACATCAAAAAACTTAATTCGAGTGTGTACCTGGATGTTGAAACACAAGAAGAAGAAGAAGAAGATCAGCAACAGCAATATGGCAGCAGTAACACAACAAATAACAACAGCAACAACAACAATATCAACCAAGCAGAATAAATCCCAGTGAACGAAATAGAAATAAACCAATGAAACAGTACCAATATCTAACCAAAACAGACTCGAGAGACTCAGTTGAGACCCGGAAATACCAATGTTAATCACAGGCAGAAACAGGAGAAGCCGAAACAATAGTGGAACAATAGTTTCTGATTTTCGAACAATCAAAGAAAGAAGCTTGAAGCTACAATGGAACAATATCAGTTAGTGCTGATTTCAAACAGTGAAGAAAACAGAATTTTCCCAGCTTCAATGGAACAACAGAGGTTTTTCTTTTGCCCCTTTTTTTTGCTTATTGTCTATCTAGGATTGAAGTCAAGAAATGAGCTGCCTGGTTCCAAAAATAGACCTCTCTTTTGTTCTAACCCCCCTTTCTTGCCCGAAATCCAGTCTATTTAAAGACTAGGGCTGGCCATTTTTTATTCAAACATTTCACTTTTAGCCTGTTTTATTCCCTCCTCATGTGCATTTCTACCTTTTTATCATTGAACCCATGCTGTTCCTGATTTCCCACCAGTAAAATCACTAAGCCAACTCAAGTAGTACCCTTTTTCACTAGTTAATTCAAAAAATCTGTCAGTCTTTTAACTGGCCATTTCTATTTTAAAATTAAACCCCATGCTCTTTCTGATTTCCAGCCACTAAAGGCACTTAACAACATTATCACTCCCACTATTGATCCCTATTTTATTCATTAGCTTAGTGGTATATTAGCATTAAACTGACAGACCATTAAAACTTGAACAATTTGCAGGTTTCTAACATCCCAACTAATTGACGACATTTATCCAATCGACTATATGAATTACAACATACAAGTCAATAGCTAATGATTAGAATCGAACAGTATACATAGGTGATTCAAGTTGTACTGACAAAACAAAGAATTACCCTGGAAACTAATTAATCGATCAAACTCATTCCAATCGATTATATAGTTTAAACAAATACACTTATCAATGAACAGACGAAAATTTCGACCAAATAAAAGGTCTGATTTGGAGAAGAAAAAGAACAAAGCAAAGAAATTGGAAATAAAATCATTCTAAACAACAAACGAACAACAGAACAAACAAACAAAAATAGATCAAACGGAAAGGGAGAAAGAATACCTCAAGTAACTAGGTGAACTAGGTCCGAACTTAGACTCGACCTTTTTGAGGTCGAATGGACCTTAATCAAGTGTTCTCAACGGAGAACACTTCGACTAAGGTCTATTAGACCCTCAAACCTCTGCTAATTTGGACAAATTCCTGGTTTTTGGATTTCTAGGGTTCTTGGGGCTCAGATTAGGGGTTCGAGCTTTTCTGGTTCGATTCGAACCAAGTCAGGCTTGGTTTGGTCACGAGGGAGGTCAGGGGAGTAACTGGTGTGCATTTGGGATTGGTTAGTATAAGTTGAGGTTTGGCTCGAATCTTCAGATGAAGATTCGAGATGATGTAGGTTGATTCAAACCAAACAGTTTGCAGATTCGTGTCCAGGGGGTCGAGGTGCACTAGGGGTGTTAATTTGGTGGTCACCGGCATCGTTGCCGCCGGGTTTATGGTGAGGGGATGGAAGGGCGGCGCTAAGGTTTGTAAGGGGGAGTTCGTCTCTGAGTTCAGAGAGACGAGAATGAGAGAGGGGGGTCTGGCTTAGGGGGGCATGGGGTAAGGGATTGGGGTTATATAGTTAGGGGGAGATCTGATCTGGGCCGTTAGATCATTCAGGATCAATGGCCTGGATTGATCAACTTAATGGAAACGACGCCGTATGGGTTAAGTGAGACCGATGGGTCTCTGGGTAAGACGGGTTGGGTTAAGGCGTGGGTATAGAGACGTGATCTTGGCCGTTGATCAATCTGAGATCAACGGCCCAGATCAAGTATGATCAAAACGACGCCGTTTGGACATCTCTGAGATTGGCTGATCTGGACCGGGCAAAAAACAGTGCTTTGGGCCTGATTTTGGGTCCAATTTAAATGTCCCGATTTCGATTTGTCCAATTTTAACTCATTTCTTTTCTTCTTTTAATTCCTTCTCTAAATACTAATCTACCAAAAATCCTAAAGTAAGTTGTAAAACTACAATTATATTAAAAAGACATTAATTGACTCACACAAGATCAAACATTAATTAAACAAAATCACACCATTAAACAATAAAATGACAAAATTACCAAAAATAATATTTTTGTGATTTTCATTCATTTAAAAACCAAATACGATTTAATTAATTCCTAATAGTAGAATAAGATCCTAAATTTACACGCAACATATTATTTTTTATTTTTAATTAATAAAAATAAACAATCACAAACAAAAACTACAAATAACTATCCAAAAATGTCACGCAAATTCTCAAAATTATACACAAAGAAATTTTTTTTTTTTTTCGATTTCTTTTGGAGTAATTGTCGTGGAAGCAAAATCACGTGCTCACAGCTGCCCCTCTTTGTTCGAAAGCACGAAGGGTTTTCGTGCAAAGATAAAGTGAGCGGATACGAGCGATTTTTGTCCGTTCGAGTACTCCGTGCGAAGCATCCTTTGAAAGATTTGACCGAACCTCTGCTTCAAAGGTTTCCTACATATCCTGGGCTAAACAGGAATCATGTCAATGTAGTTCGGGAAGTTTTGGTAGTTGGGACTACCAGGAGCTGTGGTTTTACTGTTACCGATGTTGCTGCTGCCGCTACTGCTTGCTGACCTCCTTATTACACCAAAAAGGGAAAAACGAAGCTAAGCTAGCTATGCCTATCAACTATGATTTACAAGATTCCTATCTATAATTCTCTTGAAACTTGGTCTTGAGTCTTAGCTGATTTTGCTATAGACTTCGATCTGAATCTTGATGCTCGCAAGTTGTAGGCGCTTGTTTATTTCTGCAGCATTGAGTAAGACAGGATTGGCGGAGCTTGTGACTTCAATCAGATTTCGAACAATTCGCACCTTTGTTTGCTCCAATATTTGAGCTTATCTTCTTTTCTTTATTCTAGATTGAGACTCACTCCATAGGTCATCTTGATCCCCGTGCCTCGAGGTCAAACCTGCTCAAGCATCAAAACAAACAAACGAACGAAATTTTTCTGCAGTTTCACTAGGAAAATTTCGTGAGTTAATTGCTATAAATACAGAATTGATGAGGGGATTGGAAACCTCAAGTCTAAAAAGTGCAACTCAGGGATTGGAGCCCTAATGTTTGTAAAAGGCAAAACGCTCAACTCAGGGATTGGAGCCCTAATATTGGCTAAAAAGGGAAAACCGCTCAACTCTGGGATTGGATCCCTAATGTCGGCTAAAGAAAAATCGCTCAACTCAGAGATTGGAGCCCTAATGTCGGCTAAAGGAAACTTGCTCAACTCAGGGATTGGAGCCCTAATGTCGGCTAAAGGAAACTCGCTCAACTCAGGGATTAGAGCCCTAATGTCGGCTAAAAGAAAATTGCTCAACTCAGGTATTGGAGCCCTAATGTCGGCTAAAGAAAACTTGCTCAACTCAGGGATTGGAGCCCTAATGTCGGCTAACGGAAACTCGCTCAACTCAGGGATTGGAGCCCTAATGCCGTCTAAAAGAAAATTGCTCAACTCAGGGATTGGAGCCCTAATGTCGGCTAAAGGAAACTTGCTCAACTCAGGTATTGGAGCCCTAATGTTGGCTAAAGGAAACTCGCTCAACTCAGGGATTGGAGCCCTAATGTCGGCTAAAAGAAAATTGCTCAACTCAGGGATTGGAGCCATAATGTCGGCTAAAGGAAACTTGCTCAACTCAGGGATTGGAGACCTAATATTGGTAAAGGCGACTAGGGAATGGAGGCCCTATGTCTAAAATCTCAACTTAGGGATTGGATCCCTAATGTTGGCAAAATGTGACTAGGGAATGGAGGCCCTATGTCTAAAATCTCAACTTAGGGATTGGAGCCCTAATGTTGGCAAAGGTGACTAGGGAATGGAAGCCCTATGTCTAAAATCTCAACTTAGGGATTGGAGCCCTAATATTGGTAAAGGCGACTAGGGAATGGAGACCCTATGTCTAAAATCTCAACTTAGGGATTGGAGCCCTAATGTTGGCAAAAGGCGACTAGGGAATGGAGGCACTATGTCTAAAAGCTCAACTTAGGGATTGGAGCCCTAATGTTGGCAAAGGTGACTAAGGAATGGATGCCCTATGTTTAAAATCGTAACTTAGGGATTGGAGCCCTAATATTGGTAAAGGCGACTAGGGAATGGAGGACCTATGTCTAAAATCTCAACTTAGGGATTGGAGCCCTAATGTTGGCAAAAGGCGACTAGGGAATGGAGGCCCTATGTCTAAAATCTCAACTTAGGGATTGGAGCCCTAATGTTGGCAAAGGTGACTAGGGAATGGAGGCCCTATGTCTAAAATCTCAACTTAGGGATTGGAGCCCTAATATTGGTAAAGGCGACTAGGGAATGGAGGCCCTATGTCTAAAATCTCAACTTAGGGATTGGAGCCCTAATGTTGGCAAAAGGCGACTAGGGAATGGAGGCCCTATGTCTAAAATCTCAACTTAGGGATTGGAGCCCTAATGTTGGCAAAGGTGACTAGGGAATGGAGGCCCTATGTCTAAAATCTCAACTTAGGGATTGGAGCCCTAATATTGGTAAAGGCGACTAGGGAATGGAGACCTTATGTCTAAAATCTCAACTTAGGGATTGAAGCCCTAATATTGGTAAAGGCAACTAGGGAATGGAGGCCCTATGTCTAAAATCTCAACTTAGGGATTGAAGCCCTAATATTGGTAAAGGCGACTAGGGAATGGAGGCCCTATGTCTAAAATCTCAACTCAGGGATTGGAGCCCTAATGTTGGCAAAGGTGACTAGGGAATGGAGGCCCTATGTCTAAAATCTCAACTCAGGAATTGGAGCCCTAATGTAATTTTAAAAATAAGTTGATATTGGGGATTCTACACTAACCCCTTTTTTGGAATTTTCTTCTTATTTCTCTTTTCGTTTTTTTTAATTATTTTTTGTTCAGTAAAAATGCAGGAAAGAATTTGGAGGAAACTTCCCTTTTGGGTTGATTCCTTGCTGCAAAGCTGTTTCTTGCACTTGTACATTTCTTTTCCCTCTTGGTTGCACCTGCTTCTTGCACGGTTGCTTTGGATTGCACCTGTTTCAATTTTCCAAACAAAGAACAATTGTCAGTTTGAGAAACGGTGGTTGGTTCGGTGGCCTTGATCATTCCAATTGCTTGGTCCCGACCTCATTTCTGTTGAGAAGCTTCGCCATTGATTGGCTTCAAAGGCGACCCCCTTTCAAACTGATAAGACTCAGATTTCAAGATTTCATTATGACTCGCCATTTTGTTCTCATTCCGCTTTCCAGACCTTTGCCTTTGACTTTCTTCTCTCTTTTTTTCTTTTTTTTAATGCCTTTACTTTGGAGGTAATCAAACATCATGATCAGTCGGGATTGGACTGACGCACCACTGAGGTTGGGTATTTTCTTCACCTCTTGCCAGACGGAGCTCTGTGAAACCGGTCCTGCCACCTTTTCTTTCTAACACATTTTGGAATTTAGGGTTAAGCCGAAAGGGATTCAAGGAAAGGTAAACAAAGAGCGGAAAAAATGATTTTAAAAGAGAAGCGTCCCTTTCGGGGGAAAAGAAGGACTTATGTGAGGTGCATGTTGGCTTCAAACTGATATGACATGCTTTTTGAACTGGATGCCCGAACCTTACGAACTTGCATTTCCTCATGAACCAAAATGGATCTATGTTTCCCAACCAGGGAACCTTGTCAGAACTTCTGTGATGAAATCATCTTTTCGGCCGACAGCGCCCTTTGCGGGTTTTCGCTAGTCGACCTCTCTCATTTCTCTTCTCACCATCGCCCGATAGTACCTTTTGCGGGTTTTCACTAAACGGACTCTCTCATTCTTGGTTTCTCTACTCTCGTCGCCTCGTGGTGCCCGAAGGTTTTCACCGACAAGACTCTCTCATTTTATTTCTCTCAATTTTAGAATGCATCACCTTCCAACCCTGATATTTCTTGGTTTCCCCCGTCTTTGGCAATTGATCTGAAGGACTTGTACTTGGTTTTTTGGTAAAAAGAAATGTGGATGAAATTGCAACTTCGGAACCATTTGGTGTGCCCGTGGTTGAACCATTATAACATCTGCCCCAGTTTCAACTTCAGGGAAAATTGGATTTTGTTTTGGTGTGACTGAACCCCAGAGAGAGGCTACCTACGTATCCTTTTGGAATCAAGTCAGACGTAGTTCAGGAGAATCATTTGTGTGTTTTTTTTGGTTTCCACGGTGCTTTTGGAGTCCAAAGAGGGTAGCCAAAGAAATGTAACCGGCTCAAAGGGTTTGTAGAAAGAGTTGATAGTGTTTGGGTAGCGGGAATAAAAGCCTTTATCATCTCAAATGTGCCAACACATCACCGAAGTAAACTCAGACATAGTACCTTTTGACTGCATCCGCGTTCACAGCTGTTTCAGGATCATTTCTTTCAATATCACCCAGATATAACGCTCCTCTTGGAAATATCTTCCTGATGATGTACGGACCTTTCCAATTAGGAGAAAATTTTCCTTTCGCTTCTTGGTGATGTGGGGGAATGCGCCTTAATACCAGTTGACCTACTTCAAAATTCCTGGGTCGCACTTTCTTATTGTAAGCACGGGCCATTCTTTGTTGGTACAACTGCCCGTGACAGACTGCAGCCATTCGTTTTTCGTCAATCAAGGTCAACTGCTCCAATCGAGTCTTAACCCACTCGCTATCTTCAATCTCTGCTTCGACAATGGCCCGGAGCGAAGGAATTTCTACCTCTGCCGGTATCATAGCCTCGGTCCCATAAACCAACAAGTATGGGGTTGCGCCTACTGATGTGCGCACTGTAGTGCGATATCCCAGCAAGGCAAAAGGTAACTGTTCATGCCACTGTCTGGAACTCTGGATTGTCTTTCTCAAAATCTTCTTGATGTTTTTGTTTGCCGCTTCAATAGCGCCATTGGCTTTGGGCCGATAAGGAGTGGAGTTCCTATGCATTATTTTGAACTGTTCGCATACGTCCTCCATCAAGTGACTATTCAGGTTTGCCGCATTATTTGTGATGATAGTTGCAGGAATACCGAAACGACAGATAAGATTTGAATGTACAAAATCCACCACGGCTTTCTTAGTGACCGATTTGAGAGTGACAGCTTCGACCCATTTTGTGAAGTAATCAATAGCGACCAATATGAATCTGTGTCCATTTGAGGCTTTTGGCTCGATTGGCCCAATGACGTCCATGCCCCAAGCAACAAATGGCCAAGGTGCAGACATGGGATGCAGTTCTGTGGGAGGTGCATGAATCAAATCACCGTGCACCTGACACTGATGACACTTTCGAACGAAACTAAAACAGTCCTTTTCCATGGTCATCCAGTAATAACCCGCTCGAAGGATTTTCTTTGCTAAAACATACCCGTTCATGTGGGGCCCGCATACTCCCGCATGTACCTCATGCATGATTCTTCCAGCCTCTTCTGCGTCAACACATCTCAACAAATTGAGATCCGGAGTTCTTTTATACAATACCTCGCCGCTCAAAAAGAATCCACTCGCATGCCGCCTAATAGTTCTCTTTTGATCTCCAGTAGCATGTTCAGGGTATTCTTGTATTTTCAAGAACCTCTTAACATCATGGTACCATGGCTGGGTACTTGGTCCCGCCTCGATTACATTACAGTAACCGTGTTTTTCCCTGATTTGGATTTCCAAGGGATCGATGTGGGCATTGCCTGGATACGGTAACATTGAAGCTAAGGTGGCAAGTGCATCGGCTAGTTCATTGTGACACCGCGGGATATAACTGAACTCTATTGATTTGAATCGCTTGCTGAGATCCTCCACGTGCTGTCGGTAAGGAATAAGCTTGACATCTCGAGTTTCCCATTCACCCTGGGCTTGTCGGATAATCAGATCAGAATCCCCCAAAATCAACAAATCTTCAACATCTTGATCGATCGCCATATTCATGCCCATGATGCAGGCTTCATATTCATCTATATTGTTAGTGCAAAAGAAACGAAGCCTAGTTGTGGCTGGATAGTGTTGACCAGTGGGTGAGATCAAGATTGCCCCAATTCCTACACCTTTGGCATTTACAGCCCCATCAAAGAACATCTTCCAAGCATGAGCATCTTCCAAGACTACTCCTATGGTGTTTATCTCTTCATCTAGAAAATAAGTACTTCAATGGTTGGTACTCATCATCAATCGGGTTCTCAGCCAAATGATCTGCTAACGCCTGGGCTTTCATTGCCTTGCGAGTGACATAGACTATGTCGAATTCAGTAAGCAAGATTTGCCACTTTGCTAATCTCCCAGTAGGCATCGGTTTCTGGAATATGTACTTCAAAGGATCCAACCTGGTTATGAGGTAAGTAGTATGAGCTTGGAGATAATGTCTCAATTTTTGAGCGACCCACGTCAAAGCACAACACGTTCTTGCCAACAAAGTGTACTTGACCTCATAAACGGTGAACTTCTTGCTTAAGTAATAGATTGCTTGCTCTTTCTTTCCAGTTATGTCATGTTGTCCGAGGACACAACCGAAAGAATTTTCCAAGACCGTCAGATACAAGAACAGGGGTCTCTCTGGCTCTGGCGGGACCAAAATTGGAGGATTTGAAAGATATTCTTTGATCTTGTCAAAAGCCTCTTGACACTCAGCCGTCCATTTGATTGCTGCATCCTTCCTCAATAGCTTGAATATGGGCTCACATGTGCTAGTCAGTTGGGTAATGAATCGACTGATATAGTTTAACCTGCCCAATAGACTCATCACGTCTTTCTTCGTTCTTGGAGGAGGTATATCTCGGATAGACTTTATCTTTGTTGGATCTAACTCGATACCTCTCCTGCTTACTATGAAACCTAGAAGCTTGCCCGATGGGACTCCGAAGGCGCATTTAGCCGAATTCAGCTTCAGGTCGTACTTTCTCAGCCTCTCAAAAAATTTCCTCAAGTCTCGAACATGATCGTCCTGAGTCCTGGACTTGACTATCACGTTGTCTACATACACTTCTATCTCTTGATGCATCATATCATGAAAAATGACAGTCATGGCTCTCATGTAAGTTGCCCCGGCATTCTTTAAACCGAACGGCATAACCCGATAATAGTAAGTACCCCAAGGTATAGTGAAGGCGGTTTTCTCGGCATCTTCTTCATCCATCAACACCTGATGATATCCAGAGTAACAATCTACGAAAGACTGTATCTCATGTTTGACACAGTTATCAACAAGGATGTGGATGTTGGGCAATGGGAAATTGTCTTTAGGACTTGCCCTATTCAAATCTCGATAATCCACACACACCCGAGTTTTCCCATCTTTTTTCGGTACAGGAACTACATTTGCCCACCACGTAGTATACTGGACTACCCGAATTACTCATGTTTTCAACCGCTTTGTGATTTCTTCTTTGATCTTATCACTGATATCAGTCTTGAACTTCCTCTGCTTCTGTTGAACTGGAGGACAATCAGGGTAAATTGGCAATTTATGCACCACTAGATCAAAACCTAATCCTGGCATGTCATCGTATGACCAAGCAAACACATCTTTAAATTCAAAGAGTAGTTGAATTATTGCATCTCGCATTTTCTCATCTGTGTGAATGCTTTTTTTGGTTTCTCGGATTTCTTCAGGAGTTCCCAAATTAACCGGTTCGGTGTCATTCAAATTCGGCTTAGGTTTATTCTCAAAGTGTTCAAATTCTTAATTTATTTCCCTAAAAGCCTCTTCTTCGTCATATTCTGGTTCTTGGTTCATTATTTCACAATTAGACGGCTCGTTTGGATCTGGGCGTGAAGTCCGCAAGCATGTCATATTATTTAAAGCCGCATTATTATAACTGAAAGGAAAAGATAAAAGAAAAATAGCAAAATCAGAAAGAATAAAGAAAAAATGATGAAATACTGATTTTATTCCTTGGAATTGGGAAGATAACAGGGTTTATATCTCAGGAAATTAAAACAGGAAACTAAAGAAAAACATCCGAGTTACACTCTGGGATAACTCGTGATGCAGGAAAGGTGGCAGGACAGGTCTACCCGGATTCCTGCCTAACTGGGAACGATGTGGCCTCCCAATTTTGAAGCTTAGCATTTGGCCCCATGTATAGCACCTCAGCGGTGCTTGTTCCTTCTCCCAGCTGAACCATGTGGGTTTTTTAAAGCATTTCTCTCATCACCCCATATATTTCCTCAATCTTTTAGGCCGTAAAGGCCTCATCATCTTCTTCTTCAGTGTACTTTGGTCTGACGAAAGTTTCGTACAAATGTGGCAATGGTTGAGGCAACTTCCATCCCTCATTTTTTCTCTTCTTTGCCAAATCTTCATCTTTTGGAGTGGGGTGGAAGCCTATCCCAAAGAGTTTCTTAGTGGAAGGCAAGGTGATAGGTTCAGTTATTCCTTGCAACGATTTTCCAAGTCCTTCTCCCGGTTTGAAACCCCGACGGATCATTTCTTTAGCAACCATGATGAAGTGTTGGACAAGAAAGGTTGGGGGCAAGGGCTCCCTTCTTCATACTGCTCCGCCAGCACAACTTCAAAAGCCTGATAAACTGCGTGCTCACTCCCTTCTCTTGCTTCAAGATATGGTATGGATGGGTCCCGATAAATAGACTGTTCGTCTTCTCCGTGGACAACAATTTCCCGATCTTCATATTCAAACTTCACCATTTGGTGGAGAGTGGAGGGTACAGCCCCTGCAACATGAATCCAAGGTCTTCTGAGGAGAAAGTTGTAAGATGTGTCCATATCCAGTACCTGGAAAGTTACTTCGAACTCCACCGGCCCGATAGTCAATATCAGGTATATTTCTCCGAGGGTGTCCCTCTTGATGCCATCAAAAGCTGTTACACAGACATTATTGGGGCGAATCCTTCCGGTCCCAATTTCGATTCTTTGCAACGTGGAGAGCGGACAAATGTCAACACCCGAACCCCCATCCAACATTACTCGCTTGACGTAGTAGTCTTCACACTTGACTGTCAGATGTAAAGCCTTGTTGTGAGCTGCTCCCTCCGGAGGCAAATCGTTCTTGCTAAAAGAAACTTGATTAACCGCAAAGAACCTTTCCGTCATTCTTTCAAGTTGTTCAACTGAAGTCTCAGCCAGTACATACGCTTCATTCAAGGTTTTGAGCAGGATCTTCTGATGTTTGGCGGACCTCATTAGCAAAGATAACATAGACACTTGTTCAGGGTATTTGCACAACTGATCCACCACTTCATAGTCAGGCATATTCATCTTCTGGAAGAAAGCCTCTGCCTCTTCAGTGGTTACGGGCTTCTTGGGTGGGAAGCGCTTCCGTGTGGCATTGTTCACTTCTTGAATGTCTGAATATTTTCCAGCAGAAATATTTTCTGGAAGTTCCCCCGTGATTTCTTTACCTTTGTATGTAACCAATGTTTGTTGTAATTCCATGGTACTGTAGACGGGTCTGTCATTGGCTTCTGTGGCACGCGTCCGATAACCACTAGCTCATTCAGCCGAGGCGGTTTAATCGTCCCCCGGACCACATAGGCCCCTTTCGACACGTACATCGGTATTCCCCTTTTCATTTTGAATCTCTGTGGCTTCTCTGATCGACCTCGTGGAATATAGAGAACCTCATTCTTCGAAGGCACCATCGTCTCTGTCTTTGTCTCAGCCTTCTTTTCGAGCTCAACCTTGACAGTATTAGTCTTCTTTTCCCCTTTCTATTGCTTCAAGGCTATTTTAGGCTTTCTCTCTGCATCGACAATGGCGATTATAGCTTTCAGGGCAGGATCAAACTCCTTGTCCTCACAGATCATCCCAATCAACGACCCATTATTGTGAGTGGGCAACGGATTGTTGGTCACATTTGGGACCTCCTCATCCCTTAATACTATCTTTCCCTGTTCTATTAAGTTCTCTACCGCCCTTTTTAAAGTCTAACAATCATTGGTATCATGCCCTTCTGCTCCCGAATGATAAGCACACCTGACACCGGCTTTGTAAGCAGGTGATGCTGGATTTTGCCTTGTCTAAGGGACTGGTTGCAGGAAACCCATCGGGACCAGTTTTGGGAATATGGTAGAATACAGTTCACCAATAGGTGTGAAAGTTTGTCTTCTGGGTGGTTCTTGAGGACGGAAGTTATTCTGGGGTAGTTGTGGATTATAGTGGTTTCGGTAAGGAGGCTGATTTCTGGGAGGTAGAGCTTGATTTCTGTTGGCTTATTGTTGTGGCCGGACATAAGGCTGAGTATTCATGACCGAGTATGGCTGAGGAGTATAGGCCAAATCTTGGTGAGGGTAATAATGCTGCGGGGTGCTCTATGAGAAAAGGGATCTGGGAGTATAGTTTCTCTTTGTACCCGACGCTGCCATGAATGTTTCTTCCCTTTTCTTTCCCTTTGCTATTCCTCCAGACCCACCCTGAATGGCTTGCGAGGTAGCTCTGATAGCAGATTGGCTTAGAATTCGGCCCATTTTTAGCCCATTTTCTACCATATCTCCGATCTTAATCGCTTCTGCGAAAGGTTTTCCCATGGCCGACATCATGTTTTGGAAGTAATCTGATTCTTGAGCCTGGAGGAAAGTAGTGACCATTTCTATTTCATCCATGGGAGGTTTTACCCTTGATGCTTGCTCGCGCCATTTAATAGCGTATTCTCTGAAGCTTTTTGAGGGTTTCTTCTTCAAGTTTGGCAAAGAATTCCTATCTGGTGCGATGTCAATATTATATTGAAACTGCCTTACAAAATCTTTGGCAAGATCGTCCCAAATGTGCCATCGAGATATGTCCTGATCCATATACCACTCTGAGGCTATGCCCACCAAGCTTTCTCCGAAGTATGCCATCAACAATTCTTCTTTGCCGCCAGCCCCACGCAATTGGTTGCAATACTTTTTGAGGTGAGCAATGGGATCGCCATGCCCATCATATTTCTCAAACTTCGGTGTTTTGAACCCTACGGGCAGGTGCACGTGAGGGAACATGCATAGATCAGTATAGGAGAGACACTCTTCTGTCCGCTTAAACCTTACATATTTTTTAAGCTCTGCTCGAGGCTCCTCATTCTTCTCGCCATTTCATCTTGTTCAGGAGCTTTGGGATTTCGGTCTTTCCTAGGTGTAAGCTCGTATTGAGGTTGCTGAGGGTGAGCGCTGGTGGTAAACCGAGTTGGTTCCAGCGAGAAGGATGGTGCTTGAAATGTGAAGGAAGATGAATCAAAGTTAGGCCGGGGTATAGCGGGTTGTGCCGCAATTGGACAAGGCAGTGCAGTGAATATGTTTGTAGCCACATCTATCATTGACACCCGGGGATAAGAATCGGAGGGTGATCTAGCGGAGTGGGCTGAAATGGTAGGATACCCGAATGGGGTAGTTGGATAACTTATGGGGGCGTTGGAAGTCCCACTTGTCCTAGAGAACAGCTCGGGGAATCCAGGGATTACACTCGGCGGCTCTTTTCCATTGTTCCAGTCATCCAACATTTCCAACATGCGAAGCCGCAAGATTCAGTTTTCTTCAGCAGTTGCTGATTCGGAAGTTGGGATGGCCGAGATTGAACTCTCTTCGGAAATAGGAATCGTCGGCAAAGGAATTTATGAAGACATCTCTACACTTCCCTTCGATCTCGTGAAGTAAGTGTGAATACTTCCTCTCGACTTAGTGACGGGCAGCTGAACACTTCTTTTCGACCTCGTAAAGTATGAATGTGAGGCCAGACCTCCACAAAACCAAACCACCTTTCTAAAAACCTGGACTTAGCAGCAAGCAAACGGTTAGTTTGAAACAAATAACAGACAGGTAATCTCACATTGGGGTGTGATGCACCTATACAGTTAAGTGAATTTCTACATGTTTGCGTCGATGGCATACGTCATTCCGGCTTCTCTTTATGCTCACCTTTATTTATATTTTTTTATTATTATTATTATTTTGGTTTTACAACCTTTCTTCTTATTTAAGGTTCCAGTCGAATCTTACGAAGATTGCCTACGTATCACGGCCCCGCGTGAATCAGAACAAGCGTAGTTCGGGACAAACAAATGCAAACATAAAGAAACACATTTTTTTTTTATTTTTTTATTACTAAACATTCTATTATAAACTAAACATTTTTTGAAAAAGGGAGAATAACAGACTTGAAATAAATACAAACTCAAAAACTACTGATACACCCTGATGCAAAAAGACAAACAAAAGATGCCAAGACGGAAAATACCGACTCGACCTATAAATACATTAAAGTTTTAAAAATTGGCGCCCGCGGGGCATCATTCGGCCTCGCCGTGGGCTTAGGTGCGAGGTCCCTTTCAAGTTGTTCCAGCTCATACATGGTTCGCTTGACATAAATCATCACTGCCGAGATGAAGGTAGTGTTGGTCATATCTTCGCACCGTAGACACCTCCTAATGATGGAATGGGCGATGGTCTTAATCTTATCCCTGGTTTGCCCCTTTTCTATGAGTAGGCGCTCTATTTGATCATTACGGGCTTTCAAAACCCGAGAATCCTGGAGATGTTGATTCTGCCACTGCTGAATTTCTACTTCCATCTGGGCCAGTAAATCATAGCAATGTCTATTTTCAGCTTCAAAGGTTCGGGCTTGCTTAGCCGCTTTGTACTCAAGAGTGACCACCTTTCTCTTCAAATTGGCAATGGTTTGCTCGTGATCCCTTTTCAACTGCTGCAGGTACCGATTGCGCTCCTCTGTTCTTTTTGCCAAGTGTGCCTTGAGTCCTGCTATGGTATTCTCAAAATTTTCCAACTCACTCCGGCACTCACTAATTTCCATTTTTAAAACTTTTATCAGTCGCTCATCCGACCGGCTCCTTTGTTGGTTATCGGCGGCTATCCTTATTTGCTGGATTTGGGCCCTAAGCGCCTCGTTTTCCTGGGCCAACCTGTTCTTTTCTCCCAGAACAGTTGCAACTTGCACATTGTTCTCAAATTTTAGACCTTCAATTTGTTGTTTCAACTTGGTGATTTCAGCCCGATAGCCTTTTTCTTTTACTACCCAATCCCATTTCTCCTGTGATGACTCGACAAAATTCAGGATATGGGGTCTTTTAGCCGACCTTTTATGCTCAAGTTCTCTTTTGTACCACACAAGGTACCCTGGTGCTACTTCACCTTTGGCCCGATCCTCTACGCAAGTATCTGCTTTTAAACATTGGCATTCATTCCAGATCTGGCGGACTTTGCTTCAGAAAATTGTCCGTCAGGGCTAATCTCAATTGCTTGAGCACTAAGATCTTCCTCGTGTGGCACTATCTGGCATCTCCCGAGTTGTCTCAAAACTCGATAGGGCGCGTAAGGCTGAATGCTCTTAAGTCCCATCAATAGAAAGTGGGTCCTAGCGGCCGGCATATATATGACATCATCAACAAACAACCATCCCAGTGTCCACTGTATTTGGCTAGTTGTGAGGGTTCGAAAGAATGACATCCATGCCATAACTCCCTCGGGTAGACTGACCTCCTTGATTCTCGGGTAAAACTCTTCTATGCAAGTCTTCTTCGAGGAACCATAACTCAAAAGCTCGGAACAGTGGCAGAGATGTTCAGTCATCCATATTTGTAGCAGCAAATTACACCCCTCGAAAAAATTCCCTCTGGCTTTGCAGGCTGTGAGAGCTCGAAAGATATCAGATACTACCATAGGCGCGAAAGTGCTTTCATTTTGAGTGAGCAAAGTACTGACGACCCCGGATATTTTCAGATCAATGTTTCCGTCTTTCCTTGGAAACACCAAAAGGCCCAAAAATGTAATCATGAAAGCCACTCATCTATGCTCATCCCACTTCTGACGGTTACCTTTGCTGCATAACTTGTTACCCGGATTGTTGAATCCTCCTACATGACCATATCTGTCGTATATGAAGCACGGATTATAGAAACCTGCAGCCAAATCTGGGTTATGGACCGTCTTGGGTATCTTTAATGAATCTAGAAACCGATGCACAGTGACAGCTCTTGGGGCAACCAGGTATTTTTGCCTTAATTGAACTTCAGCATTTCCGATGTACCCGGCTATTTCCTCCAAAGTCGGGGTGAATTCAAAATTGGAGAAGTGGAAGACATTGTGTGCCGGGTCCCAGTAGGTGACCAAAGCTCTTATGATATCTCCCCGAGGCTAGATTTCCAATAAACCCGTGAGACCTTTTAGATATTTCTTGACCTCATCTTGCCCTTCACCACCTAGATCATCCCACCATAGCCGCAACTTGACAGGGACTTTAGTCATTATCGAAAAGTGTTCATTTTGCATTGTGCTCATCCTGCACATTTATTAAGGTGATTTAAGCAAAAATTATTTGACTCAAAAATGATTTGACTATATTTTAGAAAGAAAGATCCGATTTCCCGAACACGGCCTTTCAGCACTTCGGGGATGAAGATTTTAAGACTATGAGGGTCAACCGATCAAAACTCTAAAGGATGATCGAAAGTGGCCGTTTATGCAAAGTCAATCTTCCGCCGTCCCTTTCGGGAATATTCGGCTACATTTGACAAAAGCGGCATCACCCGACTCATTTATGATGAAATTAAAATTCTGACATTTTGGCTATTTCTGAAAAAGGGGAGGTTGGACCCGATGAGGGTTGCCTACTCACACCTTGTGAGAATCAAACCGGCGTAGTTCGGGCCGATAAAACAAACTTTTTTTTTTGAAAACAAGACTCTGTTTTTTCAAATTCTCAAAAATTCGGCAGAGTTCCGACACTGCTAGTTTTTCAAAGCGGGTGATTTAACTTTTTTTTAACCCTCGTACTTCTGTCTCTCTTTTCATAAAATATTCAAAAGCCGGTCAGCATGCAAGTCCGAAGCAAATAAATGCACAAGTAGAAGCAAGTAAGATGCATCAGGATGGTCTTTTGTCATTTTGGTACACCTGTCCTAGACAGACCCAACCCCTATGTTGAGCCTCCAAAGTCAAATGCACGTGATGCAAACAAACGTTCCTATTAGGAATCCGACATGAATCTGAGTTATTCTAGGTTCATAACCTGGGTATTTGTTCTAGACTGTGCACCCGAGCGGACAACTCGAGTCGAGGAGGGGGCTACGTACCGGGGACCCGCGGGATCGTCCGACTTTGTAACTGGTCTGGCCTCTTTCTTATTTCAGGTATTGACACTGACAGAATAGGGAGTCTCGACCAGCGAGCTCCTCCCCGGAGGTAAGAAGAGAAGGGTTTCAGCACAGTTTATATACAGTTCAGATAGTATCAAAGCGGAAAAAGCAGCATTTAGCACCTTAGGCCCAAACATATAAAAATCAGATAATAAACAAAGCCAAATATAACAATTCATTTAAGCTCGAATTCTAAACCCTGAACCAGAGATTCTGGCTTCGTTTCCCCAGCAGAGTCGTCAAAGCTGTCACACCTCCTTTTTGCACGCCTACCCCGAAGGATAAATGCGTGAGGGAGTTTTTCCAATTTAAGTGACAATATTCAAAATGAGATTATTTATTTAATTCAGAGTCTCCACTTGGGAAAGGTTTGGCTTTTGGTGTCCCAAGTCACCGGTTTATCTTGAATCCCAATTCGAGGAAAATATTCGACTTTCCAAATAAAGTCTGCGAACCAGAAATTCTAAGTAAGGAATTCTGTTGACCCGAGGGAAGGTGTTAGGCACCCCCGAATCCCGTGATTCTAGCACGGTCGCTTAAATTGTTGTAATGGCTAAATATCTGATTTTTATACATGTTATGACCTGTGTGCTTTTATTAAGTTTAAACCGCTTTTATTATTATTTTTTAATAGAATTGCAGCGTCGTGAAAACGTATCTCGAACCTCGTCACAATCAATGTACCCGTGGTCATAGACACGTTTCGACTCTGTTGAGATTTGGATTTGGGTTGCACAAATGCACACCCATACTTAGGGAAGTGATTTTATTAAAGACGCGCCCTAAGCGATTGGCGTATCGTTATTTTGGGCAAGGCCGTGAAACTTTGCTAAATGGCCCGTCCCGGAGTCTAACCAACTTTACAAACACGTATAGAGGGCCCCGCAGCTTGTGCATTTTTTTGGCGAGGCTCGTCTCATTTGTTATTTTGTTTCAAAAGAATTGCAATGTCATGGAAACGCATTTCGAACCACGTCACAATCGATGTACCCGTGATTGGTCGACGTATTTCGACTTCGTTGGGATTTGGATTTGGGTTACATAAATGCACACCAATATTTAAGAAGGTAAGATTAATTAAGGGGCGTCCTAAAGAGACTAACATATTGTTATTTTAGGAAAAGGCCGTGAAAATTCGCTAAACGGCCAACTCCGAAGTCCAACCAATTATTGTATACGTTTATTGAGGGCCCCGCGATTTGTAATTTATTTGGCGAGGCTCATCTCATCTTTATTTAAGGCCAAATCCTAAAAGACTATGATTTTCTGTTTATTCTTGTCTCAAAATAAAGAAAAGGCCTGAACTAACTAGCATGCTCAGGTATCATCATTTCAATTAATATGTCAAGGGCAAATAAGCCCTCAAATCATTGGGCCTTAACTGGATTTCCATCCAAAAGGGACTGCGCCAGCTTATAGTCGACATATTTATTCACAAAAATAAGCTTGTATGTGCATAACCAGGCTAAACTTTGGTATTTACATGAGCATGTACACATGGAGATTTGGTGTTTCTGATTGTATAAAATTAGCCCATCCTTTTACGTTTCTTTGCAGCGAAGATTGGGACAAACAAAAGTAATCTACGTGTGATTTTTACCTTTTAAAAAAACCTACAATTTATGTAAATGGGTTCAGTATCAGACTATGAAGCCTGGAATCAATACAGTTTCTCGTTAATTCACAGAATTAAAGTTAAGGTCTCATTCAATGTTTATGCTTGATCAGACGTTAGTTCAACTAAAGTTTACACAATCAGAGCCAACCATACTGAATCTGTTATCATTACATATTACACTACATCAATAATGTCCCAAAGGTCCCAAAACAGTCTAACAAAAGTCCAAATTAGACAGTCAGGGTTTGTTTGCACATGAATTGGAATCGAATTATATTAGACTCTAGTATCTATTTAGCTATTACTACATAACAATCCAAACAAACACATTTCAGGAATCAAATATGCGAGCATCTCTCATTTCATCTTCACTTCAAAGTTACATCAAAAACCTTAATTTGAGTGTGTACCTGGATGTTGAAACACAAGAAGAAGAAGAAGAAGATCAGCAACAACAATATGGCAACAGTAACACAACAAATAACAACAACAACAACAACAGTATCAACCAAGCAGAATAAATCCCAGTGAACGAAACAGAAATAAATCAATGAAACAGTACCAATATCCAACCAAAACAGACTCGGGAGACTCAGTTGAGACCCGGAAATACCAATGTTAATCATAGGCAGAAATAGGAGAAGCCGAAACAATAGTGGAACAATAGTTTCTGATTTTCGAACAATCAAAGAAAGAAGCTTGAAGCTTCAATGGAACAATATCAGTTAGTGCTGATTTCAAATAGTGAAAGAAAACAGAATTTTCCCAGCTTCAATGGAACAACAGAAGTTTTTCTTTTGCCCTTTTTTTTGCTTATTGTCTATCTAGGATTGAAGTCAAGAAATGAGCTGCCTGGTTCCAAAAATAGACCTCTCTTTTGTTCTAACCCCCCTTTCTTGCCCGAAATCCAGTCTGTTTAAAGACTAGAGCTGGCCATTTTTTATTCAAACATTTCACTTTTAGCCTATTTTATTCCCTCCTCATGTGCATTTCTACCTTTTTATCATTGAACCCATGCTGTTCCTAATTTCCCACCAGTAAAATCACTAAGCCAACTCAAATAGTACCCTTTTTCACTAGTTAATTCAAAAAATCTGTCAGTCTTTTAACTGGCCATTTCTATTTTAAAATTAAACCCCATGCTCTTTCTGATTTCCAGCCACTAAAGGCACTTAACAACATTATCACTCCCACTATTGATCCCTATTTTATTCATTAGCTTAGTGGTATATTAGCATTAAACTGACAGACCATTAAAACTTGAACAATTTGCAGGTTTCTAACATCCCAACTAATTGACGACATTTATCCAATCGACTATATGAATTACAACATACAAGTCAATAGCTAATGATCAGAATCGAACAGTATACATAGGTGATTCAAGTTGTACTGACAAAACAAAGAATTACCCTGGAAACTAATTAATCGATCAAACTCATTCCAATCGATTATATAGTTTAAACAAATACACTTATCAATGAACAGACGAAAATTTCGACCAAATAAAAGGTCTGATTTGGAGAAGAAAAAGAACAAAGCAAAGAAATTGGAAATAAAATCATTCTAAACAACAAACGAACAACAGAACAAACAAACAAAAATAGATCAAACGGAAAGGGAGAAAGAATACCTCAAGTAACTAGGTGAACCAGGTCCGAACTCAGACTCGACCTTTTTGAGGTCGAATGGACCTTAATCAAGTGTTCTCAACGGAGAACACTTCGACTAAGGTTTATTAGACCCTCAAACCTTTGCTAATTTGGACAAATTCCTAGTTTTTGGATTTATAGGATTCTTGGGGCTCAGATTAGGGGTTCGAGCTTTTCTGGTTCGATTCGAACCAAACCAGGCTTGGTTTGGTCACGAGGGAGGTCAGGGGAGTAACTGGTGTGCATTTGGGATCGGTTAGTATAAGTTGAGGTTTGGCTCGAATCTTCAGATGAAGATTCGAGACGATGTAGGTTGATTCGAGCCAAACGGTTTGTAGATTCGTGTCCAGGGGGTCGAGGTGTACTAAGGGTGTTAATTTGGTGGTCACCGGCGTCGTTTCTGCCGGGTTTCAGGCTTATGGGGATGGAAGGGCGGCGCTAGGGTTTGTAAGGGGGAGTTCGTCTCTGAGTTCAGAGAGACGAGAATGAGAGAGGGGGGGGGGGGGCTTAGGGGGGCGTGGGGTAAGGGATTGGGGTTATATAGTTAGGGGGAAATTTGATCTGGGCCGTTAGATCATTCAAAATCAATGGCCTGGATTGATCAACTTAATGGAAACGACGTCGTATGGGTTAAGTGAGACCGGTGGGTCTTTGGGTGAGACGGGTCGAGTTAAGGCGTGGGTATGGAGACGTGATCTTGGCCATTGATCAATCTGAGATCAACGGCCCAGATCAAGTATGATCAAAACGACGCCGTTTGGACGTCTCTGAGATTGGCTGATCTGGACCGGGCAAAAAACAGTGCTTTGGGCCTGATTTTGGGTCCAATTTAAATGGCCCGATTCCGATTTGTCCAATTTTAACTCATTTCTTTTCTTCTTTTAATTCCTTTTCTAAATACTAATCTACCAAAAATCCTAAAATAAGTTGTAAAACTACAATTATATTAAAAAGACATTAATTGACTCACACAAGATCAAACATTAATTAAACAAAATCACACCATTAAACAATAAAATGACAAAATTACCAAAAATAATATTTTTGTGATTTTCATTCATTTAAAAACCAAATACGATTTAATTAATTCCTAATAGTAGAATAAGATCCTAAATTTACACGCAACATATTATTTTGTATTTTTAATTAATAAAAATAAACAATCACAGATAAAAACTACAAATAACTATCCAAAAATGCCACACAAATTCTCAAAATTATACACAAAGACAATTTGTTTTATTTTTCGATTTCTTTTGGAGTAATTGTCGTGGAAGCAAAATCACGTGCTCACAAGTAACAGATTAACAATCCCATATTTATCTCTTTTCTCCTATTTATGTGTGGAAATACCAGTATATGTTTACAACAAAAGGATATGTCACTGGTTGATACTATTAACGATTACTCAAAGTTTCTTGATGACTTTGTTGTTGGTGGAAAATGTTCTATAAATATACACTAATATTTGAACAACTTAGATTCGTATTTTCTTATATAAATTGAATAGCCCAAAAAACAATTTGAAAAAATCTAACCGAAAAGGAAAAAACCCAATCAAGCCAAATTTATTTTGGTTCGAGTTGGACGTCATATTTTCAAAACCGAAGAAAATAATGCAAAAACAAACTGAAAGTCAAATGCGCTTCCATCACACGTCTCTATAGTAGCCACCATTTATAGTAACAGTTCAATGTAACTGACAAGTTTTCTTTAGAATCGAATTTTTATGTTATATTTTATCTTTCTATACCAACATTTTGACCGATAACAACATTATTCATCATTATAATAGTATATTCCTTGTAAAATTACCTCTACAAAAAAGTCATATATTTATTATTACGTATATAATAACCGAAAAATAATCGATAACTTAAAAAACTCTTGTTAACTTGGAACCGGAGAAATAAAAAATGTCTTGTATTAGCTTTATAAAAACTTTAATTAGTTGAATACGAATATCATTTGATATTTTAAAATTAAATAATTTTATTATTTTTTATAACATAAAAATTTTGAAAAAATGAGTTTCTTGAGTATTTCTGTTCTTGTTTTTGACAACAATATAAAATGGCCGAAAAGCACAAAGATACACGCGGCCGAGTCAGACCTCATCCCAAATGGATAAAAGCGGGAACCCCAACCACCTAATAACCACTCCCCCAGGCGTTTCTCCACACACTCACACACACACACAAATGGCGCTTTCTTCAGTGAAGCCATTCTCCTCCATCTTCTCAAATTCAAATCCACCATTATTCACATCTGCTAAAACCCAGCAAAGTTTGAAGAAAAACAACATAGACCTATACCTATCAAGAAGAGATTTGATGAATGTTGGACTTTGTGTAATGCCACTGGTCTTATCCCCTCCTCCTCCGCCTTCCATTGCTCGAGAAGTTGCAGTTGGTTCTTACCTGCCTCCTTCTCCTACTGATACTTCTTTTGTTCTCTTCAAAGCCACTCCAAAAGACACTCCTGCTCTTCGTGCCGGTATTATGTAGACTCTTCAAATTTTATTTTATTTTTTTGGTAATTTCGTATTGTCTTAATTTGTCCTCAACTATGTGTTTGGACTAACGGTACCACTTTCTTTCTGAATTTTGGGCAAGAATTGTCACTCCTGGGTCAGGAAAAGGTTCATAGTTTTGATTAATCTTTTTACTACTCCCTCTGTCCCAGTTTATGTGATGTAAGTCTGTTCGAGAAGGAATGATACATTTCTATATTTACAAACAATTTAACCATTTTACTCATGATTTATAGCAACGCAAACATTTATGTGGTTTGAGATGCAAGCTCATAAATATATGTTAGTATCACTTTATCCTAAGAAACTTGTATTTGTAAAACTATTGGCTTTTTATATCCATATTTATCTAAGGCAAATTTGCTCAATACAGAAGCAAAGTATTTGGCTATTTCTATTGTGGATGAACTACCTCTATCCTCTAAAATGCTCAATTTCAGCATGTTCAAGTTCAGCACTTCAGCATATACAGGACTTGTATTTCAGCTGTTGTTTTTAATAGTTTTGCACCTGAAGATATAAGCAAAGCATTTTGAAGTAATTTGTGACATATCGCCTGCTATTTTGCTCGAAGCTTCTGCAAGCAATATCCTGATAACAAGCTCATTAATCTTTAAGAATATTGATTGTATTAGAACTAGAAGCTTAGGCAGAGTTAAGTGGATCCGGAAGACAAGTTTCTAATTCTTTGATAGACTTTAGGTGCCTAGTTACCCGTATTCTGGAACTTGCCTAAGTTAAAGCCCAAGCCTAAAATGATTTAATACTCGTATCTAAAATACAAGTCACAAGATCCATTGAGAAAATAGAGTGTAGTCAGAAAGAAAAATTAATCTCTACTTGGTTTAGGATTCAGATCTAAAACAGGCAAGCAACATATGTTTGCGAGAACTTGTGTAAAACCTAAACTATGACAATGGATTGACACTGTGGAGCTATGATATAATGCATTATCTAGTATAATGCATGATCTAGTATAATACATTATTTGGTCAAAAGGATCCCAGTCCATGTAACCTTGCATTTTGTTGCTGCTCAAATTATTGTCTTAAAGTATTCTGCCATATGATGTTTTTGTAGTTTTTTGGACAAATAAATGGTGTTGGCAGTAACGTTGTATCTCTTTTGTGGTGCGGACCGCGCCCTTGCTGAGAAATGAGCAATTTCAGATATGATAGTGCAATCAGAGTGTTTTCTATATTAGCATTTCATTTCGTATCTGCGTGTGGCCTATGCCAATTTCTTTATTATTACATCATTTCTAGTACTTTTTTCTTTCTTCTGTTTAGTTTATCTCATTTCTTCTTGATATGCTTATGAAGCTTATTATTTACCTAAAATTGTCCTTTTCTTTTTCTACATTTATTTCTTGTAGATGCTTATGATGCTTTATATTTAGTTGGTTGCAGGAAATGTGCAGCCTTACACGTTTATTCTTCCTCCAACCTGGAAACAAACTCGTGTAGCTAACATATTATCTGGAAATTATTGCCAACCCAAATGTGCAGAGCCGTGGGTGGAGGTGAAGTTTGAAGATGAAAAACAGGGTAAAGTTCAAGTGGTGGCTTCTCCTTTGATCCGTCTCACAAACAAACCTAATGCAACTATTGAAGACATTGGGACCCCTGAGAAAGTCATTGCTTCTCTTGGTCCTTTTGTCACAGGAAACACATTGGATCCAGATGAACTCCTTGAGACTTCTATAGAGAAACGTGGTGATCTAACGGTGACAGTCCTTTTCTTTTCTCAACCATTTATCATATTGAAAAAGTAATCTTTTCCCCCTTATCTTCCTCCCTTATTTCCAGCACATAAGAGGACTGACATGGCACGCGACCTTGTCTCTGATAGTTTAGTCAAAGCTATTACCGAAAAATGGAAGGAAATGAGTCCTTACTAAGGTGCTTAGAATTTAGATGGTACTTCAAAATCTCAGCGGTTAAAATGGCATGAAGAAAATTATCCACAGATTGTATCTGCTGCCCCGACAATAAGCAACAGCCTGATTTAGCAAATGTTTTCTTTATAGCTTGTATTGTTATTACTTGCTATCAATGCTTCTTTCATCTTTTCTTTGAGGGTATGTCGGAAACAACCTCTTTGCCCTCTGCCCTTCCAGGGTAGAGGTAAGGCTGCATACATCCTCCCCTCCCCAAACCCCACTTGTGGAAATCCACTGGGGGATTGTTGTTGGTTGTTTTTGTAGAGCATATATGTATTTCCTAAAAAGAAAATCAAAATCTAGGCCCAAGATAATGATTTCTCTGTGTGTTCTTAACCATGTGATTTTATGGGGAACATGATTGTTAGATCTGCCAAAAAAGTATGGTACTCGAGACTCCTATTTGTTTTGGGCAAAATATAAAATTGGCCGGTCAGCCAAAACTAATTGCATTCTCTAACCAAAAAGTATATAAATGTATATTATATGTATATAATACACATATATACAAAAAATATATATATTGCCGGCTATTATTTTTGGGAGTGGCTAAAAATATACATTTTTCATTCTATTTTCTAAGTATTCCATAGATTAATGTATTTCTATGCATTTGGTCTTCCTGTTATCTGCAACAGTTGCTGTCTCTAAACCTCCTGATGAATAGAATACTTCTGTCTTTTGTGCTCGCAGTATTACAAGTACGTTCTTGAAACTCCATATGCCCTTACTGGATCGCACAACCTAGCAAAGGCAACGGCTAAGGGAAATACTGTCGTCCTCTTTGTGGTCAGTGCCAATGACAAACAGTGGTCTTCATCACAGAAAACTCTAGAGGCTATTCTTGATTCCTTTGAAGTGTAGTTCATTCTCCTCTTGTCTTAATCTAGATGAACTGTCTTCAATTTCACTGTGTTTCCATACATACAGTGCCATGGGGTGAATGGCTTGAAAATGATTTTTGTAATGCAATAAACAAGAATTGTTTCTATTGAACCCAGATTATATCCTTCTTTTTACTGTATCCCCCCCCCCCCCCCCCAATTGTTCTACCAAAGTTGCTTTACAAAGTGTGGACAACTTCCGTGCCAAAATTCTTGAGTGAAAGTAAGTTTGAGATGTGAGTAGAGGCCCAGAAATTACAGAAGTTACCTCTAAAATACTCTATTTTGGTCAAAGTTTTCTTCTCAGGATGATATGTAAACAAGACATCTTCCCACCACTGAAACAAGATCTCTCCATCTTGGAAAACTTTCAAGACTTGTCATTTGGTAGCAAATCCAATTCCATTCTGGGGTTATGTTTATGACAATTTCTTTGCTCCAAGAACTTGTCACTCCATATTCCTTCATCACCCATACATCAAGATGACTTTCTGCGTTATTGTCACATATGCAAAGATGATTTCCCAATACTCCAAGATTTAGAAGATTAGGGCAGTTTTCTTTGCTAAATCCAGGAGCAGTGGAAAAGGTGTGAGATGACTCATCCTGCATATCAATGAAACATATTGACTCATTTCCATCAACATCTCCAACCAACCAATGAAGCTTTCCATTCAAATATACCCCAAAATAACGACATCCAAAACATAGCTTGACATTGCCTATACTTCTCCAAGATCCTGTCCCAAGAGTGTACACTTGAACTTCCGACGTGTAATATGATCTTTTTTCAGGATCACGAGTTTCTACTTGATAAATTCTTACCACTTTGTATTCCATTCTCACTGGATCTAACCCAAAGCCATAAGTGACTAAATTTGGGTACTTTCTGAGACCTTTAACCTCAGGAAGAGTGATATACTCTCGAGTAGTTGGATTGAAAATATAAACATCGTCAAGACCACTGTCACAGTGCATATGAAATAGGCAAACAAAACCATGGATTGAGCCAACTAAAGAGAAACCAGCATCTGGAAAGTTGGGTTTCATGTCGAGGTCAAGATTTGGTTCATAAATGAGATTATGATAATGAGGTGTATCATCAAAATTTATAAACTTGAAAACACTTGTTGAGGGAAGTTCACTCCAGGAACTCTGAGAAAAGTAGATAAAGAGATTATCAGGGGATTTTGAGAGATGAAGTTTGGAAAATTCAGGGAGTGAAATTAGGTTTAACCAAGACTTGCAAACACTCCTGCAAATGAAAACTGTTTTTGGTGATAGGTTTGAGAGAATATTTTCCAAGATTGAGAGTGGTAGATTCAGAATGGTTGTTGTTTGATCACTCATTTTCCTCTCTTCTCTTGTGCAGATATTGCTATTGTTGAATATGTTGTTTATTGGATTTGCATGGTTTTTTGGTGTATATACAGGGCATTGGTCATGCGTGTTGGACAAGTTCTACGCTTGAATAGTATTCTTTGACCCTATCATGTAGAATAATAGTCCAACCTGCAGTTTCCACGCAATCTACAAGTTCTTCTCACATGAAAAGTAAGTACTACTTATCCAAACCTAATTTAGGCACCAAATTAAATGGAGAAATATGTACTTTTAGTCGCTTCCAAAAATAATAGCGGATAAAATATATATTTTTGTATATTTGTGTATTGTATGTATATATATTTTATACACTTTGTGGCTAGCGAATGTCATTATTCGGTCGATCCACCGACCGGCCAGCCAATTTTATATTTTGTCCAATTAAATACATAACATCAGTTAACCATGGTAAGTGATAGTATATATTTTTACCTCGTTTATTAATCCATCATGCTAAATAACATAATTGGTGCATGGACGGATTCAGGTAATTTTTTTCCCAAACCCCGTTTATGGGATTGCACTGAGTTTGTTATTGTTGTTGTCTCACACGTAGTGAGGGAGCCGAAAATTTTTGCAAGAGGATTCAAAAAAATACAAGCTTACACTTAAACTATCAAAGAAGGTTCAACAATTTATAAAAAATTATTTTCTCTCTATTTATACAATGTAATTTTTCGACGAAGGAGATTCAATTAATTAACTCCTTAAACGCACTTAGCTCTGCCACAGCTCGCACATGCAGCATTCTAGCTGTCTAGAAAAGAACTTGTTGTCTGGTGCGTATATAATTTAATTAAGGTGTCCTAAGAAATCAAACTAGTCCATACTTATTACTTATTACTTTGGCATAAAATTATAATTGTTACATTAGCAGAACCAAATTGCACATATATTATTTCATGCTACAACTCAAAAGGGAACCAGAAAAAGGAGATCAGGAAAGCTTTTTGATCTACTGTTTAAGACATGCATGCGATAATAATATCTATCTTAACTCGTACTATAGTATATATGAAGAACCATTGGATCCGAAAAGAATTGTTAGAATCTCACAACAAAGGACTGAAACTATGTTGGCTAGGCCCACCCTAAAATTGCGGAAAATGGGTATAAGGACTAAGGAGTCATTAACACATGGTACACAAACATAATTTTAGTTTGAGTTAGAATTAGAAGATTAATTCTTTAGCTTAAGGGTTAACAAACACAACTGATTTTGTAAAACTTGAAGTTCTTTTATGGGATAATGCATAAAATCACACCTTACCTTTGCGTGAGTCCTATTACCCCCCTCCAAAAAAAAAAAATTTCCGTAATTCTTTGCACCTTTATTACTGACGTGGAGCACTGCGTAAGGACTACTCCTTCAAGAAAACTTTAAAAAAGCACTTGAATTTCAACTTTAAAACTTCAACGACGTTCGAATATACTCAACACCTCTAATAATTTTTCAAATTCATACAAAAATAATTGTCCTTTTCATTTTCTAAATACAAAATAATATTTCCATTACATTTTGAATTAAAAAGAGAAGAAAAAAGAAGAAAATGAAATTAATTTTAAAAAATAAAATAAAATAAACAAATTATATGTGGCAGCACATGTATTTCACCGCTTGCCAAATGTTTGTGTCGTAGCAACTTCGGATATAGTTTAGGGAGGATTTTATGCATTATCCTATTCTTTTATCGCTTCAAAATGCAAGTCTTTCAAGCAGATTTAATTCGAATTTCTTTATCTTTGAGCGGAACTCATCTTATGGCACAAACAACAACTGGTAAAGTATAAAAGGAAGCAGTCGGATGACGAAAAATTAGTGGGCATTTGGAAAAAGTAAAAAAAAAAAATTCAAGTGAAAATGATATTTGAAAGTTAGAATAGTGTTTGGACGTAAATATAATTTGGGTTGTTTTTGAATTTTTGTGAGTGATTTAAAGTGAAAAATAGCCTTTTGAAGTTTTTCAAATTTTCGAAATTGTGAAAGTTAAAGATTTAATGGCCAAACGGTGATTTCGAAAAAAAAGTGTTGTCTTTTTTTTTCGAAAAAAATGAAAAATTTTGTATGGCCAAATGACCCGTTAATAGACCATGTTGGAACAAATATAGCATAACCCATCTATCTTCTATCTATATAGAATAGGAGAAGCAAAAGCACTACATTAAGACAAGTGTCTTAACCACAAAAAGCCAAATGGTATTATTAAGACAAAATAAACTAGTATTCTAACAATTTTTTTTGAATTTTAAATTTTAAATTAATTGGTTACACTACTTGAATTAATAAATAAAGATAGCTTATACTTATCAATAAAAAACGAAAACACAAAAAAACATTCTACTCAATCAAATTGGAGTTTTAAAATTATTTTACAATCTTGTATCTATTTAGAATAGGAGAAGCAAAAGCACTATATTAAGACAAGTGTCTTAACCACAAAAAGCCAAGTGGTATTGTTAAGACAAAATAAACTAGTATTCTAACTATTATTTTTTGAATTTTAAATTTTAAATTAATTGGTTACACTACTTGAATTAATAAATAAAGATAGCTTATATTTATCAATAAAAAACGAAAACACAAAAAAATATTCTACTCAATCAAATTGGAGTTTTAAAATTATTTTACAATTTTCTATCTATATAGAATAGGAGAAGCAAAAGCACTACATTAAGACAAGTGTCTTAACCACAAAAAGCCAAGTGGTATTGTTAATACAAAATAAACTAGTATTCTAACTAATATTTTTTTGAATTTTAAATTTTGAATTAATTGGTTACCCTACTTGAATTAATAAATAAAGATAGCTTATACTTATCAATAAAAAACAAAAATACAAAAAAATATTCTACTCAATCAAATTGGAGTTTTAAAATTATTTTACAATCTTCTTCTATATAGAACATGAGAAGCAAAAGCACTACATTAAGACAAGTGTCTTAACCACAAAAAACCAAGTGGTATTGTTAAGACAAAATAAACTAGTATTCTAACTAATTTTTTTTTTGAATTTTAAATTTTGAATTAATTGGTTACACTGCTTTAATTAATAAATAAAGATAGCTTATACTTATCAATAAAAAACGAAAACACAAAAAAATGTTCTACTTAATCAAATTGGAGTTCTAAAATTATTTTACAATCTTCTATCTATACAGAATAGGAGAAGAAAAAGCACTACATTAAGACAAATGTCTTAACCACAAAAAGCCAAATGGCATTGTTAAGACAAAATAAACTACTTCTCTAAATTTGAATTTTAAATTTTGAATAATTGGTTACGCTACTTGAATTAATAAATATAGATATCTTATAATTCTCAATAAAGAACTAAAATACAAAAAAAATATTTTACTTATTCAAATTGGAGTTTTAAAATTATTTTGCAATAAAAAAACAAAAATAACAAAAAATCAAAAACTACCAATTCAAATTGGAAAGTAATTTTTTTCTACTATAGTAGTAGTAGTAGTGTGTGTATATATATATATATACATTTATTTATTTTACTATATATATATATATATTATTATACTAAACTGGTAATTTATTAATAATTCATACGTCAATTTAACAATAAATGGATAATACAATTAGATAACCAAAAAACAAATATATATAAATAGTTAGAATTATTATGAGAAAAGTCATACATATACACATAATTAAAATCATAATAATAAAATATTCATAAATGAAGAATACTAAAAAATATTTATTGATAATTCATACGTCAATTTAACAATATTAAGTAATGGATAATACAATTAGATAACCAAAAAACAAATATATATAAATAGTTAGAATTATTATGAGAAAAGTCATACATATACACATAATTAAAATCATAATAAAAAAATATTCATAAATGAAGAATACTAAAAAAAATCAAATGATATTGTAAAAATACTTATACTAATTAAATTGCTCATATAGGAAAATTTAATTAGTAAATAGAACACATAACTTCATAATGAAAAGTATAAAAATATAAAGAAACTATTAGGATATTATACATAAGATAATATTATATATAAAGCACATTTTATTAATTACTAAAAATATTAGTACGCTTTTATAAAAATAATAAAAGGCTTATCTCTTTATACTTTTGATGAATTCAAAATTATAATTTAGTAAACAAATTATATTATTTAAATTTTCAGTAAATATAAAATGAGAAAACTAATCAAATATTATAGTAGAAATGAGTGTACGAAAAGAGGTGAATAAAGATAATTAATAATATTTATATTTTGAATTAATTAATAAACAAAAAAAAATATAAATAACACTCAAAAAAATTATTGATAAATTTAGAATTTAAACAGTACAACATAAGTATAAAAATATATATTTTCAGAATAAGAAAATATATACGTATGTTCTACTAGAAGAGAAGTAGTATCAAAATATTAAGCCAATTAACAAGTTAATAAAGCAATCATATTAGTAAATGTATATTACTAAGTACTTGCTAATTTAATAAAGAATAAACAAGGAATAAACAAATTATTTGATCACTATAATACTTTATATCCTTTGATTTTGAATAGATTTTATTATATTTATGTATGCTATATTAAATAATAAAATAGTAATTAATATTTATTAAAATAATATGATATATTAGATCATAATTTTATAAGATTAATATTCCGTCAAATAGCCCGTAAATCATACCTTTGTAATAACCTACAAACCACACAGCCTTTGTCCTTCGGGCGAGCATTCTGTGCGCACTGGGTAATCAACTGTGCCACACAACCTTTGTAATAACCTACAAACCACACAACCTCTGTTCTTCGAGTAAGCATTCTGTGCGCAATGAGTAAACCTCACACTGTCTAATAGCCCGTAAATCATACCCTACATCCCACTAGGCAAGCCTGTGTTAAATATAAAGTTTAATTTTAATGTTGGATATCCAAAATTTAACTAACATGGGAACGCAAATAGTAATTCAAAATATTAACCAAAAATCTGAAAATGGGATTTCAATTTGAGACTTTTGAGTACATATTTGATTCTGTCGAAAGCAGAACTCTGCTCAACTCCCAAATAGAAGAAGACAAAGCAAAATAAATAAATAAAAGGCGAATCCGGAGCCAAAGGTAGCGTACTTTTCATTCAGAATCGAAGCCGGAGATCGGTGATGGATACCGCCGGTAAACCCCTGTCGCCGTCGGCCTCTAAGCCTTTTGATTTCTGCGACGATTCGGTTCCGAAGAGAGTGGTTCTATCGCCTGATCAGCAGCGTTATTGCTTGGAAGCACTCAAAGTCTTTAAGGACAAGCGGTTTTCTGCTCCCGAAAAAATCCGCCAAGAGTTCATGATTTTGCAGGTCCTTTTTTTTTTCTCTGTTTCTAAATTATGCTACATTTTTCTCAATTTTATTGTTATTTTATAGTAGGTGATATTATCATGAATGCTCTAGACATAAAGTCGTTGTGACATGTGAACCGAGCTCAAATCAATTGATACTGAGCCGACCACAGCTAGTCTGTGATCGAGAACTAGACGAAAAGTAGTTTACTGATCGATTGATTGAAGTTTTGGGAGATTATTTGAGGTTTAGTTGGATATTTCCGGTCATATTTTTGGAAAAGGGATGTATTTTTCTTATGGTGAGAATAAACATTCCTTTTATTGGAAGCAATTACTGGAATTTAATGACAAGAATCGTATTTTTTTTACTTTGGCTTGGTTCCTAAGTGATGGCTTCTGGGTTCTACTTGATTATTTAGCTCTAGAAGATGTTGTCTGTGGACTGCAACATATTACATATACACCTCATTGATAGGACTTTACCTTCCTTACTGTTCTTATTGCATTAACAATGGCCTTTATAGTGATAGGTGCATACCGTGCTCTATCCCCCTCCTCCTTTGCATCTTCAGTCTAGAAATGAGTTGGAGCTACTCTATCTAACATGGTAAAGAATTCTAGAGGGATTGAAAGAATAGTAAATTGTGGAAGAAGAAAAACAACTCCTACGAGAAGAGATGGAATTATATGGGAGTTAGGTGGTCTTAAATGTCTATTTGAAGAAAACAAAAAGACCTTCCAATAGTTTTAGGTAAATATTGAGAATCTCCTTTGGTGATTGGGTTCATTTATGTAGTGTTTCCAGCTCTCATTTATATCTAATTATCCACAAAAAAATCCAAGAATCCATTTTATGATGTTTCTAGTAGTGGCTCCAGTTAAAAGGATGTAGACAGATAAATGAACTAATATCATTATTAATGAAATAAGTGAGGATTCATATCATCGACGTCAACTTATTTGGGACTGAGGCGTAGGTATTGTTGTTGTTTTAAAATTATTAAAAGTTAAGATTTGTTGAGCTAATTTATGTCAAAGGACATCTCTCTTATATCTTGAGAAAATTATTGTTTTTGCTTCTTTGTTACTATTAGCTTGTGATCATGTCACTCTGCAAGTAGCATTAATTTCATGAACATCTCTGATGACTCAGGCAACTAGGATGAGAGCTTCAGAAATGAAGACTAGATGCTCAGTGGCTTTGGATAGCGTAAACATTAGTAAAAATCGATACACTGATGTTTTGCCATGTATGCAGTTCAGTTTGTTAATCTTTCTCATGACTTTGGAGTTGTGCATTTTAACTTGTGAATAATTATATCAAGCTTCATTCTTCTCAGTTGACAATAACAGGGTTGTTTTGGACCCATGTAAAGACTATAGGCCATCAGCTAGTGGATATATAAATGCAAGCTTCATTAAGGTAGACTTCTACATCCTTCATTTGGAATTAGTTAACTATGCCTTCTTTTTCTCCACGCTCTCTTGGAAAATGTCAAGCTCTCTTCCACCAGTCTGCTTCATGATTATTATAATGCTCCTTTTTGTTGTAGATATCTGAAAACTTGTCTCAGTTTATTGCAACACAAGGGCCGCTACCGCTCACTTTTGAAGACTTCTGGGAAATGATAATCCAGCATCGCTGTCCTGTGATTGTGATGCTTACCCAATTGGTTGATAATTACAAGGTACTAAACTGTACAAGTTACCGGTAATCATTGTAATATTAACAAGACAAGATGTCCTTGTTGTGTGACAGAAGGAAAATTTGAGATTATGTGACAATGGTTCTGATCTAAAATTTGCTTCATAGTAGGTAAAATACCAACTTCTCTGCCGTTTTCATCTTTTGATCTGCATCATCCGTTGTAATTAGATCTAGCATTTTTTATACTGTCAGAAAGGTGGAAGTATCTTTGATACAGTTTTTGCATATTTGCTTGAGATATTTTGTCGTCTTTCTGTGTACTCTTCTATCTTTTGAGTGGTGAGATAGGGTGAGGGGAAAGAAACAGTAGAGAAAAACTCTTAGCCTTTCTTCTTGTTTGGCTACCTATGTTTCACTCCGCTTTGTGTATAATAACGTATACAGAAAGGAACAAACTGGTTGATAATACAGATTAGTTTCTCTACCTGCATTCTTTCACATCATCCTTTTGGGCCCCAACTTAAGCCAGAGGTGGTGGGTTTAAGGTCTATTGGACTTTGAAAATAGTCATCACTGTCAATCTTTCTCAGGAGCATATTTTCTCGTCTTAACTATTTGAGAGTTTGGGCATCTTTCGATGGAGTTGGTTTTAAGTAGGCTTTGAGTATGATATTAAGGATATTATGTGGTCACTAGCTTGTGACTTAGTGAGGAATATCGAGCTTGGAGATGAATAACTTTTGCTATAGAATCAGGTTCTGTTGTGAAAGGTTCCAAATGCAGTTCCTATTCGTTCACTGGAAAAAGCTCGAGATATCCCTCCTAATAAGCTTGGGAGATTGTTTGTTTGTTTGTTTATTTATTTATTCTTCTTCTTTCTCCAGTTTCAAAATTGTTATACTTGGATTTTGTTGGTTGTGCTCATTTTTGTTTAGGAAGAGCCAATCTCAATTTAAGAGGCTTGTCGCCTGAATCCAAGAAGTTTTTTGGACTTTCAGAGGAATGTCAGTGGAATTATGGTTTTCCTGGGGTTTGTGCAGGTGGCATAGAATTCCATGAGTGTGTTCTCAGGTTATTTGAACTGCAGAAGGATTAGCAAAGTCTAACATGCAAAGGCTTGGCTGCCTTTCTAGAATTGGAATTTAGACTTAATAAGTTCTTCTTTCCCTTCCCTCTTCCTAACCTGAGTAGCTGAGAAACAATTTCCTGTGCCAAATGAAAAGGAAAGATAGAAACCTTCTTGTTTCATGATCTGTATTCTGGATTATATTTATCACACAAATAGAGACACTACTTGTCCTTTTGATTCAATCGCTTTATAAAACCTGTTAACCTCTGAATAAATTTAAGCCTTTTATTCTAGTAGGTTTTTACTTTATTTATAAGGTGATTAAGCTGGTCTTTATTGGATTGCATCTTTTTCCTGATCTCATCCTTTCCTCTGTATGAAAAATGCAATGCAGACGGTGAAGTGTGGGGATTATTTTCAGGCAGATGGTGGTCCTAGAAGATTTGGCAATATATGTATTGTCACGAAGTGGATAAAGACGAGTCAGACTTCATTGATTTTGCGATGTCTGGAGGTGAATCATATTGAGGTTAGTAAATTATTCTCTGTCCGTGTTGTACTCAAGGAAAACAAATTCTTGCACATATTATGAGAGAGATGACAAGAAATGCGTGATCTTTTCTCCTTGCTATGTGCCAGTCAAAAGAACCACCTTTGTGTGTTTTACACATTCAATATCCCGACTGGCCCGACCATGGAGTTCCAAAGGACACTCTTGCTGTTCGTGAAATACTGAAACAAACATCTAGTGTCCCACCCAGTCTTGGACCAATTGTAGTCCACTGCAGGTATCTGTCATCACCCTCCCTGTAATGTGCCTATAAAGATTCTGTAATTGATCCTTTCTAAAGCCTGACATCTCATTCTCTTGCTCAGTGCAGGTATTGGTAGGACTGGTACGTACTGTGCTATCCATAACACCATCCAAAGAATAATGGTTGGAGATATGTCTGCTCTAGATCTTGTTAATACGATAACTGTTTTTAGGTCTCAGCGAATTGGGATGGTGCAGACCATGGTACAACATCTTATCCTAATAATTGAAATTCTTTAATGGCTGTATGTACCTTATTTTTATTGATAATACAGCCAATATTACATAAGCGGATGACTGCAGATGCAATAATTTCTATGTAGTTAGTTAAAGTAGCAGGTGCTATGTTTGTTTCCCTGAGAAATTTAGCCAATTTTTTGTTTTATCACTTAGTGCAACCACATTAATTAAACAGTATTGATGAAACATTTTGTAAAAGATAAGCTATTTTTGTTACCAGTGCAGTTTACCCCCATAGAGCAGGTCCCCAAAATATTTTTATCTTTGGTGTATTTTTCTCTGTTAGCGCCTGAAAATACAACAAAAAAAACTAGATGTGTAATGTCTGACAATCAATTTTAGAAAGTATTTAGAACGCACACAACTTGAGTAGTTTCCAGTGTCCTTTTGTTCTTGTTTGTTCATCTTCTATCCATGATATATGCATCTGTATGTTTAAAGTCTTTCATTGGCCTTTTCAACCGCTCAGATTATTGGAAAGGAAATGTCTTACAATTTGCTCTACTCAAGCTGGACATCTTGCATTTTTTCAGCTATTATTCTCTTTTACGCTTTTGGTATTCCTTACCCTCAGTATATATGCTACTGTGTTTCAGTATTCTTAATTAATCTTTGCTCTTTGGATTTTAAGTACTTATACGCTGAATGTCTTACTACTGTATATTTCAGGAGCAATACCTCTTTTGCTATGATGCCATTATTGATGAACTTGAAGACCTCATTTCAGATACTAATGCAGAAGAGAGTTCATAACTGTAACTTTCAGTTAGCAGGAAGTTCAATTGGTTATTGAAGCAAATACTCGCACCTATTTGATTTTCTTCAGCTGGATTTAACCCGTTAACTTCTCCTAAAGTAGTTTCCTGGCCATTCAAGGTGTTGTATTCGAACAAAGTCCATGTAGCTGTTTCTTCCTTTCTGCTACAAATGAGAAATGCAACAATAATTTGTGCTTAAGAAGCAAATCAGTTGGATCCGTTGTTTCCACTAGCTGACGAAGAAGAGAATTGATTTGGCATCATCCATTTTTTGAAAAGATTTTTAGTAATTTTACTACTAAAGTAATTATATTCTAGATTATTTTTAAAAGAAAGGTTATTAAAAAGTAATGTTAGTGATTGTACGCCTGGCTTTCTTTGGAAAAGGTTGACTTTGCATGCCTACCGAATATATGAAATGGCCAATCCTTGTATGGTATTCTTCCTTGGATAATTAGTTTGTAAACCAAAACAGCCCATTAATGTCTTAAATAAAAAGAAATATAATTTTTTGCAGTAATATTATCATTTCGCATTCATACACTGTTACAAAGTAATGTTACCTGGGTAGTGAAATTGTCAAGAGGACACATGTACTTAACAATACACATTATACAAAGCTTAAAAGCCAATTCGTTATCTTCTCTAATTTAATGTAGTTCAATTAACTAGTAAGTTAAGGATTTAATTTCCCAGTAATGTAAGCACAAGCGTAAAAATCTAACAAGAAGAGAGAAAAGCCAGAGCTTCTCTCTAATTTTATTTACATTTCTTCTCCAAATCTCAAAGCCAAGAACCTCTAAGCTTTTCTCGAACAACACTCGAATTATAGGCCATGCGGTTGTAATTAGTTTCATGTAATAATTAATATCATCATAATAAGTTTACAATCACTAGAACTGCAGGCTTGAGTATTAGGACATTTCGCTTAATTAAGCATAATTGACGAGTTCGGAAAAATCATTGAACTACGTAACTACCACTGGCTCAACATTAGGAAAAAAAAAAATTCAGTTATGTTTCAGGTGAACCCTTTCATTTGGACTCAAAAAAGAGCCTCTAAAATTTAAAAATTCCATAAAATAAGCATTTCTCTAGTTCTTAAATCTTTTAATTTTTTTCTTTTAAAATCAAAAACTTGGGTCTTGATAGGAATTTTGAATTGAGATCAAATTTAATTTTATAATTTCTTTTTTATGAAAACATAATAATTTGTGCTATTCTATGATTGTTAAATACTCTCTTTACTATTTTAAACTATGATGAATATGTCGCAAGCATTGCCTAGAAAAATATGAGATTTGTGATTTTAATTTTTGGGATCTTATAGTTTATCTAATTCTGCATATACTCATGTGGTATCACTACAAGAGAACAAACCATTAGCTAGAAACCAAAATCCTAGCTAACTTACCGAGACTCCTAGCTAACATCGCTTTAGCTAGGAAAATGACCTTAGCTAAATTTTGTAGCTAATATGCTCTTAGCAAAATTTTATTAGCTAGAAAAATATGTTATCCGTTGCTAATATAGCTAGGGATATTTGCTTGGCACTAATCCCTCGCAATCATTAGCTAGAACATGTGATAGCTAAATTCCAAGCAAACTTTGTTCGGTCAATGTTGACTTTGTTGACACGTAGCTAGGGACTTATTCCATGCTAATATTTGCTACGATATTGATTTCATTAAAACATAGCTAGGGATATCCTTAGTTAAACTTAAAAAGGTTCTAGCCTTTTTCAATGTTTGCCTAGAATGTTTCCCTAGCTAATTACTAGTAGAATTTTTGTCAAGGACATTCTATAGCTAATTTGGTAGCTAATTTGATAAATATCCTAATGTCATGGCCTGCCCCATCATCATGCCATGTAGGTGGCATTTGACATATATTTTTGCCATATGGAAAGCTTACATATGAAATTGACTAGCACATGAGGGAAAGTTCTAGAGAATATGGAGATTTCTCATGGAAGAACTTAGAACCTATGGATTTGCTAGGAGTCCTTTGAAGATTCTAGTTATGTAGAGAATTCTAGAGAGGGGTCTTACTTGTAAATATCAAAGACTTGTATAACAATTAATATTTACATACTAGCCCTAGGAGACTAGTATATAAAAAAGGATATTCATTTGTAACTCACCAAGCAAAATAATCAAGTTCCCTATGATAAAAAGCTTCCTTTGGCAAGTTTCTCTTACCTTTCTTATCTAACATTCCCTTAGCGATCTTGAGTGTAGTAATTTAGGCTGAATTAGCATAGCAAGATCGTGAGCAAGTTGTGCAAGATCGGGAGTAAGTTGTCAAGTGCCGCACGTGTGCTTAGTAAAAGACTAAGGACAAGACAACGTGGTATCAGAGCAAATATTATGACTAAAGGAATGTTAGAAAGAATACAAGAAATTGCTGGAAGGAAGCTTTGTAGGGAACCATGGTCGGGATTATCAAGGGCGCGGTACTTGAAAAAGGGACAAATATGAAGGGTCATAAACAAAAAGAGTATGGTGGTGCACGAGACGCACACGGGGTGGACGACTTACTTCGGAGGATGGACAAGTACTTTGAGGTAGTCAAGGAGGATGGTGAAGTTGTTAAGGTATGCAACGCCTCAATGTACTTAACCGAGGTTGTCGTGCTGGGGTAGCGTCGGAAGTGTGTCAACATGGAAAAAAGGGCTATGCAAGATTGAGATGTGGGAGCAGCTCAAAAAGGAGTTGAAGAAGAAATTTCCGAAAGGGAACGAGTTGTCCTCCCAATTATTACAAACCCGATTTTCGCGAGAAAAAAGGGGCGCAATAGAGTTCACTACCTTAATGCTGCAAATCTCGTCGTTGTCTGAGGAAGATTCGCTCTTCTACTTCATGGATGGGTTGCAAAATTAAGAAAATTAGGAGTTAAGAAGACATCAAGTAGCTAACATGAACGAGGCCATAGTGGTAGCCGAGTCGCTCGTTGACTTCAAGATGGAGCCTGCCAAGTCTAAAGAAGGCAACACCGAGAGGTGTGGGGGAGATCATCACAAGAACAATGGGAAACGCATAGCCGAGGTATACAAGAGCAATGGCAAAGGGCCATCCCATAATAGATAGGGGTCCAAGAGCAACGATAATGGGCCGAAAAGTGGTAGCGAGTACGTGCCTAAGGGAGGGTGCTACTTCTGTAAAGGATCACATTAGACAAGTAAATGCCTAGAGTTGGGAAAGCTTGCAACAATGATCGAGAACTTTACTTAGGCACACGAGGGTGATACAGGAGGGACCGCCTACATTGGGGGGATGCGCTTGGAATCTAAGTCATAAGTAGGGGATTCCAAAGCATATCTTAGCAACATGCAAATAGAGCATGGTGGCATCGAGAAAAGTTGGGCGGACATAGTTGAAGATGATGGCGAGTTATAAAGTGATGGCACACTATCGAACTTAGACGATACACCAATCAGAGGGGTCAAGTTTGCTATCAAGGCTGGTGTGAGCATTTGATTTTTGCCCTATATGAATTACTCCTATAAAATCCAAGAAAATAGATTTTTTTAATTATTTGCCATTTTGTAGGATTTTCGTAGGATTTTATTAATTGTTTGCATTTTTGTGCACGTTTAATTCTTATTAAAATTATGAAAATACCAAAATACCATGCATTGCATTTAGATTTTGTTTTTATACTTTTTAGGATTAATTAGCTAATTAATTATTGTATTAAAAATAAAAATCACAAAATAGCTCATTTTACATTTTTTACCTTTTAATGTTTAGATTAGTGATCTTTCTCCTTTGATGTAGGATTAGTTAATTTTTATAATTATTGTAATTAGGTAATTAGTTTAATTTTGCAATTTAGATTAATTTAGGGTTTTAAATTTAGTATTTTTTGTTAAAAAAAAGAGAAGAAGAAAAAAGAAAAGAAAAAGCAAATAAGGATTTAATTGAAAATGGGGTTTTTAAATTCAGAATTTGGGCCATTTAAAGCCAAAAACCTGTCCCTAACCCAGGCCCAACTCAACCTTACCTGGTCCACCCCTTTTACACCCAAAACGACGTCGCATCATCATTGTTTGATCCAAGCCGTTGATCACTTTGAATCTAACGGCTGAGAACTAACCAGCCTTTTACAATATTAGTGTCCGAAAACCCTTTCCCCCATTTCGGAACCCCTTCAGTTCATCTCCTTCAACCAAGCCTAAAGAAACCCTAGCCGCCTTCACTCTCTCACCGTCTCCGCCGCCAACCGCCACCAGAAATCGCCTCACAGTGGTTTCGGTGTTCCAAATGGCCCCAAATCAACACCCCAGAACCCCCATCATCTCATCCTTCCAAATATCTAACCCATTTCTTTCAAATCATCACCAAACATCTTGAATTTCAAATCCGAGTTTCAATCCCAAAAACCCTAAACTCTCCAAATCAACCCAAAACTTCACCATGCAAGCCCCTCCTCCTCCTCTTCCTAAATATCCCCTTGGTTCCCCTCGAATCACCCCCAATCCTGTCGAATCTTGAATCTAAGATTCAGCAAAAAAACCCTAGTTTTTCTTCTTCTTTTCTTGGTCAGTTTTTGGAATTGTGAACCCAAACGTCCATTAATTGATTGTTTTTGTTAAGAACAACCAATTAATGGCTGTATAAATTCACGAATGTTTCATTCAGAGTAGTTCATCAACTGGTCTGGTCCAAAGCAGCTTTAGGTAATTCTTTTTCCATTTTTTGTTTTCTTTCTTTCTTTTCTTCTTTCTATACTACCTCTTTTCTTCCACTTGTTTCTTCCTTTTTACTATATATGATTTAGATAGTGACAATGTTCCATTTAATTGGTATTGTCAACTTGTTTATAAAGCATGCTGAATCTTACAATTCATCTGAAAGTTAATTTTGCATAGGTTTAGGCCTAATTAGGGTTTTGATGAATCGATTATTCTGCCTTTGCTTTGTTTAGATGTTCCTCTCCCGTGTTCTGTAATTAGATTTCACGTTATTTGAGTTAACTAATCTGTTTTGATTCATATACATGATTAGCTAAGCTTCTAGGATTTCTTTGTGGTTTTCTGATAAATGTTAGTTTGATTACTATAGTTAATTAGATAAAGCAACCTTTTATTAGTAATTAGGTTAATTTTAGTTCAAATTGCATCATCTCTTTTATTTTATTTCTATTGACATGTTTTGCATTTTTTGATTTGTTGATAGACTTCTGATTGTGTTTGCTATGATTTGTAAATAAATAGAAACTTATAGGGACCTAATTGAACTAAAAGAATTTAGGACAAAACTGAAATAGTCAGTAATTAGAAGGGTAAAAATTGGACTTTTACATAGGCTAATATCATAATGTTCTAGATTTTGCACAACTGTCCCTATCCTTAACATAAAACTGTTCGTATTGGATAAGGAAAAGGACAGATAACTGTAAAAGATGCTGTACTATTCTGATTTTCAGAAAAATTAGGTCAGAATATTCCTTTTTTGATGCTTTTTGTGTACTCTATAAAAGGGAAACATTCCCTCACTCACACACACATTCAACATTATTTTACTGCACAAAAATTCTCTCTTCTTTTATGAAAAAAGATCAGATTTCAGAAACTCTAGAAAACATTCAAAACTTCTTATTTCTGGTTTTTACAAGCTGAAAAACATGGTTTGAAATAGAGGATTTTCTTGGGTTCTTTAGTTGCAATTTCTGGTTTCAGAGTTGATTTTTGTTTAAAATTCTGGTTTATTTGGGGCTGCTGCTGCTGTGTGGTTTCTGTCTTTGCAAGCTTCAGCCATCTTCTTTTCTTTCTCCTGTTGTTTGCTGGCTTTATTGTTGCTGTCTATGTATTTAACCTCAACTACTTTATGTAATGCTATGAATGGTTTGTCAAAATGATATAAAGTTAGATGTATAAATTGTATTTGTAGAAGTGAATATTTTTTAAGCTAGTAAGTTAGCTTATAATGATATGAATGTGATTAAGTTTTGACTATGTGAGTTTTAAAGTTTGAGCATGAATAAACTAACTGATACTCGAATGCCTTGTTTCTTTTATGAAATTTTAGTCATTAAGGCTGATTATGAAATTTTAAAATCATTTTTCTTTCCTTTATCTGAGTAGACAACTTTCACCTTATTTAAAGCCATTTATTTTCTCTTTTGTCTGTTTGGCTGTAAGCTACTGCCTGCAGAATTGGCTACTAGTTGGCCAAATCAGCAGGTTCAAAAGCTAGAAAATGGAATTATGCTGTTTTGACAAAAAGAGGCCGAGCTCTAATGGACAAATCATGTCCAAAAGAGGCAGGAATTCTTCATGATGTCAGTCAGGCAGATTTGTAATAGTTATCTCTTAATATGGTTAGTTTATGTAATAAGACTTAATGTAAGGCATTTGATTTTGAAAAGCTGTTTGGTTTACTTAAAGATTGTAATGTAGTAGGATCTAATGTCATGTACTAAGACACGTTAGGAACTTAATTGTATGTTTTGATGTATTTTACAAAAAGTAGTAATGATGTAAAGGAGCTAGGTTTGAGCCCACTCTACAGAACCAAAAGGCTTCCCATTCGATGGAAAAAGGGGTTGGATTTCTAGCCCAAGTGAAAGACTGACCTCAGATGATTTAGGCCTAGTCTATCAGCCCAAACTTTAAGTCAGTCTAGAAGCCTTTTTATCATGGACCATTTTATGTTCAATTGACTAATTTCAGTATAGAAGTATGTTTAATCTTTACATTCTGTTCCTGTTTAAATATATAATCTGAAAATTATTTTATCATAAGTGTGTATGTATGGTTAATTGTAGAGGTAAATAGGCCCAAGCATTAGACAATTACAACTAGGCCAGCCTATGGCCCAATGTGGGCAAAGACTCGTTCGAATTCCAACGGGGAAAGAGCCCTGGAATTCTTTTCAGCTGGGCCAAACATTGAGTCCAAATACAGTTTTTCAAAGCTGAATGTTCCTGACTTAATCAAGTGATGCACGCCCAGCACTTGCCCCTTCAAAATTTTGGGGACCTTTTGCCTTTGTCCTCATTGTTGGGCCTAACGTAGAGCCCAACTTCCGTTGTTCTCCTTTACAAGATCTCTAAATAATATGAGGCCTAGTGATGACACATAATTCCTTTAAATAAATAAGTGCCTAATATATTAACCGAAGCATGCTTAAAACTAGTAGGGTTAGATTGAGCTTTAATTGTTCTAAGCCCCAACGTCTTTAGGCCTAATTAAGTATTAATTCTTAAAAAAATGGATCGAGGTGTGCTATACACAAACAAAAATTTATAAGCTATGGCCCTCACATTAGTATTAACTTAGATGTTAAATAATCATAATACTTGTAGTTTGCCTTAGGCTCGACTTAGACTATTATTGTAATTATGCATACGTTCGCATAACATAATTGCAAATTTAATTCTAAAAAGAGACTCGAAGGATGCGTTCGTGCAACTTCAACTAAACTTTCTTAATAAAGAAACAAAGCATTATTAATTGTGGACATGTTCGCGTGACATGATTTTTGACGCGCCAAAGGAAAAGAGTATACGTACGCGTAACTCAATTCTTTAATTACGAATAATCAAGCAATTAAAATCGGTAAAAGATAAATGCACATAGGTCCTAAAAATAAGTAGTTAAATAATTTAAGCCAAGTATAAATCGCTAAGAGACCGTGCTAGAACCACGGAACCCAAGAATTCCTAACACTTTCTCCCGGGTTAACAGAATTCCTTACTTAGAATTTTTGGTTCGCAGACTTTTAAATAAAATCGAAAACTTCCTCGATTTGGGATTTAAAAATAAACCGGTGACTTGGGACACCAAATAAACTATTCCAAGTGGCGACTATGGTAAATTAAATTAAATAATCTCATTTCGAATAATGTCACTTTAATTGGAAAAACTCCCATATACCCCTCGGGTGTAAAAAAAGGAGGTATGACAGCTCTGGCGACTCTGTTGGGGACAAGAACCCCAAACTTCTGGTTCAAGGTTCAAGAATTCGAGCTTATTAATGTGATTTCTTATTTGACTTTATTATCGATATTACTGTATTTTGTGGACTTAATGTGCTAATTGCCATTTATTTATCGCTTTGATATTATTTGAACTGTATTTAAATGTCTTCTTACGCCTCCCTTCTGAGTCTTCTAAAAAACGGTGCACACGTTCGCATGAACCACTTTTTCTGTTAGAAGTTATACCAAATAGAACGGGGTTGGGCACGCAACAAGGCCGTGCAGACTTTCGTGCACCTGGTACGTTGCCCCCTCCTCCACTCGAGTTTGTCCACTCGGGTAAGCCAGGTCTAGAACACAATTCCAAGGTTTAAACTTAAAATAACATAACCTCATGCCGGATCCCTAGTAGAAACGTTTGTTTGCATCACGTGCATTTGACCTTGGAGACTCAACACAGGGGTTGGGTCCGTCTAGGACAGGTGAACCCAAAATAACAGACCATCGTGATGCATCCTACGTGCTATATGAATATTTATTTATTTCGGCTTGCATGTTGACCGGCTAGGAAAAGAAAATCAAGAGAACAATAAAGAGTGAGGTAGGATAGAGAATTTACCCGATTCTAAAAAATCCCGGTATTTGAAAATGTCTCAAAACTCTGCCAAAATTTTTGAAAAAAAGGAAAAAAAGGAAAATGTATTTCAAAAAAGAGTGAGTCAAATATCATGTTTTTCCAATTATGTCAAAACTGACCGAACTACGCAGTTCTGATTTTCACCGGATGTGGGATACGTAGGCAGTCCACATAAGGTTTAACCTCATTTTTTACAAAAAATAATCAAGTAAAGTTTAGGGCTTTGGTAAAAAAAATAAACCGACCCAGCTTCCACTACTAAAAAAGTCAGGGTTTAGCGACGGACAAATTCTGTAGTTAAAACAGAAAAATTCGTCGCTAATCTAATTTAGCGACATATTATCAAAATATTCTGCTAGCTACGAGCGTTTTAGCGACAGATTAGCGACGACGTTCGTAGCTAATTCCAGTTTTTTTGTAGTGTTCGGTTGTGATTTAAGTCGTTCTTGCCGGAATAGCCTTAGATTATCTTTCAATTGTCGTAATGCTATTTTCGTGAAGAACGGGCAAGTCTGTCAGTAAGGTGTCTTTTTCCATAAAATACCTTTCCCCCGACCTCAAAATTTGTTTAGAATCATGAAGGGGCCACATTTACAAAAACGACCATTTTTGCTAAAGTAGCATAAATGGGGTCATTGTCCGTTGATTTTCTTTTAGAAATTGAAAACTTGTTTTGCAAAAAAGTCCACAAGAGTAAACCCTAACCTTAACCCAGCACAGGTACAAATGAATACTGTCCAGAACCCGTCACAAATGAATGCTGCCCAGAATCCATCACAATTGGTCATAGAACAGGCTCAGTTGCAGCTTCGCATGTAGTGGAATGATTTAGATAAAGATGGCCAGTATTGGGTAAAAAAGCAGTTGGGTTCCCTTATATACATCATGAACATCGAACCCCGGGAGGATTTAATCAATGCTTTGGTAACCTTTTGGGATCCTGTCCACAACATGTTCCGTTTCTCGGACTTCGAGCTCACCCCTACTCTGGAGGAAATGGGCGGATACATTGAATTTGGCCAGGACTTGAAGAAACAATAACTTATATTCCCGAGGGCTACCTTTGTGCACAAGTTCTTTGATCTTCTGAATATAAGTAAGCAAATGAAGAAGGCCCATGTAAACAACGGATGTTGTTCTTTCTACTTCCTTTACTTTAGGTTCGGGCACTCAGCTGGGTTTGAAACGCATGAAAAGGGATTAAACAACAAACAAGATAAAAGTACACGGCAGATTCATCGTCAGTTCGCTTTCATTGAGGCATTTTTGGGAATCATGGTCTTTCCGAATGCAAAAGGGACAATAGATACTAGCATGGCCAGAATTGCACAAATCCTCACTACCAAGAAAGATCACACACTTGTTCCGTTAGTGCTGGCAGACATTTATCGGGCATTGACCTTGTGTAAATCCGGGGTTCAATTCTTTGAGGGTTGCAACATTCTTCTCCAAATGTGGTTGATCGAAGATCTCTGCCGTCACCCCAAGTTCATGAGTTATGGTTCAGACGGGAACAACTTCATCAAGAATTATGAGGAAAGGGTGGAAGAATACAAATCTCCTGAAAGGTTTGAGGCCTGGGTATCCCATTTAATAACTCTAAAAGCAATTCAAATTGAATGGACCATAGGATGCTTCCGCTAATGGAAGTCATATACATGACAGCTTTAAAAGGCTACTTGATGATGATGGGCCTGAGGAGTATCCAACCATATGCACCAGAAAGAGGTACCCAAGTCATTGAGCTGCACCTAGAAGCAACACTACCTGAGGCTTTAGTCCAACGAGATTGGAATGGTTGCCAATATCTGAAAAGTGACACCCAGGTACCAGATCTTGCGAGAGGAGAAGTGGATCCAAATTATGCTGCGTAGTTTGAGAGAAGGTTTTGTGCGAATGATGAGCCAGAGCCCGAGCCTGAGCCTGAAAAGCCCGCCAAAAGACCTCATGTTCAAGCTTTTGATGATAAAATCCGGGAAAGGTTGGCCTGGGGGAGAAGGAGAAAAAATATCAAGCCACCATTCACGCTTTGCAAGAAGAATTGAGGAACGTCGTATTCAATATGATCTATAGGCACAAGAAGCTGAAGGTGAAAGAAGAAGGTTGGCCTAAGAAAATGAAGCTCTACGGGCCCAAGTTCCAAAGATGAGAATAGCAGCTGAGAACCCGGGCAGAAGTAGAAAAGACGAAATGCTCATCTATAGCCTTACGCAAAAAGTATGTGACTATGAGGATGATTTGCAAAAGACTTAGGTTGAGCTAGAAAATGCTCGAACAAAGTTGGCTAGAAATGCGGAAGAACAGACAACCTTCGTTCGACAGCTGAAGGAAAGATATGACAGAGGGGTCATGGGTTGGAAAAAAGAGCTTAACACCCTTGAGGGTGAAATGACTAAACAAGCCAATAGCTTCAAAGATGAGAGAGAACATTGTTACGCTTTGATGGCACAGCTAGAGGGGGACCTACATCATTTATAAGAGCAGAATCATACGGCCACCCAGGTTTAGAGGCCAGATCTCAGCAGATTGGGCGGTTGTTGCAAGAAAAGGGTGTCATCAGGGAAAGGGTTAGAAGAATCGACGACTACATTGTGATGAAGTGCAACGAGTGCGATGACATGACCAAGTCCATGTTCTTCGTCACAGTAATGATCGTTGTTTGCCAGATAATGGATAATCTTTATCGCCTTTAGGACGACATGGCACGTAGGCCTGTGACAAGACCGGCTGGTGTCCCTAGGGCAGGATTGGAGGCACTTATGTACTCCTAATTGTTTTCCTTTCTCTTTTCAAGTCTGTATTTTCATTCCTAGAGTCTGTTTCGAGTCTGTTTTAGTTTTTCAATTCTCAAGTATGTAGGATCGAGTCTTTGTAATAAAGAAAAAATAGAAGTTGTGTTTTAATGAAAATTTGAAAAACCTAAAAGGTATTTATTTATTTCACATTTATCTTTGAACTACGTGATGATCTAATTCACGTGGTGTCGTGATATGTAGGAAATCCCCATCAGATCCGATCATGGTTTTTAAATAACTCAAATAAAAGAGAAAGTGACAAAAAGAGAAAACCAAAAGGAAAAGTAAAAGAGAAAAAAGAGGAAATAAGAAAAGAGAGAAAACAAGAAAAGAAAACAAAAACGAGAGAGAAAACAGTGAGAGAGTGCAAAAGAAAGCAAGAGAAAGATCGGGGAAAGGCCGGGAGGAGACACACAATCGTTACAAAACATGTAGAAACACATTTAACTGTATAGGTGCATCACACCCCCAATGTGCGATTCCCTATGTGTTAATTGCTTCGAACTAACCTGTTTGTTGTGTCAACTGTTGAGTATAGGTTCTGTTCTAAGGTGGTTGGTTTTGTGGTAACCTGGCTTCGCACCCATACTTTACAAGTTCCAAGGAAAGTGTCGAAGTGTCATCAGAAAGTTATCTACCAACAATTCCCATCCTAGAGGATAGCCCGCTATCGGTTATACCAACCTCAGAGTCAGCGACTGCTAAAGAAAATAGGGCACTGTGCCTCCGCATGTTGGAAATGTAGGATGCTTGGTCCAACGGTAGAGAGCCGCCGAGTGCCATACCTGGTTTCCCCGAGCTACTTTCCAGAGCAAGTGGAACTTCCAACATCCCAATAAGTTACCCGAACACCCCACTTGGATACCCCACCATGTCGGCCCACTTCGCCGGAATGCCTTCTGAGGTTTGCCCCCAGGCATTGATTTTGGGAGTGGCTTCTAATATATTCACTGCACCACCAGCTTCGGCTACGGCACAACCAGTGTTGCCCAGGCCAAATTTTGATCCATCTTCCTTTACTTTCCAAGTACCATCTTTTTCACCAGACACTACCCATTTCACCACCAATTTTTACCCGCAACAACCCCGGCATGAGTTTACCGCGGGGCAAGAAAGAGCTACAAAGAATTCCGAGCAAGAGGAAATCACTCGGAAAATGAGAAGCATGGAACAAAGCCTTAAGAATATACAAAGTTTAAGTGGCCAAAAGAGCGTATCCTACGCTGATTTATTTATGTTCCCGCATGTTCATTTGCCCATCGGTTTAAAGACCCCTAAGTTTGAAAAGTATGATGGGCACGGGGACCCCATAACCTACCTCAAGAGGTATTGCAATCAGTTGAGAGGGGCAGGCGGAAAAGAAGAGCTCCTCATGGCTTATTTCAGAGAGAGTCTGGTTGGCATTGCATCCGAATGGTACATGGATCAAGACAAATCTTGCTGGAACATATAGGATGATTTGGCTTGAGATTTCGTCAGGCAATTCCAGTACAACATAGACATATACCTAGACAGAAATTCCCTATCTAATCTCAAAAAGAAGTCTTCAGAAAGTTTCCGAGAATATGCTGTTAAGTGGCGCGAACAAGTGGCCAGGGTGAAGCCCCCGATGGATGAGACTAAGATGGTCAGTATTTTTCTACAAGCCAAAGGGGCTGACTATTTCCAGAATATGATGTCTGCAATGGGAAAGCCGTTTGCTGAGGTTATCAAAATTGGAGAGATGGTTGAAAATCGTCTGAAGACAGGCTGCATATTGAGCCAGTCTGCTATAAGAGCTACGTCCCAAGCAATCAAGAGAGGGTTAGGAGGTGTAGAAAACAGAAAGAATAAAGAAGAAGTAGTGATGGTGGCTTCAAGTCTGAGGAACCCCCGTCAACCCCGAGGTTACTTCCTGCCAAACACCCCGCAACATTATTATCCTCACCAGGATGTGGCTTATGCCATGGCTCCTCAGCCTTATGCGGTGATGAATGCCCAGCCATACGCTCGGCCACAACAATATTTTAACCAAAACCGAGCTCCACTTCCTTGAAATAACCCTCCTCACGAATCTCCATATAATCCTCGTCTCCCACAAAATAATTTTCCATACAATGCCCGTGCCCGGGAGCCACCCAGAAGAACCAACTTCACGCCTATTGGTGAATCATACTCTAGCCTTTTCCCTAAACTGGTCCAAATGGGTTTGTTGCAACCCGTACCCCAAACTAGGAAAACCCTAGAGTCGCCTTCCTACCGACACGGTGCTCGATGTGCTTATCATTCAGGAGTGGAAGGGTATGACACTGAAAACTGTTGGACTCTCAAAAAGGAAATCGAAAACCTAATAGAGCAAAAGAGGGTAGTGCTGAAAGATGAAGAGATCCCCAATGTGACCAATAACCCATTGCCGGCTCACAACAACAGGCTAGTTATTGGGATGATTTGTGAAGATAAAGAGTTTGACCCGGCTCTGAAAGCCATCATTGCCATCGCCGATGTGGAAAAGAAGCCAAGGGCAGCTGCAAAGCAAGACAAGGGGGAGAAGAAAAGTAACTCCACCCCTCAAAGTGTAGAAAAAATGGTGGAAACCAAAACAGGGGCAATACCCCCTAAAGACGCCATTCTTTATATTCCCCGGGCTCACAGGAAAGAACAATTGGTGTTGAGTCCTCCTAAAAGGTTCGAGCTGAACAAGGGACCCAAAATGTATGTACCCAAAGGGACTTACATAGTGCGGGGACTAGTAATTCCACCCAGGCTGAACGAGCCCATGATCATAGCTGCGCACCACAAAGGCCCATGAAAGACCCTACTACAGTCTCCTGAAGCTACAACAGAGCAATTATGACATACAGGGGGAAATAAATCATAGGGGAAGTAAATGAAACCAACCCATCTGGGAAGTACCTCAATCTGGAAGAAGTGAAAAAAGCCAAGCAGAAGCGTTTTCCGCTTAAAAAGCCAGTCAGTGCCGAAGAAGTAGAGGAGTTCTTCTAAAAAATGAAAACTACGGACTACGAGGTAATTGGCCAACTCCGGAAGTTTCCCTCTCAGGTCTTGCTCTTGTCTCTACTGATAAGCTCGATTGAGCATCAGAAAGTGTTGATAAAGACCCTCAATGAAGCATACGTTCCGATTGAAACCATTATTGAGCAATTGGAAAGGATGGCGGAACGATTCTTCGAAGTCAACCAGATTTCATTTAGCAGAAATGACTTGCCCGCGGAAGGGGCTGCCCACAACAAAGCTCTTCATCGAAGAGTTAAGTGTGAAGGGTACTATGTGAAAAGAGTCATGGTGGATAGCGGATCTTGGGTCGACATATGCCATCTCTCAACCTTGCAAATAATGGAAATTGGGACTGAGAGAATCGGGCCTAACAATGTTTGTGTGCGTGCTTTTGATGGCATCAAGAGAGACACAATAGGGAGATTGATTTGATCTTGACCATCGGTCCTGTGGATTTCGAAGTGACATTTCAGGTCTTGGACATAGATACCTCCTATAATTTTCTCTTAGGAAGGCCTTGGATCCATGCTGCAGGGGCTGTACCTTATACTCTCTACCAAATGGTGAAATTTAAACACGAAGATAAGGAAATCGTGGTCCATGGAGAGGATGAGCAATCAATTTACAGGGACCTGCTAGTCCCATGTCTTGAGGCTAGGGAAGGTAGCGACACATAGTCTATCAAACTTTTGAGGTTGTGGTCGTAGATGAATGTGAGGAAGGGAGCACGTGTCCTCAATCGTTTCTATCAAATGTGCCAATCATGGTCGCTACTGAAATGATCAAGCAGGGGTATAAGCCCGGGAAGGGGATTGGGGTATCTTTGCAAGGTATCACAGAACCTATCCCTTTGGCTGCCAACAAGAAGTTCTTTGGTGTGGGTTTTCACGCTACAGAAGCTGATGTGACATAGGCAAATGAATGAAAGAGTAATGGTTGGTTGTTGCCTCAGCCGGTCCCGCATCTCTCCAAAACATTCGTCAAGCCAAAGTACATAGAAGAAGAAGAAGATGAGGCCTTCACGGCCAAGGAAATTGAGGACATATGTGGAGCCATGAGGCAAATGTTATATGAAGCTAATATGGTCCACACAGGTGAAGGCTCGAGCACTACTGAGGTGAAATTTATGGGGCCCGATGCCAAGCTGTAAAATTGGAAGGCTACTCCGTTCCCAGTCAGACGGGAATCCCGGTAGTCCAGTCTTGCCAACCTTTCTGCATTCCGAGTTATTCTAGGGTGTAACTCGAATGTTTCTTTTAGTTTATTCTCTTTAAAATTCCAATGTAAAATCTTCTATCTTCAAATTCTATGAAATGAAATTAATATTTCATCGTCTCTGAATCTCTTTCTTTATTCTTTCTGATTTTGTTATTTTTCTTATTTCTTCTTTTGGTTCTAATAATGTGGACTTAAATAGCATGACATGCTTGCAGACTTCATGCCCAGATCATAGCACGCTATCTAACCGTAAAATAATGAATCAAGAACCGGAATATGATGAAGATGAGGTTTTTAGGGAAATAACTCGAGAACTGGAACAATTCGAGAATAAACCTAAGCCAAACTTAAATGAAACCGAGCCAGTTAATTTGGGTAGTTCAGAAGAGTTCTAAGAAACGATGATAAGCATTCACACGGATAAAAGAACTAGGGATGCATTGATCCAACTTTTGTTCGAATTCAAAGATGTGTTTTCTTGGTCCTATGATGATAATCCAAGACTAAATGTTGACTTAGTGGTACACAAATTGCCAACTTACCCCGATCATCCCCCTGTCCAACAAAAACAAAGGAAGTTCAAAACTGACATCAATGACAAGATCAAAGAAGAGGTCACCAAACAGTTAAAAGCGGGGGTGATCCGAGTGGTCCGATACACCACATGGTTGGCTAATGTGGTTCTAGTTCCAAAGAAAGATGGAAAAACTCGAGTGTGTGTTGACTATCGGGATCTGAACAAAGCAAGTCCCAAAGACAACTTCCCTTTGCCAAATATCCATATCCTTGTTGACAACTGTGCCAAACATGAGATACAGTCTTTCGTGGATTGTTACGCTGGATATCATCAAGTCTTGATGGATGAAGAAGACGTAGAAAAGACAGTCTTCACCACACCCTGGGACACTTATTGTTACTGGTTCATGCCTTTTGGTTTGAAGAACGCCGGGGCAACTTACATGAGAGCTATGACTGCCATCTTTCATGACATGATGCACCAAGAAATTGAGGTGTATGTGGATGATGTAATCATTAAATCAAGAATGTAGGATGACCATATTCGGGATTTGAGAAAGTTCTTTGAGCATCTGCGTAAGTATGACTTGAAGTTAAATCTAGCCAAATGTGCATTTGGAGTTCCGTCTGGGAAACTCTTGGGATTCATAGTCAGTCGGAGGGGCATCGAGCTAGATCGAACAAAGATAAAGTGTATTCGGGATTTGCCTCCTCCGAGAACCAAGAAATAGGTTATGAGTCTGTTGGGAAGGTTGAATTACATCAGCCAATTCATTGCTTAGTTGACTTACACATGTGAGCCCATATTTAAGCTATTGAAGAAAGATGCAGCAATTAAATAGACAGATGAGTGTCAAGAAGCCTTAGACAAAATCAAAGAATATCTGTCGAATCCTCTAGTCTTGGTCCCACCCGAATCTGAGAGGCCTTTGTTTTTGTATTTGACAGTGCTGGGGAATTCCTTTGGGTGCGTTCTCGAGCAACATGATGTGACCGGGAAGAAAGAACATGCAATATACTATTTGAGCAAGAAGTTCACTAGTTACGAAGCCAAATACACTTTGTTGGAAAGGACTTGCTGTGCCCTAATTTGGGTCGCTCAGAAGCTTAGGCATTACCTGTTGGCCTACACCACCTATCTCATCACCAGGTTGGATCCTTTGAAGTACATATTCCAAAAGCCGATGCCCACAGAGAGGTTAGAAAAATGGCAAATCCTTCTCACCGAGTTTGACATAGTCTATGTCACCCGCACGACAATAAAAGCTCAAACTTTAGCGGATCACTTAGCAGAAAATCCTGTTGATGATGAATATCAGCCTTTGAGCACTTATTTTACGGACGAGGAAGTAAATTCAGCTGAGGTAATTTTAGAAGACACCAACGCTTGGAAAATGTTCTTCGATGGAGCTGTGAACGGAAAAGGTGTCGAGATTGGGGCAATCCTGATCTCACCCACTAGTCAGCACTATCCAGCCACAATCCGACTTCGGTTTTTCTGGACCAACAACACTGCCGAGTATGAAGCATGCATTATAGGTATAATCATGACAATCGACCAAGATGTGGAAGAATTGTTAATCATGGGAGATTCAGACTTGATTATCCGACAAGCTCAAGGTGAATGGGAAACTCGGGATGTCAAGCTTATTCCATACAGGCAACATGTGGAAGATCTTAGCAAGCGGTTAAAGTCAGTCGAGTTCAGGTACATTCCTCATTTTTACAATGAGTTAGCTGATGCACTCGCTTTACTTTGGCCTCGATGTTGCCATATCCATGCAATGTCCACATTGACCCGTTGGAAATCCAAATCCGAGAAAGGCATGGTTATTGCAATACGGTTAAGGTGGAACCAAATGTTCAGCCATGGTATCATGATATCAAGAGATTTTTGAAAACACAGGAATATCCCGAGAAAGCCAATAGAAACCAAAAGAGAACCATAAGAAGGCTCGCCAGTGGTTTCTTCTTGAGCGGAGAGGTCTTGTACAAAAGGACTCTAGATCTGAACCTTCTAAGATGTGTGGATTCCCAAGAGGCTAGAAGAATCATGAATGAAGTGCACGCAAGAGGGTGTGGTCCCCATATGAATGGATATGTACTTGCAAAGAAAATCCTTCGAGCATGCTATTACTGGATGACTATGGAAAATGATTGCTTCAGTTTGTCCGGAAATGTCATCAGTGTCAGGTGCACGGTGACCTGATTCATGCACCACCTTCAAAACTGCATCCTATGTCAGCACCGTGGCTGTTCGCTGCTTGGGGGTATGGATATCATTGGGCCAATCGAGCCAAAAGCTTCAAATGGTCATAGATTCATATTGGTTGCCATTGACTACTTCACAAAATGGGTTGAAGCAGTCACTCTCAAAGCCGTCACCAAGAAAGCAGTGGTAGACTTCATGCACTCCAACATCATCTACCGTTTTGGTATTCCTATAACTATTATTACGGACAATGCTGCAAACTTGAATAGTCACTTGATGAGGGAGATATGTGAACAATTTAAGATCATGCATCTGAATTCTACCCCTTATCGGCCCAAAGCTAATGGTGCCGTCGAAGTAGTAAGAACATCAAGAAGATTCTTAGGAAGATGATCCAAAGTTCTAGACAATGGCATGAAAAGTTGCCATTTGCATTGTTGGGATATCGCACAACTGTGCGCACATCAGTTGGAGCAATAACCTATCTATTGTTTTATGGCACTGAAGCCGTAATACCCACAGAAGTTGAAATTCCTTCTTTTCGAATCATCGTTGAAGACGAGATTGATGATAGTGAGTGGGTCAAGACCCGTCTAGAATAGCTAACCCTGATTGATGAAAAGTGGATGGCCGCAGTTTGCCACGGGCAGTGGTATCAACAAAGAATGGCCCGTGCCTACAACAAGAAAGTGCGGTCTAGGAATTTTGAAGTGGCGCAACTCGTTTTGAGACGTATTCTCCCAAATCACAAGGAAGCAAAAGGAAAGTTCGCTCCAAACTGGAAGGTCCCATACATTATAAGAAAATTGTTGCAAAAGGGGCATTGTACCTGGGAGACATTGAAGGAAATGACCCTAAAACAGGTGTCAATGCAGATGCGGTCAAAAGGTATTATGTTTAACCCTTCTATAGCACCGATATTATCCGATTGGGATGACGAAGGCTTTCATTCTCACTACCACAAACACTTTAACCCTTTGCTAACCCTTTGAGCTGGTTATCTTTCTTTGATTACTCTCTTTGGAACCCGAAAATATTTGTAAAAAAAATCAAAAAATAATGTTTCCCTGAACTACGTTCGGCTTGATTCTGAAAGGATACGTAGGCAGCCTCTCTCTGGGGTTCAGTCTCACCAAAACAAAAATTCACATTTTCCCAAAAGTTGAAACAGGGGCAGAATTTATAATGGTTCGGCGATCGTCGCCTAAAAGGTTCCTAAGTAGCAGTTCAATCCAAACTCTTATTACCTAAAATCCTGTTCAAAGCCCTTCGGATCGATCAGTGAAGATGTTCACAATGGGAATTTGTTGGATTCGATACAATCAAATGAGAGAAATAAAATGAGAGAGTCTTATTGGTGAAAACCCACACGGACACCATAAGGCGATGTTGAGTAGAGAAGTTGAAAATGAGAGAGTCTTGTTAGTGAAAACTCTCAAAGAGCACTATAAGGCGACGATAAGAAGAGAAATGAGAGTGGACAATTGGCGAAAACCCGCAAAGGGCGCCAATGATCGAAAAGAAGGAATCCCCTACAATTATCGGCATTGATAGAGTCCTGACAAGGTTTCTCGATTTTAAGATACGAGTTATGATGGGTTTATGAGAGATTGGATGGTTGCACAGTTCGGGTATCCCGTCCAAGAAACATGCCATGTCTATTGAAGTCTGTATGCACTCCAGATAAGTCCTTCTTTCTTCCCCCAAAAGAGACACTTCTCGTTAAATTCATTATCCTGTCCTTTGTTTACTTCTCTTTGAATCCCTTTCGGTTTAATCCTTCTCCTAAACTAATACAAAAAAATATGGCAAGATTGATTTACGGGGCTTTCATTTGACACGAGCTAATGTGCAAAAAATCACCTAGCCTTAGCAGGTGCATCAAGTCGATCTCGACTGGCCATGATGGCCGATGCTTCAGAGTGAAAAATATTGAAAAGGAAAGAAATCCAATGTCAAGTGACCATAAAGGCAAAACAAGATGAAAAGGCCAAAGCCCCACACGGGTGAACCATTATGTGAAATTTTGGAAAGTTAAGATCCCTCGGTTAGAAGAAAGATCAATCTACAAAAGGCCAACGAGCATTAGAGGTTTTCATCAAAAGAGTTGGGCCGAGATCGAAAAAATCAAGGCCACGAAACCAACCTCCATTTTAAACTAACAATTGTTCTTTGTTTGAAAACATGAAACAGGTGCAATCCAAAGCAACCTTGCAAGAAGCAGGTGTCACCAAAAGAAACTGCGCAAGGGCTAGAAACAGTTTTGCAGCAATAATCAATCCAAAAAGGGAAGACTCTTCCAAATTATTTCCTGCATTCTTACTCATATTTTTTAATAAAATAAAAAAAGAAGAGAGAAGAAAATTCAAAAAAAAAAAAATGGTAGCCTAGGGTCCCCAATCTCTAGTTACGTTTTTTCTAATATAGGGTCTCCACTCCCTAGTTGAATTTACTTTAGACATAAGGTCTCTACTCCCTAGTCTGTTTTTCCATCATAGGTTCTCCACTCCCTAGTTGATTTTATTTTGGACAATGGTATCCACTCCCTAGTCGCTTTTCCAACATAGGGTCTCTACTCCCTAGTTGATTTTGGTGATTTTATTTTAGGCATAGGGTCTCCACTCCATAGTCTGCTTTTCCAACATAGGGTCTTCACTCCTTAGTTGATTTTATTTTAGGCATAGGGTCTCCACTCCTTAGTCTACTTTTCCAACATAGAGTCTCCACTCCCTAGTTGATTTAATTTTGGACATAGGTTCTCCACTCCCTAGTCGCTTTTCCAACATAGGGTCTCCACTCCCTAGTTGATTTTACTTTAGGCATAGGGTCTCCACTCCCTAGTCTGGTTTTCCAACATAGGGTCTCCACTCCCTAGTTGATTTTATTTTAGACATAAGGGTCACCACTCACTAGTCGCTTTTCCAACATAGGGTCTCCACTCCCTAGTTGAAGTTATTTTAGACATAGGGTCTCCACTCCCTAGTCACTTTTCCAACATAGGGTCTCCACTCCCTAGTTGAATTTATTTTAGACAAAGGGTCTTCACTCCCAAGTTGATTTTATTTTAGGCATAGGGTCTCCACTCCCTAGTATACTTTTCCAACATAGGGTCTTCACTCCCTAGTTTATTTTATTTTAGGCATAGGGTCTCCACTCCCTAGTCTACTTTTTTAAACATAGGGTCTCCACTCCCTAGTGTCTTTTCCAACATAGGGTCTCCACTCCCTGATTAATTTCATTGTAGATACAGGGCTCCACTCCCTAATCTCTTTTTCCCAAGGATACACAATCCTTATTTTATTGCTTTCAATAAAGAAATAGTTTAGATTTTCGTTACAAATAACTCACAAAATTTTCCTATTGAATACTGGGGCAGAAAATTTTGTTCGTTTGTTTGCTTTGGTGCCTGAATAGGTTTTCACCATGAGGCACAAGGTTCGAGATGACAAGAAGAAGTCTCAACCCAAATAAAAGAAAAGAAGAAACAAGAAAAAAAGTTGAACTCTAAGTGTAGAAGCGGAGGAAAGATGCAGACTGCACAAGATAAGGTTGAAGTCAAAAGTTTTGCATTGTCCCGCCTTGATCTAAAAAGCTGAAGAAGAATGAACCAGCGGTTGGAACTAACAAGCCATCAAGATTCAGATCAGAGTCTGCAGGAAGAACCATCCAAGACTCAAGATCAAGCTTTAGAAGGTTTATAGATAGGAATCTTGTAACTCATAGTTGATAGGCTTAGCTATTTTAGCTTTTCATCTTTCATTTTGGTGTAATCAGGAGCTCAACAAGCAGAAACAACCGCAACAACAGTAAAATCACAATTTTTCGGTAGTCCCAGCTACCAAAACTTCTAGAACTATACTGACCTAATTCCTTTATAGCCATGGATATGTAGGAAGCCTCTGAAGTAAGGTTCGGTCAGACTTTTTCAAAAGATGCTTCTCATGGAGTTTCAAACGGGAAAAAATCCCTCGTAATTGCTCATTTTATCTTTGCCCGCAAACCCTTCGTGTTTCCGAGCAAAGAGGGGCAGGTATGAGCATGTGATTTTTGCTCTATATGAATTACTCCTATAAAATCCAAGAAAATAGTTTTTTTAATTATTTGCCATTTTGTTGGATTTTCGTAGGATTTTATTAATTGTTTGCATTTTTGTGTACGTTTAATTCTTATTAAAATCATGAAAAATATAAAAATACCATGCATTGCATTTAGATTTTGTTTTTATACTTTTTAGGATTAATTAGCTAATTAATTATTGTATTAAAAATGAAAATCACAAAAATAGCTCATTTTACATTTTTTACTTTTTAATGTTTAGATTAGTGATCTTTCTCCTTTAATGTATGATTAGTTAATTTTTATAATTATTGTAATTAGTTTAATTTTGCCATTTAGATTAATTTAGGATTTTAAATTTAGTATTTTTAATTAAAAAAAGAGAAGAAGAAAAAAGAAAAGAAAAAGGAAATAAGGATTTAATTGAAAATGTGGTTTTTAAATTCAGAAATTGGGCCATTTAAAGCCAAAAACTTGTCCAAAACCTGTCCCTAACCCAGGCCCAACTCAGCCTTACCCGGTCCGCCCCTTTTACACCCAAAACGATGCCGCATCGTCCTTATTTTGATCCCAGCCGTTGATCACTTTGAATTTAACAGTTGGGAACTAACCAGCCTTTTACTATATTAGTGTCCGAAAACCCTCTCCCCCATTTCGGAACCCCTTCAGTTCATCTCCTTCAACCAAGCCTAAAGAAACCCTAGCCGCCTTCACTCCCTCACTGTCTCCGCCGCCAACCGCCACCGAAAATCACTCACGGCGGTTCCGGTATTCCAAATGGCCCCATATCATCACCCTAGAACCCCCATCATCTCTTCCTTCCAAATATCTAACCCATTTCTTTCAAATCATCACCAAATATCTCGAATTTCAAATTCGAGTTTCAATCCCAAAAACCCTAACCTCTCCAAATCAACCCAAAAATTCACCATGCAAGCCCCTCCTCCTCCTCTTCCTAAATATCCCCTTGGTTCCCCTCGAATCACTTCCAATCCTGTCAAATCTTGAATCTAAGATTCAGCAAAAAAACCCTAGTTTTTCCTTTCTTCTTTTTCTCGGTCAGCTTTTGGAATGTGGAACCCAAACGTCCATTAATTGATTGTTCTTGTTTAGAACAACTAATTAGTGGCTGTATAAGTTCACGAATGTTTCATTCAGAGTAGTTCATCAACTGGTCCGGTCCAAAGCAGCTTTAGGTAAAAAAAATTCCATTTTTTTTGTTTTTTTCTTTCTTTTCTTCTTTCTATACTACCTCTTTTATTCCACTTGTTTCTTCCTTTTAGTATATATGATTTAGATAGTGACAATGTTCCTTTTAATTAGTATTGTCAACTTGTTTATAAAGCATGCTAAATCTTGCAATTCATCTAAAAGTTAATTTTGCATAGGTTTATGCCTAATTAGGGTGTTGATGAATCGATTATTATGCCTTTTCTTTGTTTAAATGTTCCTCTCCCATGTTGTGTAATTAGATTTCACGTGTTATTTGAGTTAACTAATTTGTTTTGATTCATATACATGATTAGTTCAGCTTCTAGGATTTCTTTGTGGGTTTTTGTTAAATGTTAGTTTGATTAATGTAGTTAATTAGATAAAGAAACCTTTTATTAGTAATTAGGTTAATTTTAGTTCAAATTGCATCATCTCTTTTGTTTTATATCTGTTGACATCTTTTGCATTTTTTGATTTGTTGATAGACTTCTGATTGTGTTTGCCATGGATTATAAATTAATAGAAAGTTATAGGGACCTAATTGAACTAAAAGAACTTAGGACAAAGCTGAAATAGTCAGGAATTAGAAGGGTAAAAATGGACTTTTACATAGGCTAATATCAGAATGTTCTAGATTTTGCACAGTTGTCCCTATCCTTAGCATACAAATGCTGGTATTGGATAAAGAAGGGACAAACAGCTGTAAAAGATGATGTACTATTCTGATTTTCAGAAAAATTAGGTCAGAATATTCCTTTGTTGATGCCTTTTGTGCATTCTACAAAAGGGAAACATTCACTCACTCACACACACACACATTCAGCATCATTTTACTGCACAAAAATTTTCTCTTCTTTTTTGAAAAAATATCAGATTTAGGAAACTCTAGAAAACATTCAAAACTTCTTATTTCTGTTTTTTACAAGCTGAAAAACATGGTTTGAAGTAGAGGATTTTTCTTGGGTTCTTTAGTTGGAATTTCTGGTTTCAAAGTTGGTTTTGGTTTAAAATTCTGGTTTATTTAGGGTTGTTGTTGCTGTGTGGTTTCTGTGTTTGCTAGCTTCAGCCATCTTCTTTTCTTTCTCCTATTGTTTGCTGGCTTTATTGCTACTGTCTAGGTATTTAACCTGAACTCCTCTATGTAATGCCGTGAATGGTTTGTCAAAATGATATAAAGTCAGATGTATAAATGGTATCTGTAGAAGTGAATGTTTTTTATGCTAGTAAGTTAGCTTATAATGATATGAATGTGATTAAGTTTTGACTATATGAGTTTTAAAGTTTGAGCATGAATAAACTAACTGATACTTGAATGCCTTGTTTCGTTTATGAAATTTTAGTCATTAAGGCTGATTATGAAATTTTAAAGTCATTTTTCTTTCCTTTATCTGAGTAGACAACTTTCCCCTTATTTAAAGCCATTTATTTTCTCTTTTGTTTGTTTGGATGTAAGCTACTGCCTGCAAATTTGGCTACTAGTTGGCCAAATCAGCTGGTTCAAAAGCTGGAAAATGGAATTATGCTGTTTTGACAAAAAGAGGCCGAGCTCTAATGGACAAATCATGTCCAAAAGAGGCAGGAATTCTTCATGATGTCAGTCAGGCAGATTTGTAATAGTTATCTCTTAATATGGTTAGTTTATGTAATAAGACTTAATGTAAGGCATTTGATTTGGAAAAGCTGTTTGTTTTAATTAAAGATTGTAATGTATTATGATCTAATGTCATGTACTAAGACACATTAGGAGCTTAATTGTATATTTTGATCTATTTTACAAAAAGTAATAGTGGTGTAAAAGAGCTAGGTTTGAGCCCACTCAGCAGAACCAAAAGGCTGCCCATTCGATGGAAAAAGGGGTTGGATTTCTAGCCCAAGTGAAAGACTGACCTTAGGTGATTTGGGCCTAGTCTATAGGCCCAAACTTTAAGTCAGTCCAGAAGCCTTTTTATCATGGATCATTTTATGTTCAATTGATTAATTCAGTACAGAAGTATGTTTAATCTTTACATTCTGTTCCTGTTTAAATGTATAATCTGAAAATTATTTTGTCATAAGTGTGTATGTATGGTTAATTGTAGAGGTAGATAGGCCCATGCATTAGACAATTACAACTGGGCCCGCCTATGGCCCAATGTGGGCAAAGACTCGTTTGATTTACAACAAGGGCAAGAGCCCTGGAATTCTTTTCAGTTGGGCCAAACTTTGAGCCCCAATACAGCTTTTCAAAGCTGAATGTTCCTGACTTAATCAAGTGATGTACGCCCAACACTTTCCCCTTCAAAATTTTGGGGACCTCTTTCCTTTGTCCTCATTGCTGGGCCTAACGTAGAGCCCATCTTCCGTTGTTCTCCTTTACAAGATCTCTAAATAATATGGGGCCTAGTGATGGCGCAGAATTCCTTTAAATAAATAAGTGCCTAATATATTAACCGAAGCATGCTTAAAACTAGTAGGGTTAGATTGAGCTTTAATTGTGCTAAGCCCGAACGTCTTTAGGCCTAATTGAGTATTAACTCTTAAAAAATGGATCGAGGTGTGCCATACACAAACAAAAATCCATAAGCTATGGCCCTCACATTAGTATTAACTTAGATGTTAAATAATCATAATACTTGTAGTTTGCCTTAGGCTCGACTTAGACTATTATTGTAATTATGTATACGTTCGCGTAACATAATTGCAAATTTAATTCTAAAAAGAGACTCGAGGGATGCGTTCGCGCAACTTCAACCAAACTTTCTTAATAAATAAACAAAGCGTTATTAATTGTGGATACGTTTGCGTGACATGATTTTTAACGCGCCAAAGGAAAAGAGTACGTACGCGTAACTCAATTCTTTAATTACGAATAATCAAGCAATTAAAAGTGGTAAAAGATAAATTCACATAGGTCCTAAAAATGAGTAGTTAAATAATTTAAGCCAAGTATAAATCGCTAAGCGACCGTTCTAGAACCACGGAGCCCGGGTTAACGGAATTCCTTACTTAGAATTTCTGGTTCGCAGACTTTTAAATAAAGTCGAAAACTTCCTCGATTGGGATTTAAAATAAACCGATGACTTGGGAAACCAAATAAACTATTTCAAGTGGCGACTCTGATAAATTAAATTAAATAATCCCATTTTAAATAATGTTACTTTAATTAGAAAAACTCCCATATACCCCTCGGGTGTAAAAAAAGGAGGTGTGACAACTGAGACCATGGAGGGCAGCCAAATAAGGAGTGGAAGCATGGACCCGACGCTTGAGAAGCTACTAGACTTGGTTGAGTTATGGGGAGATTCATGCGAAGAGCAAGGAGAGGAATCCGGTGGGTGGAGGATCAAGGCCATCATTGCTATTTATCCAAAGTACAAACAGAGCAAGAAGAAAGGTGACCAGTACCTTGTGACAAGGGAAGGCGAATCGCTCCATAGGGCATCATGGCTAATGGACAAAGATCTCCGGCGACGCCAAAGCGAGATGCGCGCATACGTGACGATGCTTTGTGCCGAGGGCGGCATAAAATTGGGTGGGGAGAGTGTCGTGGCCTACCACATCATCATGTCATGTAGGTGCCACTTGACATATATTTTTGCCATATGAAAAGTTTACTATGAAACAGACTAGCACACGTAGGAAGGTTCTAGATAAATATGGAGATTTCTCATGGAAGACCTTAGAACCCTATGGATTTGCTAGGAATGTCCTTGGAAGGTTCTAGTTATATCGAGAATTCTAGAGAGGGGTCTTACTTGTAAATATTAAGGACTTGTATAACAATTAATATTTACATATTAGCCCTGAGAGACTAGTATATAAAGGGGGATATTCATTTGTAACTCACCAAGCAAAACAATCAAGTTCTTTAGGATGAAAAGCTTCCTTTGGCAAATTTCTCTTGCCTTTCTTATCTAACATTCCCTTAGTAATCTTGAGTGTAGTAATTTAGACTAACTTGGCATAGCAAGATCGTGAGCAAGTTGTACAAGATCGTGAGTAAGTTGTCAAGTGTCGCACGTGTACTTAGTTAAAGACTAAGGACGTGACACTAGCCTATATTTGGTTTGGCTTGGGATATTGTTTTCAAGCTAAATCAAACTAGGAATAATTCATATCTTATATATGGTGAAATACAAATATAATTTTCTACATGAGATGAAATAAATAATTAAATCCACCAAAGCACGTGTATATATATAATCATAGTATCATTAATCCTAGAACAACGAAGTATATATATGTCTATTGGTAAATAAAATATGTCTTAAATTAAATAACTAATAACATAAACTCTACTATTCTAAGATATGTTTGGGGGACAACCAGAGCCATTTGGTGGTGGTTGAGAAGTGCCACGACCCGAATTATCTACCATCGGACCGTGATGGCGCCTAACATTGTACTCGCTAGGCAAGCCAACGTTACAGAATATTTTAGCTTTTACCTTTATCTTTTAATAATTAAAACTTAACAAAAGTAAATCAGCATAAATAAATGCGGAAGATCACAATTTAAAAGATTATCTTTATGCTAATAACGAAATCGTAATAAATTCCACCAAGAAACTGGTGTCAGAACTCACGAACTGTCTAAGAATACTACAAGTAATGGTTTGAAAGAAAATATACATATGTTTCGGAGGAAAAGTAAAAGCAGAATGTAGTAAAGATAGAAGGGGATGACAGGGTCTGCGGACGCCTGCAGGACTACCTTGGGTCTCCTGTGAACTGAAGGCAGCACCCTCAAACTCTGATAAGCCACTAGCTCCGGAATCTGCATAGGAAGTGCAGAGTGCAGTATCAGTACAACCAACTCCATGTATTGGTAAGTGCCGAGCTTAACCTCGATGAAGTAGTGACGAGGCAACGGTGGGACATCACAACATATACAACCTGCAACAGTTACGAAAAGAAAATACGAAATGAAATATAAAAGAAACTTGCATTTAAATGAATACAGACGCCAGCCATTCTACCAGTACTCCGCTATAACCAATCCTTAGGGAGTTTCAACATCTCAGTAATAAACTTCAACAAAAATGAATGCTAAAACAATAAATGATGTGGCGTGCGTCCCGATCCCACCATATAAATAATAACAATATCAATGTTCACCCTTATTACTCCTTGATGCGGCGTGCAACCAGATCCCATTTGTCCACCCTTATTACTCCTTAACGCATATCACCTTTATTCCTCCTTTTGCGGCGCGCAACTCGATACCACCTGTCCACCCTTATTACTCCTTGTTGCGGCGTGCAACCCGATCTTACCAGACAATCACGTTCACCCTTTTTTTTGGCAATCCACTAGGCAAGCGCCTAGGGCTAGTTTTTTTTTATTAATAAAAGAAAAAAAAACACAACAATTAGGAAAAGTACAAATAAGGGGACAATAGCATTGGTATTGTTAACCCATATGCCTTGGCTATATAATCACTCCTCTGCGCCTCACATTGCCTTATGATGGCAGCCTCATGTAGAGGATTCATGGTGTAGATACCGGCAAAGTCTCACGAGGGCATATAATCTCATAGCCGTGTGGATACATTTCCAAAGGCATAGGACCAAGGTAATGCAAACCGGGTTAAACCTTACCTTACTAATCCTATTGAGGCAAAAACATAGTCTCACCTACTAGCATGCATGTAAAAAATTAGAACTGGAAAGTACCAAATATTCAATGATCATCACAGAGTTTATAACATATTCTGTGATGATATTACAAATGAGTATACTAACATAATGGTAGAATAAAATGAAGATGGAATTAAATTGTTGTTCGTTCTTGCCCAAACTTGTAATTTCTTCAATTTGTAATTCTTTTTCATCACCATCACAATTCTTCAAAATGTCTTCAAAATTCATGACTTCTTTTTTGAACGACCCTTATTCCTCATATTGCAGCGTGCAACCCGATCCCAATATATAAATCAACACCAATCACAAAAATAAAGACAAGTATTTCACAAGTTAATTCATATCCTCCACAACACTTATACCTCAATCCACATAATGGAATATCACTACGATTATGAAACTTCACCAATGTAAACTACTCAGCAAGACTAACCAAGGTGTACCATAAGGCACCAATAAGCCAATATAAGCTAACAGAGTAATAAAACAAAACCATGAAACAATTAAATACTTCAATAAAGAGAACAACAGTTAATATGAAGAAATTAGACATGGAAACATTCATGATCAAGTGGCAATTAAGACATGAAAACAATTAGGAGCAAGTAGCAATTAAGACAAGAAACTATGTATTAGGAAACGGGGAAGGGAACAAGCTAAAATGATAATTTGGTGGCGCATAGGTACTCGTCACCACACCTATACGCCACACACATGGAATTTACATGGCAATTAAGTCGGGGATCCATAATCCCTCAAGTCAAAGTTAGACCAAATACTTACCTCAAACCAACGAGTATTTCAAAGCTCAACCATCGCTTTACCTCTCGATTCCACCACCAATTCACTCGTATCTAGTCATAATCAACTTAATAACATCAATAAATGCTCAATAACTCAACTCCAATGCATAATTATAGGTTTTCTAACATTTCCCCCAAAAGGTCAAAAACCCAACCTCGAGCCCGCTTAGTCCAAACTCGAAATTCAGACCAAAACCCAATTACCCATTCACCCCCGAGCCCGGATATACAATTGGTTTTGGAATCCAACCTCAATTTGAGGTCTAAATCCCCAAATTTCAAAATTCCTAAATTCTACCCAAAAACACCCAATTCCTTATGAAAATCCCTAGATTTTGTGATGAAATCTTGTAAAAAGATTAGATAGATTGAAAGAAATGAGTTAGAAATCACTTACCTATGTTGAAAAATCGCATATGGAAGTTTAGGGTTTGAGAGATTTGAAAAATAGGTGAAAATCTCGTCTAAGTTATGTTTTACACAGTCGCAAATATCGCATTTGTGATCACAGGTTCGCAAATGCGAAGTCGTAAATGCGACCAATGCATCGCAAATGCGAAGCTTGGCCTGACCTACTACCTTCGCAAATGCGAATAATTGTTCGCAAATGCGGTCACTATTAGAGTCGCAATTGCGACGATGAAACTTCGCAAATGCGATGCTTGCATTTGCAATCTGCAGATCTGCAACACACCAGCAAATCCTTAAGTCTCAAAACACTCCATAGCCTATCCAAAACTCACCCGAGCCCTTGGGGCTCCAAACCAAACATGTACAAGAGTCTTAAAATATCATATGAACTTGCTCGCGCAATCAAATCACCAAAATAACATCTTAAACAACGAATTTAGCATCAAAACTCATAAAATTTTCAAGATAGTTCAAAATTTCTAACTTTTCAACCAAAGGTCTGAATTACATCAAATCACCTCCGTTTTTCACCAAATTCCACAGATAATGTCTAAATATTATAACGGACCTGTACCGGGCTCCGAAACTAAAATTCGGGCCCGATACCAACTATATCAAACATTATTCAATTTCCAAAAACCACAATATTTTCAGTTAAAAAATTTTCTTTGAAAATTTATTTCTCGGGCTAGGGACCTTGGAATTCGATTCCGAGCGTACGCCCAAGTCCTATATTTTAGTACGGACCCTACGGACCGTCGGAGCACGGGTCCGGGTCCATTTACCCAAAATATTGACCGAAGTCAACTAAAATCATCTTTTTAATCCAAAGATTATTTTTTTCTTAAATTTTTCACACAAAAGCTTTCCGGTATCACGCCCAGACTGCGTATGCAAATCGAGGAGATATAAAAGGAGGTTTTAAGGCCTCGGAACACTTATTTGACTTCTAAAACAAGAGATGGCCTTTTGTGTCATCACATTCTCCACCTTTAAAACAACCGTTCGTCCTCGAACGGACATAGAAAAGTACCTGAGTCGGTGAAAAGATGGGGATATCGACTCCGCATATCAGACTCAAACTTCCAGGTAGCTGCCTCAACAGACTGACCTCTCTACTACACATGACCTGACGGATAACTCTTCGACCTCAACTGTTGAGCCTGCCGGTCTAGAATGGCTACTGGCTCCTCCTCGTATGTCAAGTCCTTGTAAAACTGGATAGTGCCGAAGTCTAACACGTGGGATGGATCGCCGTGATACTTCCAAATCATGGACACATGAAACACTAGATGCACTGCTGATAAACCTAGCGGTAACGCAAGCTCGTAAGCCACCTTACCCACTCTTCGAAGAATCACAAAAGGCCCGATGAACTTAGGGCTTAGCTTTTCATTCTTCCCAAATCTCATCACGCCCTTTATGGGCGACACCCGATGCAATACTCTCTCTCCAACCATGAATGCCACATCACGAACCTTACGGTCGACATAACTTTTTTGCCTGAACTGAGCTATACGAAGTCTATCCTGAATGATCTTAAACTTATCCAAGGCATCCTGTACTAAGTCTGTACCCAATAACCGAGCCTCCCCCGACTCAAACCATCTAACTGGTGATCAATACCATCTACCATATAATGCCTCATAGGGAGCCATCTAGATGCTCGACTGATAACTGTTGTTGAAGGCAAACTCCGCTAACGGTGAGAATTGATCCCAAGAACCTCCAAAGTCAATAACACATGCTCAGAGCATATCCTCCAAAATTTGAATAGCACGCTCGGACTATCCATCCGTATGAGGATGAAATACTATGCTCAACTCGACTTACGTACACAACTCATGCTGTACTGGCCTCTAAAAATGTGAGGTAAACTGCGTACCTCGGTCAGAAATGATAGACACGGGCACACCATGAAGACGAACGATCTCACAGATATAGATATCTACCAACCGCTCCGAAGAATAGGAAACTGCCACACAAATGAAATGCACTGACTTAGTCCGTAGGAGTCCAATAACGAAGTCCATAGTGATACGCTCCCACTTCCACTCAGGAATCTCAATCTGCTGAATCAAACCACCAGGTCTCTGATGCTCGTACTTTACTTACTGACAATTCAAACACCGAGTTACATATGCAACAATATCCTTCTTCATCCTCCTCCACCAATAATGTTGCTGCAAGTCCTGATACATCTTAGTGGTGCCCAGATGAATAGAATACCGGGAGCTATGAGCCTCCTCTAGAATCAACTCACGAAGTCCATCCACATTAGGCACACAAATGCGACCCTGCATCCTCAAACCCCATCATCTCCAATTGTAACCTGCTTGGCACCACCGTGTCGCACTCTATCCCTAAGGACAAGCAAATGAGGGTTATCATACTGCAGATCCCTGATATGCTCAAATAATGAAGACCGAGCGACTATACAAGCTAAAACACGACTGTGCTCAAAAACATCCAAAATCACGAACTGATTGGCCAAAGCCTGAACATCCAAAGCAAGTGGTCTCTCACCAACCGGAATATACGCAAGGCTGCCATACTGACTGACTTCCTACTCAAAGCATTGGCCACAACATTGGCCTTCCCGGGATGATACAAGATGGTGATATCATAGTCTTTCAATAGCTCCAACCACCTCATCTGCCTCAAATTTAGCTCCTTTTGCTTGAACAAATATTGCAAACTCTTATGATCCATGAACACCTCACACGACATGCCATATAAATAATGCCTCCAAATTTTCAGCGCGTGAACAATGGCTGCTAGCTCCTAGTCATGAACTAGATAATTCTTTTCGTGGATCTTCAACTGTCGTGAATCATATGTAATAACCTTACCATTCTATATGAACACCGCACCAAGTCCAATATGAGATGAGTCACAATATACTGTATATGACCCTGAACCTGTGGGCAATACCAATACCGGCACCGTAGTCAAAGCTGTCTTAAGCTTCTGAAAGCTTATCTCACACTCGCCCGACCACCTAAATTAGTCACCCTTCTGGGTCAACCTGGTTATCGGGGCTACTATAGATGAAAACCCCTCCACAAACCGACGGTAATAACCCGCCAAACCCAATAAAGTCCGGATCTCTGAGCTGATGTGGGTCTAGGCCATTCCTTGACTGCCTCGATCTTCTTAGGATCCACCTGAATACCCTCTACTGATACAACATGACCCAAGAATGCAACTGAACTCAACCAAAACTCGCATTTCAAAAACTTAGCATATAACTGGCTCTCTCTCAGAGTCTAGAGAATGGCTCGAAGATGCTGCTCATGCTCCTCTCGGCTGTGGGAGTAGATCAAGATATCATCAATAAAAACAATCACAAAAGAATCCAGGTATGGCTTGAACACTCAGTTCATTAAATCCATAAATGCTACTGGGGCATTTGTCAACCCAAATGACATCATTAGGAACTCATAATGCCCATATCGAGTCCGAAAAGCTATCTTAGGGACATCATATGCCCTAATCCTCAACTGATGGTAAATGGATCTCAAATCAATCTTTGAAAACACTTTGGCACCCTAAAGCTGATCAAATAAATCATCAATCCTAGGCAACATATACTTGTTCTTGATGGTGACTTTGTTCAACTGCCGATAATCTATACACATCCTCATTGATCCATCCTTCTTCTGAACAAACAACACTGGCACACCCCAAGGCGAGACACTGGGCCTAATAAAGCCCTTGTCGAGCAAATCTTACAATTGCTCCTTCAATTCCTTCAACTCTGGCGGGGCCATACGATATGGTGGAATAGAAATGGGATGAGTGCCCAAAGCCAAATCAATGCAAAATTCAATATCCCTATCGGGTGGCATCCCTGGCAGGTCTATAGGAAATACCTCTGGAAACTCTCGAATAATTGGCACAGAATCCATAGAAGGAACATTAGCACTCGAATCACGAACATAAGTCAAATAAGCCAAACACCCTTTCTCGACCATACTCCTAGCCTTAATATAAGAGATAACCCTACTAGTAGAATGACCATGAGTACCCCTCCACTCTAATCAAGGCAACCCCGACAAAGCTAAGGTCATGATCTTGGCATGACAATCTAATATAGCATGATAAGGTGATAGCCAATCCATCCCCAAAATGACATCAAAATCTACCATATCGAGAAGTAGGATATCTACACTAGTCTCAAGACCCCCAATAACAACAACACACGAACGATAGACCCAATCTACAACAATAGAATCCCCTACCAATGTGGATATATATACGGGAGCACTCAAAGAATCGTGAGGCACAACCAAATATGAAGCAAAATAAGAAGACACATAGGAGTATGTAGACCCTGGATCAAACAGAACTGAAGCATCTCTACTATTGCATCTCAGTACTTGTGGTAATAACGTCAGATGACTCAGCCTCAGGCCTGGCTGGGAAAGCATAACATCAGGGCTGGGCCCCACCACTTTAAGCAATATCCCTGGGATAGCCTCCTACTGGCTGGCCTCCACCTCTACCGGCCTGGCCTCTACCTCTAACGGCTTGACCTCCACCTCTAGTAGGATGACCCCTACCTCAGGCTCCCTGACCCTTACCTCTAGCTAGCTGAGCGGACGGTGCCGGAATCATGGCATGAGAACCCTGCTGTTGTGGTTGAACACCTACTAATCTCGGACAGGTCCTCCGTATATGCCCATACTCACCACACTCAAAACATCCATCTGAATACTGTGACTGAGGGAACTGAGACTGACCCTGACGGGCCAGCTGACCGCAATAATAACTCTGAAGAGGAGGTGCTCTGATAGGAGCTGGCGGTGCACTATAAGCTGGCTGCCCTAAAGGAGGTACATAAGGACCACGACCCCCTGAAGCTCCATAGGATGTCTGAAGTGCTGAATGGAACGGCCTGGGAGGATGACTCCTACCAAAAGTACCTCGACCTCCAGATGAGGTCCCACTGAATCCACTGGAATGACGCGACCTCTTGTTAGACCCCTGACCACTCCCCTGTGATAGAACCATCTCAACTCGCCTTGCCACATTGGCTGCATCTTGGAAAGATATCTCACTCCCTATCTCCTTAGCCATCTACAATCTGATAGGCTGAGAAAGTCCCTTAATAAACCTCCTTACCCTTTCTCTCTTGGTGGGAAGAATAAGAAGAGCATGATGGGCCAAGTCAATAAATCTAGTCTCGTACTGACTGACAGTCATAGAACCCCGTTGGAGGCGCTCAAACTGCCTCCGGTAGTCCTCTCTTTGAGTGATAGGAAGGAACTTCTCCAGAAATAGATGAGAGAACTGGTCCCAAGTCAAAGCAGGTGACCCATTTAGTCTGGCCAAACAATAAGCCCTCCACAAATTCTTGGCAGAACCTGACAGATAAAAAGCAGCAAAGTCGAACCTATTGGTCTCCACTATCCCCATGTTCCGTAGAACCTCATGACAACTGTCCAAATAGTCTTGGGGATACTCTGAAGATGTACCACCATATATAGTAGTGAAAAGCTTGGTGAACCTATCCAATCTCCACAAAGCATCATAAGACATAGCTGCTCCATCACCGGTCTGAGATACCATACCCGGCTGAACTACTCCAACTGGCTGAGCTGCTAGAGTCTGAAACTAAGGAGCCATATGCTCCAGAGTGTGAGTAGCGGGAGTCTGTACTCCTCCCCCAGCCCGAGAGACGGCTGGTGCTACAGGAATCATGTCGGCCTGAGTAATACTCTCCATAAGGCCCACTAGACGGACCAAAGCATCCTAAAGTACCGGGGTAGCTATGAACCCCTCTGGAACCTGAGCTGGCCCTGCTGGAACGGTCTGGGGCGGAACCTCATCCTCAAAATCTACCTGAGGCTCCGCCGTTGGTGCTGCTGCTCGATCTCTTGGCTGAGCCCTGTCCCTGCCTCGGCCTCAAGCACAGCCTCGACCTTGTTCTCTGCCCCTCGTAGGAGTTGCCACTGGGGGCTCGGGCTGTTGATCAGTTGGTGAAGTGGTACGTGTTCTCGCCATCTACGTAAGGATAGAGTAGAGAGTTTAATTAGTATTGAGAGATCAAACTGCACGACAGAGATGAATAGAAGTGAAATTGTTCCTAACTCTATAGCCTTTGGGGGATAAGCCCAGATGTCTCCTTACCGATCCCTCGGACTCTACCGAGCTTGTCCGTGAATTGTGAGACCTAGGCAACCTAGTGCACTGATACCAACTTACCACAACCCGAATTTCCCACCATTGGACCATGATGGCGCCTAACATTGTACTCGCTAGGCAAGCCGACGTTACAGAATATTTTAACTTTTTCTTTTATCTTTAATAATTAAAACTTAATAAAAGTAAATCAGCGAAAATAAATGCGGAAGATCACAATTTAAAAGATTATCTTTATGCTAATAATGAAATCGTAATAAATTCCACCCAGAAACTGGTGTCTCCACTCATGAACTATCTACGAATACAACAAGTAATGGTTTAAAAGAAAAATATACATCTATATTGGAGGAAAATAAAAATAGAATGTAGTAAAGATACATCTATATTGAAGGGGATGCCAGGGCATGCGGACGCCTGCAGGACTACCTTGGATCTTCTGTGAATTGAAGGCAGCACCCTCGAACTCTAATCAGCCACTACCTCCGAAATCTGCAAAAGAAGTGCAGAGTGCAGTATCAGTACAACCGACCCCATGTATTGGTAAGTGCCGAGCCTAACCTCAACGAAGTAGTGACGAGGCTACGACGGGGCATCACAACATATACAACCTGCAACATTTTATACTAAAACAGAAAGGAAATACAAAATGAAATATAACATAAACTTGCATTTAAATGAATACGAACATCAACCCTTCTACCAGTACTCAACTATAACCAATCCTTAAGGAGTTTCAACATCTCAGTAATAAACTTCAACAGAAATGAATGCTAAAACAGTAACTGATGCGGCGTTCATCCCGATTCCACCATATAAACAATAATATGAACATTCACCCTTATTACTCCTTGTTGCGGCGTGCAACCCGATCCCACCTGTCCACCCTTATTACTCCGCAACACATAGCACCCTTATTCCTCCTGTTTCGGCACGCAACCCGATCCCACCTATTCACCCTTATTACTCCTTTGTTGCAGCGTGCAACCCGATCCAACTAGACAATCACATTCATCCTTATTTCTCTTGTTGCGGCGTGCAACCCAATCCCAGTATATAAATCAACACCAATCACAAAAATAAAGACAAGTGTTTCACAAGTTAATTCAAATCCCCCACAACACTTATACCTCAATCCACACAATGGAATATCACTACAATTATAAAACTTCAACTGTGTAAACTTTTCAGCGAAACCAACCAAGGTGTACCATAAGGTACCAATAAACCAATAGAAGCGAACAAAGTAATAAAACAAAACCATGAAACAATTAAATACTTCAATAAAGAGAACAACAACTAATATGAAGCAATTAGACATGGAAACATTTATGAGCAAGTAGAAATTAAGACATGAAAACAATTAGGAGCATGTAGCAATTAAGACAAGAAATAGTGTATTAGGAAACGGGGAAGGGAACAAGCTAAAATGATAATTTGGTGGATCATAGGTACTCGTCACCACACCTATACGCCACACACATAGAATTTTACATAGCAATTAAGTCGGGGATCCCTAATCCCTCAAGTCAAAGTTAGACCAAATACTTACCTCAAGACAACATGTATTTCAAAGCTTAATCATCGCTTTACCTCTCGATTCCACCACCAATTCACTCATATCTAGTCATAATCAACTTAATAACATCAATAAATTCTCAATAACTCAACTCCAATGCATAATTATAGGTTTCATAACATTTCCCCCAAAAAGTCAAAAACGCTACCCCGGGCCCGCTTAGTCCAAACTTGAAATTCGGACCAAAACCCGATTACCCATTCACCCCCGAACCCTGATATACAATTGGTTTTAGAATACGACCTCAATTTGAGGTCTACATCCCCAAATATCAAAATTCCTAAATTCTACCCAAAAACACCCAATTCCCTATGAAAATCCCTAGATTTTGTGATGAAATCTTGTAAAAAGATGAGATAGATAGAAAGAAATTAGTTAGAAATCACTTACCTATAATTTGGAGAAGTTTGGGTCTTTGGAAAATCGCCTATGGAAGTTTAGGGTTCGAGAGATTTGAAATATGGGTGAAAATCCCGTCTAAGTTATGTTTTACACAGTCGTAGATATCGCATTTGCGATCACAGGTTTGCAAATGCGAACTCACAAATGTGACCATTTTATCGCAAATGCGAAGCTTGGCCTGACCTGATGCCTTCGCAAATGCAAACAAAATGCGGCCACTGTTAGAGTCGCAATTGCGACGATGAACTTCGCAAATGAGAAGGTCCCCCTCCCTACCCTCTAATCGCAAATGCGATGCTCGCATTTGCTAGCCAAACTTCGCATTTGCGAAGTCTGCAGATCTGCAACACACCAGCAAATTCCTTAAGTCTCAAAACACTTAGTAGCCTATCCAAAACTCATCCGAGCCCTCGGGGCTCCAAACCAAACATGCACATGAGTCTTAAAACATCATATGAACTTGCTTGCGTGATCAAATCACTAAAATAACATCTTAAACAACGAATTTTGCACCAAAACTCATGAAATTTTCAAGATAGTTCAAATTTTCTATCTTTTCAACCAAAGGTCCGAATTACATCAAATCACCTCCATTTTTCACAAAATTCCACAGATAATGTCTAAATATTATAACGGACATGTACCGGGCTCCGGAGCCAAAATACGGTCTCGATACCAACTATCTCAAACATTATTCAATTTCCAAAAACAACCAGATTTTCAGTTAAACAATTTTCTTCAAAAATTCATTTCTCGGGCTAGGGACCTCGGAATTTGATTCCGGGCATACGCCCAAGTCCCATATTTTACTACGGACCCTCCGGGACTGTCGGAACATGGGCCCGGGTTTGTTTACCTAAAATATTTACCGAAGTCAACTAAAATCATCTTTTTAAGCCAAAGATCATTTTTTTCTTAAATGTTTCACACAAAAGCTTTCCGGTATCGCGCTCAGACTGCACACGCAAATTGAGGAGAGATAAAAGGAGGTTTTAAGGCCTCAAAATACAAATTTGACTTCTAAAACAAGATATGACCTTTTGGGTCATCACAAGAAGTTAAACCAAGCATCTCACGCACGATAGTAGAAGCAGTAACTTTTACTTCTTTTTGCATATCCTCCCGAATATCTGCTTGCATTCGTGCCAGCATATTCTCCATCCATTGCTCCAGTGCACTATCAAGAAGTTGCTAAAATTTGGGTGTTTCAAAAACTTGTTGGGTAGGAACATTTGGAGGATTTGGAGCACTAGAGGATGAAAAATTAGTGTCCAATAAGTCTGCCAGAAGACAATGTTTGGGACAAAGACTATATATTCTTCCTTTTTATGCGCCTCCAACTGTTTCAATCTAAGTTTTGAGTAGTGACTCATCTGGTATAGTTTTTGACAAATAACAACAGTTCCTTTGCTGGTTTTTTCTCCTTCCACATCTCCATTTGTTTCCATGTTTATTTCCATCTCTGCTTCATCTACTTCAAAACCTTCTTCACTCCTTGATGTTGAAGTCTTACCTACCTTTTCCTTAATAATTTCTGTAAATATATTCAGAAAAAATTATAGTAATTAATTATTACACAAAATAAAAAGTTACCAAGTATTTAAATTTTTTTGTGAAGACAGTCAGATTGTTCTGTAATGAAAGAAATGGACAATGGAGAGGTAAAGCGGTAGTTGAGGCTTGAATTGTGTTCGTGACATCGAGGTAAGTGTTTGGTCTAACCTTAGCTTGAGGGATTAGGTAAATTGTTCAAATTGTTGGCTTGCCTAGCTTTCATTAGTAGGTGCCATCACGACTATCGAGGGTGGGCAATCCGGGTCGTGAAAAGTTGGTATCAGAGCTCTAGGTTACATAGGTCTCACAATTTATGGACAAGTTTAGTAGAGTCTGAGGGACGGTACGGAGACATCTGTATTTATCCCCCAGAGGCTATAGAGTTAGGGAAAAACTTCACGTCTTTTATTTTCTGTCATGCGGTTTGGTTTCTCAATGCTAATTGGATTTGTACTGTATTCTTTCGTAGATGGAGAGAACATGCGCTTCCTCATCCACCGATCAACAGCCCGAGTCCCCCAGAAGTAGCTCCCACAAAGGACAGAGGGTGAAGCCGAGGCTGTGCTATAGGCCGAGGTAGGGGTAGAGCTCACCCAGAGCAACAACACCAACGACGGAGCCTCAGGTTGACTTTGATGATGAGTTTCCAGCCTAGGCAGTTCTGGTCGGCCCAGCTTAGGTCCTAGAGGGGTTCATTGCTACCCCAGTACTCCAGGATGCTTTGGTTCGTCTAGTGGGCCTTATGGAGAGTGTCACTCGAGCAGGCTTGCTTCCTGTAGCACCAGCCATCTCTCAGGCTAGAGGAGGAGCCCAGACTCCTGCTACTCGCACTCCAGAGCAGATAGCTCCCCAGTTTAAGACTCCCGCAGCTCAGCCAGTTGGAGTAGTTCAGCCGAGTATGGTAGCTCAGACCGGTGATGGAACAACTATGTCTGCCGATGCCTTGTGGAGATTGGATAGGTTTACCAAGCTCTTCACTACTACTTTCAGTAGTGCATCTTCTAAGGATCCCCATGATTATTTAGACAGTTGTCATGAGGTTCTCAGGAACATGGGGATAGTGGAGACCAATGGGGTCGACTTTGCTACCTTTCGCTTATCTGGATCCACCAAGACTTGGTGGAGAGATTCTTGTGTGGCTAGACCCGCCGAGTCACCAGCTTTAACTTGGGATTAGTTTTCTCAGCTGTTTTTGGGGAAGTTTCTTCCTGTCACTCAAAGGGAGATCTATCGGAGGTAGTTTGAGCATCTCCAGTAGGGTTCTATGATTGTCACTTAGTACGAGACCAGGTTTATTGCTTTTGCCCGTTATGCTCTACTTATACTTCCCACCGAGAGAGAGAGAGAGAGAGTGAGGAGGTTCATTGAGGGGCTCATCCAGCTTTTCGACTTCAGATGGCCAAGGAGACAGGGAGTGAGATTTCTTTCTAGGAGGCGGCCGATATGGCCAGGAGAGTTGAGATCGTTCTATCGTAGGGAGGTATCTCACGGTGCTTCAGGTGGTCATGGTTCTCATATGCAGTATTCTGATAAGCAGTCCTACAGTGCACCACCAGCTCCTATCAGTGCACCGGCGCTCTAGAGTTTTCAGGGTGGTTATTCAGGTCGCTAGGGTCAGTCTCAGTTTCCTCAGCCGCAACACTTAGGTGGATGCTTTGAGTGTGCGCTGAGTATAGTCATATTCGGAGGGCTTGTTCGAGATTTGTGGGTACTCAGTTATAGCAACAGGGTTCCCGTGCCATGGTTCAGGCACCAGGGGTTCCACCGCCCGCTCCGCCAGCTAGGGGTGGGGGTAGAGGTGCTAAATATGGAGGTAGAGATATTAGAGGTGGAGACCAGCCAGCAGGAGGCCGTCTCAGGGATGTAGCTCAGAGTGGTGGTGCCCAGCCCCGATGTTATGCTCTTCCATCCAGGCTCGAGGCTGAGGCCTCCGATGCAGTTATCACAGGTACTATTTTGGTTTGTAGAAGAGATGCTTCAGTTTTATTTGATCTGGGATCTATATATTCCTATGTGTCATCCTATTTTGCACTGTATCTGGTCATGCCTAGTGATTCTCTAAGTGCTCCTGTATATGTGTCTACACTGGTGGGTGATTCTATTGTGGTAGATCGTGTTTGCCGTTCTTGTACAATTGTGATTGAGAGTCTTTAAACTGGAGTAGATTTGTTACTTTTGGACATGGTTGATTTTGATGTCATATTGGGGATGGACTGGTTATCACCTTACCACGCTATCTTGGACTGTCATGCCAAGACTGTGACCTTAGCCTTGCAGGGTTTACCTCGTTTAGAGTGGAGAGGGACTCCTGATCATTCTACCCGTAGTGTTATCTCATATATGAAGGCTCAACGTATGGTCGAAAAGGGGTGTTTGGCCTATTTGGCATATGTTCGTGATTCTAGTATAGAGTGTCACGACCCGGATTTTCCACCCTCAGGAGTCATGATGGCGCCTACTAGTGAAAGCTAGAAAAGTCAACCAACTAAACTACTTACCTTGTTTCCATTCTTAATACAATAACAGTTAAGATCCAACACTTAGATAACAACAGAATTGAATAAGTGGAAGGCTGCATTGTAAATGTTTAATAATACTACTAATACCAATCCATAACAAATCTACCCAAGACTGGTGTCACAACTTCATAGACTATCTAGGAGTACTACAAATAAAGTTCTGAAAGAAATAAAGACAACACTGTTCCTGGAAATACATGAAAGAAACAAGAATAGTAGATAAAAGGAGACACCAAGGCCTGCAGATGCCTACAGGACTACCTCGGGTTGCCTGATGAACAAGAAACAACAATCTCACTACGGTCCAAAGTCTACAGCACTGGGATCTACACAAAAGAGTGCAAAGTGTAGTATCAGCACAACCGATCCCATGTGCTGGTAAGTGCCTAGCCTAACCTCGGCAAAGTAGTGACGAGGCTAGGACCAGACTAACAAATAAACCTATGAAGTTTAATTATATACAATGGAAAAGAAGAACAGTAATATACAGTCAAGTATGGGAGGGGGAAAGATGTTGCGGGGAAACATCGAATAATAATAGAAGAACAACAAATAGATATGAGGATCGCCACAGTTCAATTGAAAATAAGAAGGGGAAATCATGTTGCGGGGTACAACAAGTATTAACAGGAGTGCAACCCGATCCCATCTCATATAGTACTGTTGCAGGAGTGCAACTCGCTCCCATTTCATATTGTACCATTACAGGCATGCAACCCGCTCCCATTTCATATATTACCATTGCAGGCATGCAACCCGCTCCTATTTCATATATTTACCGTTGCAGGCGTGCAACCCGCTCCAATTTCATATATTTCCAGTTGCAGGCGTGTAACCCACTCCCATTTCATATGTTACTGTTGCAGGCGTGCAACCCGCTCCCTTTTCATTTATCAATACTATTTATAATGGAATCCCGACAAGGGAGCAATAATATAACAACAACATCCCGACAAGGGAATAATACTATAACAACAACATCTCGGCAAAGGAACAATAATATAACAACAATATCCCAGCAAGGGAACAACAATATGACAACAACATCCCGGCAAGGGAACAATAATGATAATCCTCATATGAAGCACAATAAACCTTAACGGAGTCACAACAATTACAATACAAGACTCACGGGCATGCTTGACACCGACGTATAGATACTCGTTACCATGACTATACGTCGTACTCCACAATTAGCACATAGCAAATAAGACACAACTTCTAATTCCTCAAGCTAAGGTTAGACCTAACACTTACCTCGATGCCACGAACACAATTCAAGCCTCAACTATCACTTTACCTCTTGATTACACCACCAACTCGCTCGTATCAAGCCATAAGTTACTTAATAATATTAATAAGTGCTAAATGTATCATTTCTAATGCATGGAAATAAGTTTTCTAAAGTTTTTCCCAAAAAGTCAAAAATCACCCCCGGGCTCACATGGTCAAAACCCTAGGTTCGAACCAAAACCGGATTACCCATTCCCCCACGAACCCAAATATATAATTTGTTTTGAAATCGGAACTCAAATCAAGGTCCAAATCCCCAAAATTTGAAAAACCTAGGTTCTACCCAAAATACCTAATTTCCCCCATGAAAACCATTGATTCTAGGATAAAATCTTGTAAAAAGAAGTTAAGAAGTAAAGAAAATGAGTTATAAATCACTTACTAATATTTTGGAGAAGAAAGGTTGTTTGAAAAATCGCCTCTTATGTTTTTGTGGTTTTGAAAAATGAAAAATAACTGAAAATCTTGTTTAAATATACCCTTCAAAGACCCCCTGTGCAGACCGCACAAAAAGGAGTGCGGCCGCGGAGCTCACAATGTTGACTGCAGTGACATGCTTTAGTATATTAGCCATAAATTTCTCTACATATATCAAATTGTGATTTCTTTACCTTTCTGTAAACTAGACACGAAGTGCTACAACTTTCGTTTTTGAATCATCTCAAAATTCCTTGTAGATCAAAAGATCTAGGCTTCCGAAGTCAGACCAGTGAAATCCTTCCTCACTACGGACCGCACAAAAAGGAGTGCGGCCGCAAAGGCCCTTCCACGGTCAACACAAAATCAATGCGGTCAGCACTAGCGGATTCAAAGATCTGCAACATCTCTGGACCTGCAACATCTATGTTTTAACCCTAAAACATCTCAGAACCTACCCGAAACTCACCCGAGCCCTCGGGAATTCAAACCAAACATGCATACTAACTCAAAAACATCATATGGAACTACTCGTGCGATCACATCATCAAAATAACATGTAAAATCATGAATTAAACCTCAAAACTCAACATTTTCATCAAGAACTCTAAAAGTTCATAACTCTTCAACCAGAAGTCCAACTCACATCAAATAAACTCCATTTTCCACAAAATTTCACAGTTATCTTTTAAATACTATAACAAGTTTGTACCAGGCTCCGGAACCAAAATATGAGCCCGATATCAATGGTTTCAAACATTAATTCTTTTCTTCGTTCTTTAGATAATTCAGTAAAATAATTCTTTTTCAAAAATTGATTTCTAAGGCTTGGGACCTTGGAATTCATTTCTGGGCATACGCCCAAGTCCCATATTTTACTGCGGACCTCTCAGGATCGTCGGAACACGGATCCAGGTCCGTTTGCTCAAAATGTTGACCAAAGTCAACCAAAAATCAAATTTTAACTCTAGAAATTTCTATTTCTCATATTTTCACATAGAAGGCTTTCCGGATATGGTTCCGAACCATGCACACAAATCAAGATGAGGTAAAAAAGAGGTTTTTAGTTCTCCGAACACTGAATACATTTGCAACACAAGTGATGACTTTTTGGTTCATCACATTTTCCACCTCTAAAACAATCGCTCATCCTCGAACGGACATAAGAAGGAAGTACCTGAGTCGGGAAAAAGATGGGGATAACGGCTCTGCATATCAAACTAGGACTCCCAAGCCGATGCCTCAGCAGGCTGACCTCTCCACTGAACACGAACAGAAGGAAAACTCTTCGACCTCAACTGACAACCTGTCGGTCTATAATAGCTACCTGCTCCTCCTCATATGACAAGTCCGTGTCCAACTGGACAGTGCTGAAGTCCAACACGTGGGATGGATCGCCGTGATACCTCTGAAGCATGGACACATGGAACACTGGATGCACGGCTGATAAGCTCGACGGTAATGCAAGTCTATAAGCTACCTCCCCCACTCGATCAAGAATCTCAAATGCGCCAAAGGACCTAGGGATAAGCTTTCCCTTCTTCCCAAATCTCATCACGCTCATAAGCGACACTCGAAGCAATACCTGCTCACCGACCATGAAAGCCAAATCACGAACCTTATGGTCGGCATAACTCTTTTGCCTGGACTAAGCTGTACGAAGCCTATCCTGAATAATCCTAACCTTGTCCAAGGCATCCTGTACTAGATCTGTACCCAACAAACCGAGCCTCTCCTAGCTCAAACCATCCTATTAATGACCGACACCACCTACCATACAAAGCCTCATAAGGAGCCATCTGGATACTCGACTGGTAGCTGTTGTTGTAGGAAAACTCTATTAAAGGCAAAAACTGATCCCACAAGCTGCCAAAGTCAATGACACAAGCTCGGAGCATATCCTCTAAAATCTGAATAGTACGCTCGGATTGTCCATCCATTTGAGGATGAAATGCTATGCTCAACTTAACATGTGTGCCCAACTCTTGCTGAATTGCCCTCCAGAAATGTGAGGTAAACTGGGTACCTCGATACGAAATGATAGACACGGGCACACCATGAAGACGAGCAATCTCCCGAATATAGATCTCAGCTAACCTTTCAGAAGAATATAAGCCTATCAACAATAACCCACACTACATCGAACTTCCTCCGAGTCTGTGGGAGTCCAACAATGAAATCCATAGTGATCCGCTCCCACTTCCACTCGGGAAGCTCAATCCTCTGAAACAAACCACCAGCCATATGATGCTCGTACTTAATCTGCTGGCAATTCAAACACCGAGCCACATATGCAAAGATATCCTTCTTAATCCTCCTCAACCAATAATGTTGCCGCAAATCCTGATTCATCTTAGCGGCGTCCAGATGAATAGAGTACCGGGAACTATGGGCCTCCTCTAAAATCAACTCTCGAAGCTCATCCACATTAGGCATGCAAACTCGACCCTGCAGCCTCAAAACTCCATCATCTCCTAATGTAACCTACTTGGCACCTCCGTGTTGTACCGTGTCCCTAAAGACACATAAATGAGGATCATCAAACTGCCGATCTCGGATATGATCCAATAATGAAGAACGAGTGACTGTGTAAGCTAACACACGGCTGGGCTCAAAAACATCCAACCTCAAGAACTGATTGGCCAAAGCCTGAACATCCAAGGCAAGCGGTCTCTCACCGACCGGAATATATGCAAGACTACCCATACTGGCTGACTTTTTACTCAAAGCATCGGCTACCACATTAGCCTTTCCCGGATGATATAGGATGGTGATATCATAGTCTTTTAATAGCTCCAACTACCTTCTCTGCCTCAAATTTAACTCCTTCTGCTTGAATAAGTACTGCAGACTCTTGTGATCCGTGAACACCTCACATGACACGCCATATAGATAATGCCTCCAAATCTTCAACGCGTGAACAATCACTGCTAGCTCAAAATCATGAACCGAATAGTTCTTCTCATAAATCTTCAACTGACACGAAGTATATGCAATAACCTTGCCATCCTGCATCAACACTGTACCAAGTCTAATACGAGATGCATCACAATAAACTGTATAAGGCCATGAACCTGTGGTCAAAACCAACACTGGCGTCGTAGTCAAGGCTGTCTTGAGCTTCTGAAAGCTCGCCTCAAACTTGTCAGACCACCTGAACTGGGCACCCTTCTGGATCAACCTGGTCATCGGGGCTGCGATAGATGAAAACCCCTCCACAAACAGATGATAGTAGCCCGACAATCCCAAGAAACTCCAGATCTTTGTAGCTGATGCTGGTCTAGGCCAGTTCTTGACTGCCTTTATCTTCTTCAGATCTACCTGAATACCATTTGCTGATACAACATGACCCAGAAATGCAATTGAAATAAACTAGAACTCGCACTTCAAAAACTTGGCATACAACTGACTATCTGTCAAAGTATGGAGAACCACTCTAAGATGCTGCTCATGCTCCTCCTGGCTGTGGGAATAGATCAAAATATCATCAATGAAGACTATCACGAACGAATCCAAGTAAGGCCTGAACACTCGGTTAATCAAATCCACAAAAGCTGCTGGGGCATTTGTTAACCCGAATAACATCACCAAGAACTCATAATGCCCGTACCGAGTGCAGAAAGTTGTCTTAGGGACATCGGATGCCCTAATCCTCAACTGATGGTAGCCAAATCTCAAGTCGATATTAGAAAATACTTGGGCACCCTGAAGCTGGTCAAACAAATCATCGATCCTCAGCAATGGATATTTATTCTTGATTGTAACCTTGGTCAACTGCCGATAATATATACATGTCCTCATCGATCCGTCCTTCTGTTTAACAAACAACACCAGCGCACCCCAAGGAGAGAAACTAGGTCTAATGAAGCCTTTTTCAAGCAAGTCTTGCAACTGATCCTTCAACTAGTTCAACTCAGGTGGGGCCATACGATACGACAGGATAGAAATGGGCTGAGTGCCCGGAGCCAAATCAATGCAAAAGTAATTATCCCTGTCAGGTGGCGTACTCTACAGGTCTGAAGGAAAAACCTCGAGAAACTTACGAACAACAGGCGAGCCTCAACTATCGCTTTACCTCTTGATTCCATCACCAACTCGCTTGTA